>NC_091458.1:128483920-128826420 GCF_027789765.1 Dendropsophus ebraccatus
CGGCTTCAGACGGGGATTTCTCAGCGGTGTGGAGGTGTCCGGGACCAGTCTGGAGGAAAATATTAGTTGGCAGAACTTCACATGATCCCTACTTAAAGGAGCAAGAGAGGTTTCTATGGGGATTTTCTACTGCTCTAGACAGTTCCTGACATGGACAGAGGGGGCAGCAGAAAGCACTGTCAGATTGGAAAGAATACACCACTTCCTGCAGGGCATACAGCAGCTAACAAGGACTGGAAGACTACAGATTTTTAAATAGAAGTAAATTGCAAATCAATATTACTTTCTGGAACCAGTTTATTTGAAAGAAAATAAATAAAATATATAAAATCACTGGAGTACCCCTTTAAGTACTTCAAATGTTCACGGAATAAAACACAGATGCAGATCTCACTAAATCAAGGGTGCATAGAACACGGTGTTCAAATTCACTCTGCCTGCATAATGCTTTAGACATTGATTGGCAAATCATCATCTAAAACATCAAATCCTTAAAAAGACAAATGCTGCTGCTGCAAGGGAGAAACCACCAAGCGGGAAGCGAGGTCACGGCCCCCTGGAGTTCTGCTGATGTCAGACAGACGTCCCCTGGTCTGATAACACAATATAATAAATACATTGAATGCAGTCAGATGAACGCTCTTCGCTGCTTTTCACTGTGATCTCAAACAACTTCCTGAAAGGGAAAATGAATATTCCTCGGAGATTCCTAATTGGAGAGAACCACATTGAGTTTGGCGCTCAGGTAGCACCCGCCGGCGGGAATTGCACCTCCAGAGCCCCCACCGCAGCGCCTGCAGTCTACCTCTTCCACACCTGTTTAGATACAGATCACCGGGCCACACACAGACGCACAGGGCCAGCCGTACTCAACGGAGCCGTCGCCAGGGAGAGAAGCTTCAAAGCGTCCGTTCTCTCAGCGCCTGTCAGAGCGGCAGCCTGCAGAGTAATTATTAGAGGCAGAGCTCAGGAGAAAGCTTTCAGCCCGCTCGCTGCACTGATGAAAGGGAGCTGCGTGGAGTGGGGAAGGCAGATGTGCCGCGATGAAAAGAGCGCCGCAAATCCACCATCTGAGCTCTGCCGAGCCCACGACGCCTGGAAAGTTCTGCCGCACTTCACTCTGGAACATTTGGTCGCCTTAAATAGAAGCTAAAGATTACAGCAGATTAACCCCTTCACTCCTCACCTTTCAATTTTTTCTTCATTTTTCATCTACAAAGCCGTATGGGGGATTGTTGTGTTTTTTTTGTACTTTCTAGTGTCACCGCTCATTGTACCATAAAATGTGAAGCACAAAAGGAGAAAAAAAAATTATAAATGAGATGAAATTAAAGGGGTAGTTCAGCAAAAAAATAATAATTCTTTCAAATCAACTGGTGCTAGAAAGTGACAGAGATTTGTAATTTACTTCTAATAAAATTCTCAGTATTTCAGTGAGTAATCTGCACCTGTGTTTTATTCCTGTGCAGCAGAGAATATTTTTTTCTTTCAAATCAACTGGTTTCAGAAAGTAATACTGATTTATTATTTACTTCTTTTAAAAAATTTCAAGTCTTCCAGTACTTATCAGCTGCTGTATGTCCGGCAGGAAGCGGTGTAATATTTGCAGTCTGACACAGTGCTCTCTGCTGCCCCCTCTGTCCATGTCAGGAACTGTCCAGAGTAGTAGAAAATCCCCATAGAAACTGTAGACTGGAAAGAATACCACTTCCTGCAGGACATACAGCAGCTGATAAGTACTGGAAGACTAGAGATTTTTTTAATAGAAGTAATTTACAAATCTCTAGCACTTTCTTTGTGGTACAAGTTGATTTGAAAGGGGTTTGTATTTATGAAGTGCCAGGATTATGGTGAAAATATAATCTGTATAATAAAAGGGACAGAACGACTTTACAGGTTACATTTTACCACTTTAAAAATGTAAAAAACAATTCTTAAAAAAATATCCTTAAAAAACTTTATACTTTCCTGTAAACAGGGCTGCATGAGGACTCTGTTTTGCAACGTGGCATATAGTTTTATTGGCTTTATTCCTAGCATAGAATTTAACAAAAAACTGCAATTTTGGCTTTTTTCCTCTACTTTCTAGATGGCTTCAGGCTGCCATGACAACAGATCGGCTTCCCGCAAGAGATCTGACCCATTTACCACCAACAATGTACGGCCATACTCTATAAGTGCAAATGTCAGCAGCATTTAAATTGTTAAACAACCAACATGAGCGTGATCACTGATGTAGGTCATAACCAGCCGGCACCCGCAGTGTATGGAGTGGGCTCACCTCCTAGCCTGCTTCATACTCCCCCTTCACGTCATTGACTTAAATATAAATATAAAGATTATTAAAGGGGTTATCCAGTGTTAGAAAACCACGGTCACTTTCTTCCAGAGACAGCACAGCTCTCCAGTTTGGGTGCAGGTTTTGCAACTTGGTTCCATTGAAGTGAATGGAGCTTAATTGCAAACCGCACCTGACCTGGAGACAAGAGCAGTGCTGTCTCTGGAAGAAAGTGGCCATGGTTTTCTAACGTTAGATAACCCCTTTAAAGGGAACCTGTCACTACGTTTTGGGACACTAAGCCACTAGAAGGTCTTTAAACAACCAATATGAAGTCTGTCTGTCGGTGCAATATTACAGCTTGTAACATCCAATTCACCTGAGCAGAGTCCTGGATCGTAGCCAGCAGCATAGTCACTGCGCCTATATGATGCTGCGAGACAGCTCTGCATCAGGAGGGAACTTTTTAAAGGGTATGTTCACACTGAGCAAATGTGGCGGAATCCCGCCTGCCTCCGTGTCAAGCGTCTCTATGGGAGAAAATTGACATTCTGTGGAATTCCACCACATTTGTTCAGTGTGAACATGCTGTAATGTTGATTTATGCTTTAAGGTTCTTACCTTACTATGGACTGATCTGAAATGTCCAGTAGGCAGGGTCTTCTGGGTAGGTGAACAGAATCTACTTGGCTTCTCCTGTCTTCTGATTGGACACTAGAGCCGTCAGTCATGTCCTGGATGCTGCAAAGACAACTGAGGCTGGCCGTCCTGGTTAGGCTTTTAGTGTCTAACCAGGAGACAGGAGGGGCCAGGTAACATCTGTTCCCCTAACCTGAAGCGTTCATCACTTGCTGCAGCAGTGACCGGGACTTTATACAGTGGTTTTTTCACTTATACGTGAACGAGCACACCAGCAGGTATCCCTGCACTCCCCTCCTGGACCTCTGTATATTATCAGGACCGCTGACAGACTCCCTTTAACCTGCATATATTCTATATTCCTTGTGCACAGAATCTGTAGACAAGGAGTCTTTGTCAGAGGTTGTAACATGAAGCCGGAGGGCCCCAGCGCAAAGTCCGTCACAGGGCCCCTCAACTATAATGCTTCATTTATAGTATTGGCCCCCTTATAGGAGGGAGAGAGACTATATGGGGCCCCCTCAGGCTCCTGGGTCCAAGTACACATCATGTGCACCTCCTATAGCTACACTCCTGGGCTTTGTATGGGAAATTATTCTACTATAGATGGGAAACTGAGGCAACATGGTACATGTATGCGAGGACCCCACAGACGTCTATGTGATCCAGACTGGAAGCCTTTGGTGATCTAATCTCGGCTCAGTAGGACAGTCCCGTCCCTAATACAGAGAACAACAAGTATATACATTGTAAGGAAGTTTCCAAAATCTCTTAACGGTTATCATAAAGGAGTATTCAGCTCAAGCATAACTTTTTATACATTGCTGCCCATGGTGACACCAACAATTCCTTCCATACTTGTTATCTATTCAGTCTCCTTCCCCCAGTTCTGAGCTGCTGCTTTCTGCTGAAGACACAAAATACTGTGTGTGAGCCTCTCTCTCCATCTCCTCCTCCCTTCCTTCTGAGATGGCTGATGTAAAAAAAAAAAAAAAAGTCCTTGGCAGGCTGTATCTGTAACTTTGTAGCCTCTTTGTAATGCAGGGGGTTAATCAGAAGTCAAGTTGCTTATGAGCTCACTGTGAATAATTCTTTCAGCATAAGGGTCAGTTCACACTGAGGAATCAGTGCCAAATTAGTGAGGAATGTTATGTGTGGAAAGTGTTCTTGCGGAATACCCAAGGAAAGTGTTCTGCCCCGAATAACCTCTGGCAGAATTCCACATGGAATCTGCGCAAATTCTGCATGCACTCCACTTTCCGTGCAGAAATGTCGGAGGAGACATAGACAAATGGCTGTCTTCTAAAAAAAATTTTCTAATGTCGTGCGTAATTTCCGCACAAAAAAAAGATTCTGAGTGGAAAATCTCTGCTTAATTCGATTCAATGGGATTCCGCCTGCAGAATCCGCAAGAATTGACATGTCAATTCTTCTGGCGGAAAGCAGATCCGCTGCGGAAAATTCAGCACGGAAATTCCACTGTGTGAACTGAAGAGCGCAAAATCTATTAAACTCAATGGAATTTAGCTCTGCACTATATTTTAAGCAGAATATTCAGCACGAATTCTGCGCCGATTCCTCAGTATGAACTGACCCTTACAAAGTTTGTCTCGGAAGGGTGGGGGGGGTATAGAGGGAGAGCAGCTCTCAGAGTTTTTTGTGTCTTTAGCATAAAGCAGCAGCTCGGAACTGGGGGAAGGAGACTAAATAGATAATAATAAGTACAGAAGGAATTGTTAGTCTCCCCATGGGACATATAAAAAGTTTAAGTGGAATACCCCTTTAATATAAAAATAAAAATGTGTTTATTGCCATGAAAGTGAGCAGCAGCCTGTACAGGTACCAGTAAGACCGCAGTGTCACCGTGTAGGCGATTCACACATTCACAAGTTTGTACTGAACAGGCAGAACAGTAATTCACATCCTGTAAATCTTCTCACACGGAAACCTTTGTCCCTTCCAACAGATTTTTCCGCTGCATCGGGTTTATAAGCAATTTTTGGTATCATTCTGAGAGTTAGAAAACAACCCACAGATGACAAAGTGCCCGCGCGGGTTCAGCTGCTAAAAGGGATTTTCCAGTTTTAAGTAACTTGACGCAACTTTTCATTATACATTGTACACGCTCTATCCTTATAAAACTGGAAAAGTCGGCTCTTCCAGAATGGTCAATGACCATCAGCAACGCATAGTCGACCCTGAACTCAGCCCCCTAGTGGTCACCTTGCTAACTTCATGCAATGCATAAAGCATACAGTATATAGCGACTTCACAGGCAGGTACTAGTTAGGACTACACAACTTTGGGAGGTTGCCTCCCCCAGGTAAACCATATGACTCCTGTGTATGACTCCATATGACTCCTGATCCAGATCGGTGATCAGACTGGATGAACATTCACACAATTATTAATGTTATTTTGTTCTAAGAAATCATCAAAGCCTCTCAGCTCTTACAGTAAAGAACCAGCCCCTGCGGCGTCGATTCTATAGTTTCACAGCTCTTACAGTAAAGAACCAGTCTTTTTTACAGTGTCTACAGTCTTACAGTAAAGAATTAACTCTTGTGGTGTCTATTCTACAGGGTCACAGCTCTTACAGTAAAGAATTGGCTCTTGTGGTATCAATTCTAAAGTATCATAACTGTTACAGTAAAGAACCAGCTCCTGTGTTGTGCATTCTACAGTATTATAAATGTTACAGTAAAGAACCAGCTCTTGATATGTCTGCAATATGAGCCGTGAACCTGTGGCATGGCCGTCTTTTGGGGCTGGTTCTTGCAGCTCCAATTGGATGTCTAGATAACAGATTCACAGCTCTTACTGTAAAGAACTAGCCCCTGAGGTATCTACTGTAGGAGCCATTAGTCTGTGGAAAATAGAACCAGATCCATAGATTTACTGCTCCTATAGTAAAGAACCAGCTCCTTGTCTATCTAGTCCACAAAATCACAATCGTCTACAGGAAGAGCGGTGAACCTGAAACATCTCAGAAGCTGGTTCTTTTCTGTAAAAGCTGTAAGCATGTCCATAGAACCAGCTCTTAAGGAGACTATACCAAAGAGCTCTTACTATAAAGAATCCGCACTGCACCTGAGGTGATTATTCTTTAGATTCACATTTCGATTGCTCTTTTATTCTTTGTTCATATGTCAGCTCCTCCATGCCCCTTGCGACTAAAGTGACGTCTAACTTACACAAGGCCCCGCTTCCCCACCACCACTCTTCGTGGAAGCACATGATGTACAGACGGATGTAAACTTCGGCAGATTTACTTTTTTACAGCCAGCAGAGACTTTATAGCACTGAGGACAGATATGTAGCCTCTTATTCTTCTTGGTAAATTCATCACCGTGTCCCTGACAGCTTACATGTGTCACTGAGGGATGCGCTAACCTCATTCTCCATGTTGCAGCCTGTATGCTGTACATGTGGCACCTCCCACTGAGGAAACATTCATCACACTGACGGGACACAGAGCGGAACCTACATCCACAGCTGTGATCATCAGCACCTGGCTGTACTGAGAGGAGGAGAAGGGGGACGTATACAGGCCCCCACCATAAACGGGACAGCAACAACACCACCCTCCCACAGGAGACAACCGATGTATTACCAACACAGCAGACTGCATTATGATGGGAGGGAAATGGGGCTATCCCAGGGGGACCATAGATTGTTATGGATGCAGAATACCAGTTCTGGAAGGAGCTCTAGCTCATCCAGAGCCTCCTGGTTCATACATGTAAAGTTTACGTTGTAGAGCTTCCAAAATGACTGGCAGAGGAGAAGGTCTAGAGAGAACTCTATGAACATGTATGAACCAGGAGGCTCAGGATGACCTAGAGTTCTTTCCAAACCTTCTGCTCCTTCACAGTCATTCTGGAAGCTATGCAACTCACACTTTACATGTATGAACCAGGAGGCTCAGGATGAGCCAATGTGTGATTTGTAGAGCTTTCATGACTGAAAGAGCGGAAGGTTTGGAAAGATCTATAGCTCATCCTGAGCCTCCTGGTTGATACATGTACAGTGCGAGTTGTAGAGCTTCCAGGATGGCTGTAGCAGAGCAGGTGGTTTGCACGGGCAGAAATGAGATGTTTACGATGCAGAGATAAGGAATGATATGGGAGAAGAGCCGCTAGATGAACAGATGTCTTTTATACTGTCAGGAAATGTAGGGATTTAGCAAAACAAAAGCAAAGTAGAAAGACAGCAAGAAGCAGAATGTGTCAGTCACCGCCCTGACGGTGCTCAACTTGTGATCCTCTGGTAGCTGCTCAGAGAGTCAACAACAGCTGGGGATCCAAGGGTAACGTGCTCTTCATACACTGAACTGGAAGGAATTATAATCTGAGGACAGGTCTACAGAATGATCAGCGCACTGACCTATATTCACACACAGAGCTGTCAGCTCCATCCTGCTGCCCAGGGCGCCAGGTGAACAACACACTCACATCAATATATACAGGAATATACTAGGGATGGTTCACACCAGGGTAGAATAAACCGACGGAACCCTCGATACAGGTGTGAACAATGGCGGACTCACATCACTGCTGGTTTTTCCACCATAGGAAAAGAACAATAGAGACAACAGTAGTGCAGGACCTAGAGACTTATAGTACTATTACACCAAGCGATTTTTTGACGACTAACGATAAACGATCTCAAATGACCCAAAATCGTCCGCCCAATTACACGGAACGATAATTGTTACTCATGATCGTTCTTGCGTACGTTTTGTCGTCGCTATTGCGTACGTTTCAGCTACGAATTATTACACCAAAAGATGTGCAAACGATTTGTGAACGATCAAACAATAAAAATAGGTCCAAATTCTATCACATGACCAACAATTTCTCTTTGGTCGTTTAATCATTGTGTTATTACACGAAACGATTATCGTTTAAACCCGAAGGACCTAGCGATTTTTCAAACGATAATCGATCCCGTGTAATGCGGCCCTTGCCAATTAACTTTAAAGGGGCCTCTTAGGTTTTCATTTTCATAATATTTTATTTCACGAAACAAAACTTGCAGAGCAACAGAGGCAGAAAGGTAGATGTGAGCCCACCCTCAGGCTTCATGTACACCCCAGCTGGTGATGCCTAGGTCAGGTCTAAAATCATAGAAAAACTGAACAAAACATGACAAACCTAAAAAAAATCAGGTCCATGGGTGCTGTCAGTGTCAGTCATGTATCTGACCTGGCGCCAATTATCTTTACTATATAATTTTTCTGCTTCTATAGGAATAAAGCTTAAAGTGGGGTATGTGATCATGGGGGTCTGACAGCTGGGACTCTCATAATCATGAGAACAGGGGTCTCTTTCCCCTCCTATGAGAATGCATGTGTGCCACTACTGCCTTCATTCACTACGGGGTGGTGCCATATTCTTCTATCCCAGTCAGTCCCATAGGGAAGGATAAGAGTGGTGGCTTGTTTACTTGCCTGCCTTTCAAATCACATAGGTGGGATCCCGGTGGCCAGAACCCCATCGATAAGATACCTAAAGCGTAACTGTCATTTCAGGGCCATTTTTCTGAAAACATTAAATATCAACAGTACAAGCGATTTTAAGAAACTCTGTAATAATGTACTAAAAAAGTTTCCTTCTGTACAGAAAAAGCAATCTCCCAGCCTCCCCCCTCACATCAGATGAAGCAGGATTTCTGTCTCCATTATGTGGCTATGGAGAGGGGAGGGGCTGTTAGGAGTGACTGAGCACGGAGCAGTCCTGCACAGCACAACACCCTGCAATCTTCTCTCAGTAAGTTCATAGATAAGCACTGACCTTTCTGACACCTGAATTTAGCGTTTTAGCTGCCCAGAGAGTCTACAAACAGCTGACCTTCATGTCACCTCTTCCTGCTCCCTCATCTCCCTCAGCCCCTCCCCCCTTCATAGGCTTACAATGGAGAGAGCAGAGCCCGTCTTCACTGGCTTCTCTGTAATGAAGACGTGTTTGCCTGATAATGCACAGATAAGAAGTCAGGGGGGGAGGCTGGGAGATTGCTTCTTGAGTACAGA
Organism: Dendropsophus ebraccatus; assembly: GCF_027789765.1. Classification (NCBI taxonomy): domain Eukaryota; kingdom Metazoa; phylum Chordata; class Amphibia; order Anura; family Hylidae; genus Dendropsophus; species Dendropsophus ebraccatus. The sequence goes on from NC_091458.1 coordinate 128,492,869, forward strand.
AGGAGGCTTTTTTGGCTGATGAAACCTATTACAGAGTTTCTTAAAATCGCTTATAGTACTGATTTCTGCAATAAAAAAAAAAACATGACAGTTACGCTTTAAAACTACTTTGTATCCACCAACTCACCCCTCCAAAGGCTAGTACCATCTGTTTGAGGAGAGTAAATCCTTAAAATGTGCCCGGTGCCTTGGTTAGAGCAAAAAATTATCTTTTAATCCGCAGCGCTGTGTCATACTGGCTTGGCCTAGAGTGTCTGTGCCCCAGGTCTGCTACGCCTCTCCTTCCTTCCTCCCCGCCCTCCTTATCATTACGAACACCCCCAGGCAGGATTTTGTCCTATTCAGCGCTCGTCTCAACTTTACCTGTATCATACAGAGGTGTTGCAGACCTGGGGCAAAGACACACCAGTATGACAGCGCTGTAGATTAAAAGATCATTTTTTGCTCCAACTAAGGCACCAGGCAAGACACGACTGGTAAGGATTTTCTCTCATCAAACAGATGGTAAGAGCGGTTTGGTGGATACAGTGTTGCTCTAAGTTAGAACTCTGTGATGACCCCTTTAATGTTTGTACCATGTGACTTCTGCAGCTGAGACCCCTGTGATTGGCTACTCTCAGGGGGTCCTGCATGTTACTAGAACCTGCAATGATACGATTCCTTCTCTATAGGATCCCCAGCATACTGGAAAAGCTTCTGTACAGATTGCTCTTTGGCAGTGTAACACATGGAAAGTAAATAGTGACAGGTAGAGGGCACAGGAAGGAAGACGGGTCACAGTCATGTGGTGTCCCCTCTACTTCCTGTAGTCCTCGGATATCACTACATCAGTGCATAAAGGAATAAGGCCAAATATCCCTGGGATAGATGAAGCTTGTGGCAGGAACATGTCAGCTATCCCGACAGATGATAGACCTGAGGACAGAGGGTCTGCGGATGGTCACAACGTGACAAATGGATGAAATTTAGCGGGATCCACCGACAATCTGATGGGGACCTTATTACTGGAAGATCACAGTCACAAGAGAATTTGGCTACAAACTAATGTTTCATTGGTAAAAAAAATATCTATTGGTTGTACAATATAACAGCGTGTCCTGCAGTACACATACAGTGCAGAAAACAGACGCCTGTGTGCATCCGCTGTGATCCGTTTTTCCATTGAATACAGTCATAAAAAAAAGGATCCTTTTTTTTAACGGAACACAAAAACGTAGTGTGAACCCTGCCTTACCATAAAAAAAGAAGAGACATGAAACTCAACTATTGATCATATCCGGGTGAAGGCAAAGAGTTCTCTACAAGCGTCTGTACAATCATTCAGTCTATTGCAAAAACACTACTGTCTGGCGACTACTTACCAGGATTATGTCAGAAAAAGGGGAGGGACACCAAAGCATATGTCCATCTTTGAAGATGCATAAAATGCATTGTACTGACCCTGAGCTACATCCTGTATTATACTCCAGAGCTGCACTCACTATTCTACTGGTGGGGTCACTGTGTACATACATTACATTACTTATCCTGTACTGATCCTGAGTTACATCCTGTATTATACTGCAGAGCTGCACTCACTATTCTGCTGGTGCGGTCACTGTGTACATACATTACTTATCCTGTACTGATCCTAATATCGGATAAGTAATGTAATGTATGTACACAGTGACCCCACCAGCAGAATAGTGAGTGCAGCTCTGGAGTATAATACAGGATGTAAATCAGGATCAGTACAGGATAAGTAATGTATGTACACAGTGACCCCACCAGCAGAATAGTGAGTGCAGCTCTGGAGTATAATACAGGATGTAACTCAGGATCAGTACTGGATAAGTAATGTAATGTATGTACACAGTGACCCACCAGCAGAATAGTGAGTGCTGCTCTGGAGTATAATACAGGATGTAACTCAGGATCAGTACAGGATAAGTAATATAATGTATGTACACAGTGACCCCACCAGCAGAATAGTGAGTGCAGCTCTGGAGTATAATACAGGATGTAACTCAGGATCAGTACAGGATAAGTAATGTATGTACACAGTGACCCCACCAGCAGAATAGTGAGTGCAGCTCTGGAGTATAATACAGGATGTAACTCAGGATCAGTACAGGATAAGTAATGTAATGTATGTACACAGTGACCCCACCAGCAGAATAGTGAGTGCTGCTCTGGAGTATAATACAGGATGTAACTCAGGATCAGTACAGGATAAGTAATGTAATGTATGTACACAGTGACCCCACCAGCAGAATAGTGAGTGCAGCTCTGGTCTTAGATTGATCATCAACATTTTCTCACAGCCCATAGACCCGGCGGTGTATTAATCAGCTTGCAGGTAATTGGCCCTGGAGGGTGTGATTCTGTGGTGAACACGTTAGATGGTAAACTTGGATAAGTAGTAATGTGAAAAAATAAACATTTCATTATAGGGTATTGCATAAGGTGCTGGTTTCGTGTTAATGGGGAATGATAATAAGTCACATGGGTGAGATTACACAAAAGGTATATAGAAATATACATGTAGGGCAGCCAAAGACATGCAGGAGTTAATTTCTTCTATCTGGCACCATACAAGTCATTAAACCGGTTGGGCCGTCTATAGTTCTAGCTGAAAGGACAGAGAAGGAGCAATTTACTTGCTGCTCACATTAAATCCCTCACTTATTGGGTACGGATGTAATCCAACAACACGACCACGGCGGCGAGTCTAAGAAAGCGCTTACCAGATTTATTATATTAAAGAGCTTTCAGCATCTAAACATAAGAAATGAGAAAAAACAACAAGGAAATAATTTGCAAAGAAAAGAGGTCATACAGCAAAGATCAGTAATGTAAGTACGCGGTGACCCCACCAGCAGAATAGTGAGTGCAGCTCTGGAGTAAAATACAGGATGTAACTCAGGATCAGTACAGGATAAGTAATGTATGTACACAGTGACCCCACCAGCAGAATAGTGAGTGCAGCTCTGGAGTATAATACAGGATGTAACTCAGGATCAGTTTGATAACAAGCACCTATGAAAAGTACAGAGAAGGAAGGCCACATAGTGTAGATTCCTATGGGACTCCTATCTATTGGTTCTTTGAACACAGCCCCCCTCCCCACTATGGTACCAAGAGGAGTAGGTACATGTTCACCTGCCTCTCTGTCTCCTTCTCATCCTTTGTAGGTGTGAGGAGTCCCTGTGGTCTCGGGTTCCCTCCCCCCTCATTTCCTATAGTTGTGGATGTATGAGGCCATGTATAAGTTTCCGCTGGTGCGGAGTCAGTCGGTGTTGGCCTACATTATCATTATCGGTTTCCATTACCCAAAAGCAGAAGAGAAAAAGGCTGAATGTAGGAAGCAGTAACTTCCCAATAAAACAAGTCCCAAGCGTATGAAGGCTGGTGAGCTGGCTGGCAGCGGCACAGAATGTGTGTAAACACAGATTGCTTTGGTATCGGCTTACAGAGGCATGATGTGAGGGAGCTGCCATTCGCACCATGCCGTCTAATACGTCTATTACATTCACATCTACTAATAGACCCTGATGACACACGTGTAGAATCAAACAGGTCAAAGACGGAAAACTGCTAAATCACTAAAAAGTAAAAATACATTGTTGACACCAGCAGAACCAATCCAATGCTATGTTTTATGGAGACAAAGCTTTGTATGTGAAGTAAGCAGGTAACCCCATACACCAGGGGAAGGGAACCTTGGCTCTCCAGCTGTGGCAAAACTACAACTCCCATCATGCCTGGAGAGCTTTAGCTTTTGCTGTCCAGGCATGATGGGAGTTGTAGTTGTCACAGCTGGAGAGCCAAGGTTCCCTCCCCTTGCCATAGACGTCACTACCAGGGCAGCAGGCACAGCAGCAGCTAAAGGGTAGAGACGCCTATGGAAAACTATGGAGCACAATGGTTCCCCACGCTGTGTGTATATCATTCCTTGTTATGACATCAGTCCTGCATGTGAGATCACTAGGTTTTTACTATACTGTTTTGTCATAGCAAATTATGGTGATAATGGAGGCAGTGATACGCAAAACTATGTCTATACTATGCCTAGGATATCCCTGCATCCATTAAAGGGGTAGTTCACTACAAAAAAAATTCAATCAAATCAACTGGTCCCTGGAGGTGCCAGAGATTTGTAATTTACTTCTAATAAAAAAATCTCAAGTCTTCCAGTACTTACCAAACGCTGTATGTCCTACAGGAAGTGTTTTTTTTTTTCTTTTTTTGCTCTCTGCTGCCCCCACTTCCTGCAGACATTTACAGCTGATAAGTACTGGAAGACTTCAGATTTGTTAATAGAAGTAAATTACCAATCTCTGGCACTTGTAGGGACACTTGTAGGGACACTCTGACAGTTGATGTGCTAGAAAAAAAAAATGATTATGAACAACCCCTTTATGTCTATACTGTTTGTGACATCACTATTCCTTTGATGTAACAAGCATTATCCCAGTACTTGGACATTGCTGTATACACTATCCCACTGTATAATGGAGAAAAATTAATTATGTTCGGAATGATACACCAAACATTATTGGTGTGTCACCTTCCCGGTGTGATGGGTTTCTGCCACCCCCTGGCTGCAGCTTTCCAATCCCCATAGAGAACACAGAAAGGATCAGGAGGGGTCTGACCACTGGGACCCTCACCAGTCATGAGAAAGGGGGGTCCCTTGTCTTCTAAGTGAATTAAACAGCATGCATGCATAGCCAGCACTGCATTCGCTCACTACGGGACTTATGAAGACAGCAGAGTCCAATGGAAAGTGAGTGGAGCAGTGGTTGAACCTACATGCTGCCGTTCCCTTAACTTTGGGAACTAGGCACTCCCATTCTCATGACTGGTGGAAGCCATACCAGGACGACTCCCATGATCAGACACTAGACATAAGCAAACATGCCGATATATGGGGTTTTACATGAGCCCGAACAATCGCCATTTGAATCCCGCTGCCTGGAGAAGATGGATGCAGCCCGAGGACCACATCCCCCTTATCTAAGCAGAAGAATTAAATGACTATTGTTGGCGTGAAGCAAAATTTTCAGCAGGATTGCCTTATTACTTGTCCTGCAGATAGGTGATATGTTCTAAGCTCAGAACAAATCCTTTATAAAAAGTAGTGGCTCTAAGTGTACGATTTCATTTAGAGAAACCAGTCACCTCTTATGTTCTCTGAACTACGCGTTATTGGGACGGTCCATAGCGCCTTCATTAAGAGTATATCCCCTATACCCGGATATAATAAATCAGGGCCAACAGAGTGGGGAAAACCAACGGGGACTTTCCCAACGACTTGGGGTTCAGGCAGCAAGAAAGTGACGGTGGGTTTTCTTAAAAATACATGCACACACACACACCACAGTATATAACTCCAGGAGACAGTCTGACTAATACAGGTTTTCTAGGATGAAAACAAAAAAAACACGGCCGCTTTCTTCTAAAATCAGCGATCCACATGACTACAGGTCACATGTTGCAGCTCAACTCCATTGATGTGATCAGGTCTGAGCTGCAACATCACACACAACCCGGGGAATGGTTCACTATTTGGAAGAAAATTAATGTTTTTCTACTTTTCCACAACCCGTATAAGTGACCAGACAATGCAACTTTCCACAGACGACATCAGAAAAAAAAAACCCAAAAAGTTTGGCTCCAGTAACACACTTCTAGGTTACTGTCGGTATCATATTTTATATAAAAAGACACAGTGACAGAGCATAGATATGTGGTGTTGGTGCTTGTTGTCATGCCTAGTAATAGAGGATGTACAAAGCTGGTAATTACAGACTATATATGACAAGAATATCCATATTACACGGATAGGAAGCTGTAGAGGACTCCGGGCATGCGGCCATTCCCCGTCTGACCCATTACACAGACCCCGGCAGGCAGTAAACCTCCCCCGCTGCCCAAAGAGCACAGTGCAAGAAAGTTTCCCAGTGTTTCCATGGGATTACACTGGCGATAGTGGTGCCTTGTTGCTATGGAAACAAAAATACCTAAATTAGCATCCTCAGTAGGAGAGTTATTTCCCCGTGATCTCCTCAAGGGAAACCACAGAAAGGCCAAGGCGGCACAGCTGGACGCTCCTCGTAACAAGGCACCAGAGAGGACTATAAATAGGCTCCATCCCCTATGTACAGTGCTGCCCAAACAGTGGCCACACTACAACACCCACTATGCCCCGATAGCTGAATGCTGGGAGTTGTAGTGTTGTAACAGCTGGAGAGGACACTGTGCTAGTGCTAGTGTGCAGGTGCCGCTCCGGTACATACACAGAACACATACAAGGCATGAATGCGTACATCCAGGACTTACCTGCTCCCACTGTTCTCGGCAACTTCCATCTCGCTGCTTTGCTTCGAATAACCCCAACTTTTTGGTCTGAGGCCATGCCGCCTTGGAGAGGCGCTGGGTGTGGAGGTGTTAGACAGGGCGCTGTCCTCATCGCTGGACGGAGTGATCTCTATAGACGGGAGCTGCAGGTATTCCAAATTTCCCGAAGAATCCAAAGTCTCTGCGTTCTCCCGATTTCTTGCCGACTTCGATCGCCTCATTCTGAAGCGCCTGCGTCGTTGGTTGGGGTGTTCCCGTTGCTGGTGACTGAGGTGTTGCTGTCACTTAGATGAGGGACCTGCAGTTCTGGAACCTGAAGGGTCTCGTGTAATTCGGCAGCCAGCATTGTGAAGCTTCTAGCCGAGCAGACCCAGCACGGGAGAAGAACCAATCACACAAGTTTCCGGGTAACACTACTATAAGAGTGACAGGAAGCGTCTTATCACAGCTGCAAGCTTCCTCAGATCGCTCCTCTCAACTGGCTGTAAGCGTGTTTTCATGTAGCTCAGCTATAATCGACCCCTCAGGAGATCCTGCAGGCGAGAGGAGAGACGTAAGAAAAAGGTTCGAGTCCATGCACATAGCTGAAGAGACAAGGAGGAGAGCCGGAGATACAGATATTATAGGCATACAGAATTGGTGACAGTAATGGGGAAGGAGGGGAGTAGTTGGTGTCTCTGAGGAACAGATACCAAATGCAGAAGCAGCAGTAGAAGCAGCTGCCGGTGTAACCCAAGCCCCTGTGTAGCAAGACGCTGTGACACAGGAAAGCCGGCCGCAGAATAGATGTAACTTAGGTAAGCAGTAACTTTACACACCTGTCTATTGTCCAGGAGCACTCAGACCATAACCAGGGAGCAGGTAGCAACGCTCCCCGCACCAAAGAACAAATCCAGAGGAGACACCCGGAGAGGAGGGGAACCAACACGGGATTACAGACAAATCCGGCATCTATCTTCCTGCTCTTTACCTGACTGGTGGCAGCACCTCAGCGTCAAATATCATCACTCCACGGGGGAGCCGAGACAGCCGTACAGAGGACGACGGAACGGGGACTCCCCCTAGTGAGGGGCTGGGGGGCTGCACACAGCTCCATGGAGATCACTGCACACAAGGACGCGTAGGTACGCCTCTTCTTGTTAACTTTCCTCTAGGGCTATGTTCACACATGTAGGAGTGTCATTGCAGTAAGGCAATGTATGAACACAGCCTAAAGGTCTCCCCCATTATTGACACTGATTCATCTCATCCATTACATAGTAGCTCAGCTTCTAGAGTCAACATCTATAGACGCACATGGTGATTTAGTGTAGATTTACTTAGAAGCCAGATGTGTATATGTATACAGACAGAGACAGGTGTATTTTATATGTATTTAGGGGCCAGACACACTGCTCTTTTTATTTCAGCTTTGAATAGTACAAGGACATATTCCTACTCCTATCATGTGGGGATAGTGTTAGCTGACTCAGTCATCAATTGCCTTGTGTTTCAGCCACACCTAGAGGTGGAATACATTACAACTAGGTGTACTGGCACCCTAGGGCTGTGTTCACATTTACCTTGTGCAATGCACGTCCAATTACCCCGCAGTAAAACACGTGTCTTAATGTAAACGGTCATAGCTTTGCATTTGAGGCACAATATTCAGGATGTACATGTTCTAGTCAACTTGTTTCAATGCATGCATTGCAAAACTGGGGCCATTCACCACAGAATAGATACGGTTGGCCCTGTGGCACATGATCACTGTGTGTGAACTCCGCCTAAGGTCACGCTGAGAATTGCTGCGGTTTTTGCCGTGATTCTGGAAAGCTGCAGCAAAAAAGCGCAACAGGTTTGGGCCTTATTCACACTAGTACAGAACAAATAAAAATGCATAACACGGACCTGCTTAACATTTGTTACTTTTTAGTTCAGTTTTTGTTTCAAGCTGTCCATTTTTATCTATTTAAATGATGAAATACGAATGTTAAAAAAAATAATAATAATAAAAAAAAAATCTCAATTTATTGTTCTAAAATGGTACCAGTATGGACTCTATAGAACATGCTATTTAAAAAAAAAAAACACACACACACCTGTATAGTGTGAACAAAGGGAACATGCAAGGTCACTTTTTTAAATGAAAAAAAAAAAAAGTTAAAAAAATAACACAAATCCAAAATAAGTAGGTAAAAGTAAATGAGGCCTAAACATTCAGGTAATAAATGCTAATGACGCTGTGATGGGTGACAGGGATGATGAGAGCTATGACAATCTATGCAAGGCACTGGCGGATATGATGGTGCTGTATAAGCAATAGGAAATAAATTATGAATATAAAATCAAATGGGAAAAAAAAACATAAAAAAAAACAAGCATAAAACGATATACCTAGCGTACATGGAGTGTATTCCTTCAGCTGCTGCGGCGGCGGTGGCTCTGATGTAGTGCCGGCGCTGTGCCGCTCCTCCCCAGTTCTATCCTGACATTTTTTTCATCTCCATCCATCAGAATGGGTTTTTTTTATTTCTGTTGTGCCGCTGAACACACGGCCGCCTTTCATCTGAAACATTATCATGAATCTCCCTGCTCAGGCACAGGAGAAATAAATCTTTCTCAAAATTAATGAAGTTGTCTTAAAGCTGCAGGACCTTATTTTCTTATATATCTTGAGAACATAAGAGGCAGGGGTCCAGATGTAATGCTGTGAGGGTGTATGCATGGGCTGTGGGATATCGGCAGCTCACTCACCTCTGTAGGTCTCCTCTCTATACAGGTGCTTCATAACCTGTAACTTTCTCCGGACGATCCCTGGAGCGGAGCCCACCATTCAGGCACTTACATTCCAGGGCTGAGCAAGAAGAAGAAAAAAAAAAAAAAAAAAATCATTCATTAGTGCTGGAATTTAAAAAAGAAACAAGAAGAAAGCGGTCTCCATAGAAACACCTTATTGTGAGTAACCTGGGCCAGCGGGATCACTAAGGAGCGCAGCTCCCGGGGTCTATTATGGAGCAGACTGTGTGGAGTATACAGGAGGACAGCGGAGATCCCCTTTATGGTGGTGATCAACAACCAGCTCCCCAGCTGTAGCAAAACTACAACTCCTATCAGGCTGGGACGGCTGAGACTGTCAGGGCATGATGGGAGTTGTAGTTCTGCAAGAGCTGCTCTACTGTATTACATTGTCCGCTCTGCACATAATAACAAATGCTATAGATACAATGTAAAAAAAACAAATACATTTTAGTCCACTCTGAAAATACCCTAACAAGAGAAGATTTATTACAAAAAATCAAGTCAAGACGACTGCAGAGATAAAAGGTCACTGCGCCCATAGCAACAAATGGTTATATATAAATGGAGGCATTACCTCCGCTGTAATCTGCAAGTTACATCCAGAAATAACAGAATCTACTTTCATCATAAGTACAAGGGGATCACTGACGGACTATGGCCTGGTGCACACAGGGGCATCACAGCTCGCTACATAAACCCGCATCTATAGACACCCGCCATCCTTCCTCTACCTCTCCTATAGACACCCGCCATCCTTCCTCTACCTCCTCATAGACACCCGCCATCCTTCCTCTACCTCTCCTATAGACGCCCGCCATCCTTCCTCTACCTCTACTATAGACACCCGCCATTCTTCCTCTACCTCCTCATAGACACCCGCCATCCTTCCTCTACCTCTCCTATAGACACCCGCCATCCTTCCTATACCTCCCCTATAGATGCCTGTCATCCTTCTTATACCTTCCCTATAGACGCCTGCCTTGATTCCTATACCTTCCCTATAGACACCCGCCATCCTTATACCTTCCCTATAGACGCCTGCCATCCTTCCTATACCTCCTCTCTAGACACCCGCCATGCTTCTTATACCTCCCCTATAGATGCCCACCATCCTTGCTTTACCTCCCCTATAGACGCCTGTCATTATTCCTATACTTTCCCCATAGACAACTGCCACCCTTCCTCTACCTCCAGACGCCTGCCATACTTCCTCTACAACTTCTATAGACCCCCGCCATCCTTCTTCTACCTTCCCTATAGATGCCTGTCATCATTCCTATACTCCCCTATAAACGCCTGCCATCCTTCCTATTCCTCCCCTATAGACGCCCGCCATCCTTCCTATTCCTCCCCTATAGACGCCCGCCATCCCTCCTATACCTCCCAGACATCCTTTCTATACCTCCCAGACATCCTTCCTATACACCCCTATACCTCCCAGACATCCTTCCTATACCACCCCCACAGACACCTGCCATCAATACTATACCTCACCTTCACAGCACCTCTTAATGAGTTATCCAGGATAAGAAACAACACAGCTACTTTTTGCAAAAAAAAAACGGAAACACCCCAGTATCCTCAGGTTGTGTGTGATAATTGACAAGAGTGATGCTCTTTCTGGAAGAAAGCAGGCCTTTTTTTTAAGCCTTGATATCCCTTTCAAGTGGTAACTCCCTATAAGCAAGTTATTTTCAGTAATACACTGACATAAAGTGCTACGGTAAAGACAAACACCGTACAGGTGAAGCAAACCGTATACAGGATGCTCTTCATGGCTCAGTACAACCTGGCCTTTATAGAGCACAAGGCTTTAGACTGTGTTCACACTGTGCGTATGGGAGTTCACCAATCACAGCAGAAATACAACGAACACACAGTGTGAACCCAGCCTAAGGCTATGTTCACACATAATATTAGCTGTGGATGTCATACAAGGATATAGTACGGATGTATAATCTGCTATATGTAATGTACCCCCAGGATATAACACTGAGGATGTCATACAGGGACATATTACGAGAAACAGGTCCCTGATCTCAGGAGACCAGCCAAACGATAACACTCCTGGCTGCTAGTGAAAGCTCTCAATGCAGTGAAGTCCTAGGTGCATTGCCCACTGGGAAACATGAATATGCAAAAGAAGAGCCTGTGGAGCCTCATTAAAGAGTCTTGAAACACAGGACTAGCCAGATATCCCTCTGGGAAGGCTCCGGTCAAGGGGGGGGCTCCTGTAGAGAAACCACCATAACCACCATATTAAGTGGCCCAATGTAATTACAAGGGAAAAACTATGGCCAAGTATCCATCCACAGACAGCTGTTTCGGGGTGTTGCCCTCATCAGTGTGGAGCAGGATTCTGGCTAGGTGGGAGCAATGCCTAGTAGAGCCGTAAGGGAAACAGATTGCTGAACTCAGGGAGAACAGCCAAACGACAACACTGCCGGCTGCTAGTGAAAGCGCTCAATGCAGTGAAGTCCTAGGTGCATTGCCCCCTGGGAAACATCAATATGCAAAAGAAGAGCCCGTGGAGCCTTATTGAAGAGGCTCGAAACACAGGACTAGCCCGATATCCCTCCGGGAAGGACCCAGGATATTTTTACAGCTGTAAATTCTGCTATATGTAATGTACACCCAGGATATAACACTGTGAATGTAATTCATAGATATATTGCAGGTGTATAATCTGCTATATGTAATGTACACCCAGGAAGTCATACATACATATATTGCGGGTGTATAATCTGCTATATGTAATGTACACCCAGGAAGTCATACATACATATATTGCGGGTGTATAATCTGCTATATGTAATGTACACCCAGGAAGTCATACATACATATATTGCGGGTGTATAATCTGCCATATGTAATGTACACCCAGGATGTCATACATACATATATTGCGTGTGTATAATCTGCTATATGTAATTCCATTCCATATATGTTGGATTCCATTGTGGACGGAGTTTATGCTGAGGTGACTATTAGAAGTGGCTGAGGACTGTGTGAAATCTGCAGCGTATACACTATGTGTGAACATACCCTTCGGCTATACAGCGGTGTATGAATCATAGTAATAACACGTTCTCTAACAATCATGCAGCTGTAGTAAGATTTCTGACATAGCTGGAAGTGTTGTGACAGATGCAAAGTTGGTGCCGACTTTTTTTTTTCCACCCTCAGGAATCGATGTTGCCTAGCAACCATGATCAGGCCGCCATGTACACTCAGGCACTATGCACCCAGCGATATCATACAGTATTGGTGCTACTCTCACACGTGTGAAAAGTTGTGTGACATTTCGTATCACAAAAAAATCCTGTCATTCTGCAGAGTCTGAAATTGATTTTCCTCCAATTTACGGCCAATTAGGAGCTCATCATCCTGATCGGCTGTGGACGCTGCGCCGCAACCTCTCATCACATGTCACCATTGTCTCCGCATCAGGACAAGCTGGAGGAGGCTGAACCCGAGGGACACAACCACAAAGCCTCAGTAATGACCCCACACCGATGCGGGTTCACACAGTGTATTGCTCTGGGCTTGCCCAAGGTCATTTACTGCCAGCGGAAAGATCTGTCCATGTTCTGAACAGGCAGATTTACTAATTCTGTGGCCCTATATTAGAAAACAAAACTTATGTGTTAGGGTGTGTGCACATACGGTATGCCAGCGTACCACCCGCCGAGGATCCGCAGCTCGCCCCGCTCGCAGACGCCGGGATCTGGCAACCAGTGTGATCCTGCCCCAAGCCGGACGCTGGTTCCATCAATATTTTCTTATAGACCTACATTAAAGAGTCACTGTCTATTAGGTTTTTCTTTTGCAGAATCAATAGTCCAGGCGATTTTAAGAAACTTTGTAATGGGTTTATTAGGCAAATGCCATTATCTGCATTCAAAAGACTTTCCCCAGGTCCCCTCATCCACTGCTCATTATCAGGAAATCTCGACTCTTTTACATCAGTCGGGCCCTGTCTTTTCTATGGAGAGGGGAGGGGGGAGGAGGAGGGAGAAGGGAGATTAGTCACCAGAGAGCAAAGGATTACACAGTAGGAGCTGTGTGAAAGCCAGTATTCAGAGGTCAGTGCTGACTTCAGAGGAGATAGCCGGTAATGTAGCTGTAAATTAACTCTTTGTTGTCTTGTTTTGGTCCCTCATCTCCCTCCACCCTCCTCTTTCCATAGACAACAATAAAGACAGGGGGGAGAGCTTCAAACTGCTTTTTCATGATAAAAATGCATTTTTCCGCTAATAACCCCAATTAAAGATCGCCTGTACTATTGATTTCTGCAAAAACAATTAAGCAACAGTGACGCTTTAAAAGGTTTCTTTGTCCCTATTTAAGGACCATGGAAATAAGTCTACACACAGTATTTCGATGGTCCGGATACATCAATCAGCCAGGCCCCTGTGCTAGATCTGGTGCAGACACCGTCTAGTTTGCACCGTTTTATTTGCCCATTTGTGTAGAAAAAGAAGTTTAGGTCACGCTGCACTTTGTTTGTTCTGAAAAGACATTGTGTTCCATCTGTCACAGATTAATGGAAGTGTCACTGCTTTCCCTATGAGCTACAAGGAGGAAATACACAATATAAAGATGCATGTAACAGCCGTGAGTGTGATCGGTATATCCGCCGTAACAGCCGTGAGTGTGATCGGTATATCCGCGTAACAGCCGTGAGTGTGATCGGTATATCCGCGCAACAGCCGTTGAGTGTGATCGGATATCCGCGCAACAGCCGTGCGTGTGATCGGTATATACGCGAACCGCCGTGAGTGTGATCGGTTATATCCGCCACAGCCGTGAGTGTGATCGGTATATCCGTTGTAACCGCCGTGAGTGGTGATCGTATATCGCGCAAACAGCCGTGAGTGTGATCGGTTATCCGCGCAACAGCGTGAGTGTGTCGGTATATCCGCGTACAGCCGTGAGTGTGATCGGTATATCCGTGTAACCGCCGTGAGTGTGATCGGTATATCCGCGCAACAGCCGTGAGTGTGATCGGTATATCCGCGTAACCGCCGTGAGTGTGATCGGTATATCCGCGCAAAACAGCCGTGAGTGTGACGGTTATATCCGCGTAACCGCCGTGAGGGATCGGTATTATCCGCGCAACAGCCGTGAGTGTGATCGGATATCCGCGTAAACGCCGTGAGTGTGATCGGTATATCCGCGCAACAGCCGTGAGTGTGATCGGTATATCCGCGCAACAGCCGTGAGTTTTGATCGGTATATCCGCGTAAACAGCCGTGAGTGTGATCGTATATCCGCGCAACAGCCGTGAGGTGATCGGTTATATCCGCGTAACAGCCGGAGGGTAATCGGTATAATCCGTGGTAACAGCCGTGAGTGTGATCGGTTATCCGTGTAACAGCCGTGAGTGTGATCGGTAGATGTGACCAGGCAGCTTCTATAGATTCTGGCTATAGAAGGGTTTCTGGCTTCTTTCTGCTATTGTACGTGATTATCCATCCATGAAGATGAACCCCCAGTGCAGCAGATATCATGTGTGCCCTGTATGGTTTAGGATCACACTTTAATGGGTCAAAAATTATTAAAAGGATAACTGTGTCGATATGGTTCTGTTGCATCGGATGCAAGGCAAATTGTGTGCCAAGCCCTATTCTGATTATTGGGGCTTGTGCACAGAACTCTTGGGCATGGGACATATCCATGGTAGCCTGATCTTCCAGTGTCATTTGGAACTACATGCCATTATTACAGTACTATGTTATTATATGATATGTCAGGTTATTTTATGGTAATTACTATAGAATGAAGGTCTTACTTTGTCATTGTCATGTATGGTCCAGCAGCATAAGAGACAGATGGCTTGCTTTCTTCTCGGACAAGAAATTTCTCTTCAATGAAAGGTAAGGTTAAAAAAAATCCAGCTTGTCCATTATTCCTCACACAAAACTGATGGAAAAAGAATATTGTTACTTTAAACATAGACATAGTGGTGCCTATTTACAGACGCTGTCAAAGGTATTCAAGGGAATTAGGACACTTTAATCCATGCATAGGGTTCTAGTGAGTGAGTAATCTTACACAACCAGTCTATTTACGCCATTTTATCATCTGTCACACATGCTGGAGACCTACTTTCCCAATGTAGGAAATGCTATTGGACATTTTAACTGCAAGGTTCTTTATGCGCTATATGCTTAATAAACACCCTTGCGGTGTACCAGAACATGTGGAAGAAACTTCACTGCTTGATTTATTATGGATACTGTTGGACTCTGTTGGTCAGATCTTTCATATCACAGAGACAGGTCATTAGTTTTTGAGTGTTCAGACCATGCTTGATCGATAGAATGAGCTCAGTGGATTCCTCTACCTACTCTGTGTCACATGAGTAGATGGCCGCATAATGTAAGTCTATGGGACATGTCTCCTCACATAGGCACAAAGGAGAGAGCAGACAGTGCAGTCCTCTACCTGCTCATTCTTCTGATAAGTCCCGGATTAAAGATTTAGACTCTGACTGACAAAAACTATTGACACGTCTCTCTGAAATCTTAATTTTTTTTTTTATGACAGGTACGTTTAACTGGAGACGCATAGCATCACCATTTACCTCTTTGGGCCGAGCAGCAAACAGTGGTGCAAACTGTTTACTGTACAGGAGTCCAAAATCTGTAAACAGGGTTTCCCTCACAAGCTGCAGGCTCAGCTTGGGATGAGAACGAAGCATACATTAAAAGCATCTTGCCCAGTCAGCCAAGAAGGAGTTAAGTGGCAATACTGTGCATCACTGCCTAACTTTTTTGGGGCCCCTACAGATTGCTGCCTACTGTCTCCTCTACTCACTGGGTGAGCGCTCTGCACTCACCCAGTAAGGAAGGAGTTGAGTGTCAATGCATCACCCTTTAACTCCTTGGGGGCCAAACTGCAAACAATGAACACTTTCAAAATGATGGGGGCTCTGCTCCTCAGTGGAAACTGAGCATTTACGCCTCCTTGCTCCTGGCTGTATATCCCACCATAGTGTCACAACTTACCTCCACTGGCCATACAGTACACCTGACTGGACTCCTATTAAAATGACAGATTTGCGCACCTTCCTCTCCTGAACTGGGCCCATGGTCCATGCAGAGGTGCAGGAGCTGGGCAAGGCGACTGTTAACCCTTTCAGGACCTTCATATTGAAACTTAAATGATCATGTTTATTAAACAAAAAGTTTCAGATATCCATTCAAAAATGCTGTAAATATTGCATGCCATAAGTATAAGGCCTCTACACAAACTTTATTTGCATGTTCTTTGCCTCTTGGCCGACACTTTCATTTGTGGTCAAATTTGTCACAAATGTGGGTCCCATATATAATTTTAAATAGCAAAATACAATGACCTCTGAAAGGTCAGATGGAAAAAGTCATACATGCAAGAAGTGTGCTCTAGTACTTCATATACCTCCATGGGAAATTGTTAGATTTAGCACACAAACCGAAAAATATATAGAAAAATTTTTTATAAAAGACATTATAAACTGATGCAGTCTGTATGCCAAAACCTGTTCCAACCTACCATACATTTTATTCATTCATTAAAGGGGTTTTAATGAGAAAACATATTGATGGCTTATTGTCAGGATAGGCCATCTACATTGCTGCTCATCGTTATTGGCACCCATGAAGTTTAAGTACATAATGTGGAATATCTCATGAAAAAAATGAATCAAGTGAAACCGTGTTTTTGTTTAGAGCACTTGTGTTCAATACAAAAGAGCAAATCATAAAAAAACAATGGGATGGAAAATTAGAACAGCTAGAAACTTAAAGGGGTTATCCAACGCTACAAAAACATGGCCACTTTCTTTCAGAGACAACACGACTCTTGTCTCCAGTTCAGGTGCGGTTTGCAATTAAGCTCCATTCACTTCAATGGAACTGAGCAGCAAAACCCCGCCCAATCTGGAGACAAGAGTGGTGCTGTCTCTGGAAGAAAGTGGCCATGTTTTTGTAGCACTGGATAACCCCTTTAATGTGGCATTGGTATTGGCACCTTTACATTTAAATAGTATGGAAATACATTGTCACTCACTTGTGTTAAATCCCAAATAAAAATCATCTGTGACAAATTGTCGGTGCCCATATGGCACAAATTAGCCAATGAATGATGACTTAAAAAAAAAGCCACATTTTGGGCCCTGTGCCACAATGATGAAAACAAAGGAGCTGTCTGAGAACATCAGAACTGCTATTATTAGCAAACACAAGACTTCCGAAGCGTATAAGGCTATCTCCAAAGACCTTGGTATCCCAGTTTCAACAGTGCGCAATGCTATTAAGAAGTTCGCCAACCATGGACTGTCAAGTACCTCTCTGGGCGTGGGGAAAAGAGGAGAATTGACAAGATAATGAGAATAATGGAAAAAGCACCATGTTACACATCCAATGACCTGCAGGCCAACCTGGAACAATCTGGGGTCATGGCTTAAACAAGTACCAGATAGCGCACACACTAAACCAAAGCTGAGCCTTAAGGGAAAGGCAAATGAAGAAATCATTGCTGAAGACAAGACATAAAGGACAGCTGATCTTTTTCAATAGTACCTTGACAAACCACAATCCTTCTGGACAGATTAAACAAAAATTGAGCTTTTTGGCAATGCAAAGCAACAGTTCGTTTAATAAGCAATGAAGCTTATAAGGAAAAGAACATCATGTCAATAGTTAAAGCGACACTGTCACTCCCTTTTGTGCATTCTGACTTCTCTACACAGGTGTAAAGGGTAAATTTAGCTGTTTTAATACCCTATTTTATATCATACGTCATGGTGCATGTTCAAGTAAAAAGTCATTTTTTATCAACTGCAGTTTCTGTTAAGTGGGGGGGGGGGGCCTCGCGGTATTACCGCCACTGCAGTTGATAAAAGATGACTTTTACTTGAACAAACGCCATGACATATGATATAAAATAAGGTATGAAAACCGCTAAATTTACCCTTTACACCTGTGTAGAGATGTCAGAATGCACAAAAGGAGGTGACAGTGTCACTTTAAGCACTGTGAAGGATCCATAATTCTGTAGGGGTTGCAGGAACATGAAATCAGAGAATTATGAAGAGATTACAGAGCAATACATCCTACCCAGTGTAGAAAAACTTGGTTTGAGTCGAAGATCATGGTCCCTCCAGCAAGACAATGACCCAAAGGGCACATCTAAAAGTACACAAGAATGGTTGGAAAAAAAATGGACTGTTTTAAAATTATTCACAGAATAACACACATTACAAAGTTATACAACTTTGTAATAGGGCTGGGCGATTAATCGAATTAATTCGATTAATTCGCTCAGAATTTGAGAATCGATTTGACTTTTTTGGAAAATTGAAAATCGATTTTCCAAAAAAATCATTGGATTTGGGCGCGCGGGCGGGCTGCTCGCATCCTCCAGCTACTGAAACAGCGTGAGGAGCTAGAGCGCCCAGCAGCGTCCTATGTCCCCGCCTCTGACCCGCCCCCATAGCCGGACGTGTACGCACGCTTCCTCCCGGCCGCACATGGAGGTCCCCGGAGGAGGCTGCAGATACTGAAGCATCGGGTGATCGCTGCGGGTGCTGGAGCTGTACAGCAGTGACACTATCACCCGATGCTTCAGTATCTGCAGCCTCCTCCGGGGACCTCCATGTGCGGCCGGGAGGAAGCGCGCGTATATGTCTGGCTATGGGGGCGGGTCCGACTGCGGGGAGTAGTGCGGGCAGGAGGAGAGCGCAAGTGCCGGTGGTGTGCGCCCGCGCAGAGCGGGTACACCAGGTATGTTCCCTCCTGCCCCGGTCTGCTCCATGCCCCTGCCGATCTGCCCTATTCTCCCCCCGATCTGCCCCATGCTCCCCCCAGTGTGCCCCATGCATGTCCCCCAGTGTACCCCATGCCTTTCCCCCCTAGTCTGCCCCTTGCTCCCCCCAGTGTGCCCCATACTTGCCCCCCCCCGTGTACCCCATGCTCTCCAGCCCAGTGTACCCCATGCCCTTCCCCCCCAGTCTGCCCCATGCTCTTAGCTATGTCCCTGACCCTCATCTTTACCTGTACTACTACTACACCCCTCATCTTTACCTGTACTACTACTACACTCCTCATCTGTACCTGTACTACTACTACACCAGGCTCATCTATACCTGTACTACTACTACTACTACTACTACACTCCTCATCTATACCTGTACTACTACTACACTCCTAATCTGTACCTGTACTACTACTATTACACCCCTCATCTTTACCTGTACTACTACTACACTCCTCATCTGTACCTGTACTACTACTACACCCCTCATCTTTACCTGTACTACTACTACACTCCTCATCTGTACCTGTACTACTACTACACCCCTCATCTATACCTGTACTACTACTACTACACTCCTCATCTATACCTGTACTACTACTACACTCCTCATCTGTACCTGTACTACTACTACTACACCCCTCATCTGTACCTGTACTACTACTACACCCCTCATCTTTACCTGTACTACTACTACTACTACACTCCTCATCTATACCTGTACTACTACTACTACTACACTCCTCATCTATACCTGTACTACTACTACACTCCTCATCTGTACCTGTACTACTACTACTACACCCCTCATCTTTACCTGTACTACTACTACACTCCTCAACTGTACCTGTATTACTACTACTACACCCCTCATCTTTACCTGTACTACTACTACACTCCTCATCTTTACCTGTACTACTACTACTACACCCCTCATCTGTACCTGTACTACTACTACACCCCTCATCTTTACCTGTACTACTACTACACTCCTCATCTGTACCTGTACTACTACTACACCCCTCATCTATACCTGTACTACTACTACTACTACTACTACATTCCTCATCTTTACCTGTACTACTACTACTACTACACTCCTCATCTATACCTGTACTACTACTACACTCCTCATCTATACCTGTACTACTACTACACTCCTCATCTGTACCTGTACTACTACTACTACACCCCTCATCTTTACCTGTACTACTACTACACTCCTCATCTGTACCTGTATTACTACTACTACACCCCTCATCTTTACCTGTACTACTACTACACCCCTCATCTTTACCTGCACTACTACTACTGCACCCCTCATCTGTTCCTGTACTACTACTACTACAACCCTCATCTGTACCACTACTAAACCCCTCATCTTTACCTGTACTGCTAATCCCCTCATCTGTACTTCTACTAATACACTAGTACATAGGGCACATATTTGGGAAAACTACTTATATGGGGCACACAATGGGCTTGTCTACTACATAGGGGCACGGGAGGAGCACTGTTACACTGGGAAGCAATATGGTTGTTGTCTTAAATGTCTATAAAATAGTTTCTGATGCTGCAGGGAGAAAAATGTCCTGTTTGTTTAGCAAAAAGAGAAAAAAAAAATCGAGATTTAAATCGAGAATCGTCCAAAAAATTTTTTTTTTAAAAATCGAGATTTTATTTTTTGGCCATATCGCCCAGCCCTACTTTGTAATGTATGTTATGTCTGTGAATCGCCCCCTTCCCCGTGTCCCACCACCCCCGCCCGTGTACCCGGAAGTGTGGTGCATTATACATACCTGTCACATGCCGACCCCCGTCTCCGATCTTCTGTCAATGACGTCATCTTCGGCCGGCCGAACAGCTCCGACTGTCCCTAGTGCCGGCCGCCCTCTGCAGCGTTATCAGCTGCTCAGCCGCGATTGGCTGAGCGTAACTGTGCTCAGCCAATTGCGGCTGAGCATCTGGTGACGCTGCAGAGGGCGGCCGGCACTAGGGACAGTCTCAGCTGTTCGGACGGCCGAAGAACACGTCTTGGCACAAGATGACGGACGGGCGCGACACGGATCAGGTATGTAGAATGCACCACACTTCCGGGTACACGGGCGGGGGTGGTGGGACACGGGGAAGGGGGCGATTCACAGACATAACATACATTACAAAGTTGTATAACTTTGTAATGTGTGTTATTCTGTGAATAATTGTTTACCGCCGCACTACCCCTTTAAGGTCCATTTATTTGTGAAGATACTGTATTGTCTATGAAAAAATAAAGGGGTGCCAATAATGGTGAGCAGCACTGAATATATGATCAGCATCTGGCCTCCCAGTAATCAGCTGTTTTATATATATATAATGGCAAATATATGGCACAGCTCCAGAGCTGATGTATATCACCGACTGAACTGTGCAACTCTTATGGAAGTCTCTGCATCATCATTTTATTAAAATCTCTACTTTACCGTACTGACACAATCAGTCATTCACTACACTGTATGGATGGAGAATGATAAAACATGTATGACAATGTTCATGTGCAACCATACCTGTCCATAGCCAAAGCTGCGTACTTTCTTTCCTGACAAATTCTCAAATTTACTGGGTTTTGAGAGAGAATTGTGAGCTTTTCTGGATAAATGGAGTAAACAAACTCAATCAATGCATGTTGCTGCTTTAAAGTTTATTCCCATCAATCCTATTTATTTATTTTTCCTATAAACATTTTTTATGACAAAATACACCTTCAGGCTATGTTCACACAGTTTTTCCGTTAGTCTTTTTTTCAACCAAAACCAGGAGTGGAACTGACAGGGCAAAATTATAATGGAAAGATTTGCACAGATTTTTCAGTCCACTCCTTGTTTTGGTTGAAAAAAAGACTGACAGAAAAACTGTGTGTGAACAGAGCCTTAGGGAGTCTCCAATCAATTTCCCTATCATGAATTCCTATGTTCCCATGTGGAGTTGCCGTTGTTGTCTGTCTATTAAAGATGCTCTGGAGTGCAGCAATATAGGATGGCTTCACAGCTACTGCACATACCCAGGGGCCTTTCTGTCCATTTGTATTTGCAAAGAATATAGGTGGCCTGGCTCAGAGCTACAAACTATGTTCTAGCAATGCGTTCTCCTGAAGGAGTCAACCTCATTTTTGTGTCCGTTAAAAAAAACTGATCCGTTTTTTTTTTAAATAACGGAATTCAATGGAAAAAAGGATGCACACACATGCATCTGTTTGTTTGTTTGTTTTTTAACAACGGATTGCAAAAATGTAGTGTGAACCCAGCCTTAGGTTGCTGGACGTCCTATGGACAGTTCATGGCTGTCCTGAGCAGTGCAGCTCCATAATTACAATGCCGCAGAGATTCAAACAGTTTTTCTGCTGCCGGCATGATGTTGATACATCATGCTGGGCAGGGAAACAATCCAGGACAGGCATTTACCGGCCGTAGGTTTGCAAAATTTACGGACCTTTGAATGCAGCCTAAATCTAATACTTTACTAGAAAGGTCAATAACAACAGGATCCAACTGCATCAGCATTTGGTAGAACACTTTCTGCATTATTGTGGGACATTATGAGCCATCAAAACAGGTTTTGTGATTTGATTTTTGAAGCCAAAGCCAGAAATTGATAAGAAGAGGAGTCTCAGTCTTCCTTTCTTTGATGTTTTTCATTAATAACTTCCTGTATTTTAGTTTAACATCAGCATAAAAAAAACAAAGACTAAGGGGCCCATTTATCAGTGTGAGCTTCTTTTGCGCACCACTCATTTTTAATTTCTCCAGTTTCCCAACACTAGAATCAAAAGGCACACGCTTTTAGATAAACCAAGGGTAGCGGAGGCTGCTGCGCCGCAGGTTAAGAAATCTATGCCAGTTCGGAGCTGGTGTAGACTTTTAGCCTGTCTTGGCCCTATTAAGGGTAGGGAAAATTGATAAACTTTGCATACAAAGAGAACACACCTTCCTGCACGCAATGCTGTGCCCCCTCACTACCATATGGCGTACAGGGTGCAAACTTGAAAAAACAGCTCACAGTTTTTGCGCACGGGGGGCCCTTTTTGCATTTTCTTTCAAGTTTGCACTAGGCGCAGACTTTGATAAATGTTCTCCTAAGTGTGAGACTACACCGAATAATTCTACTCTTCACCTTAAAGGGGTTATCCAGTGCTACAAAAACATGGCCACTTTTCCCCCTCTCTTGTCTTCAATTCAGGTGCGGTTTGCAATTAAGCTTCATTTACTTCAATGGAACTGAGTTTGAAACTCCACCCAATCTGGAGACAAGAGAGGGGGAAAGTGGCCATGTTTTTGTAGCGCTGGATAACCCTTTTAAAGGGCTTGTGTTTCATGTGCAGTGTCTGGCTGATACCTGTAATGTATGTCTACAACAGATGCTACTTAGTGGCCTCTTTCATACTTAGACTGCCATGCAAAAAAAAAAAATTAACTAAATAAATATTATATATATATATATATATATATATATATTTTTTATATATATATATATATATATATATATATATATATATATATATATATAATCCCCCCACTGGATTTTTTTTTTGTCTTTTTCAGGCAATAGGGGTCTACGGATAGAAACATAGTGTGAGAAAAGTCTACAATCATCCACAAACCCAGTTCTCTCCTTACTAGCACAGAAGGAAATTGTGTATCATCTACAATTCATGTTCTAAACTGCTGACACTGTTAGATAGCTGATAGGGATAGGGAACTCTGACGTGGAATGCCTGTAACGGACTCTCCCCCTCCCGGCAGCATCTGTGATAAGATGCTGGGAGCGGGGGAACTGTACAGATATGCACCGCGCTGTAATGGCAGAGCCGCACGGCTGATTCATTACAGCGCGGCGCATATCTGTACAGTTCCCCAGCTCCTAGCATCTTATCAAAGATGCTGCCTGGGCGGGGGAGAGTCCGTTACAGGCATTCCACATCAGAGTTCCCTGCGGAACATGGAACGTGTGAATGTAGCCTAAGACTAGCCCCACCAAGCAGACATCACACCATGGCCCCAAGGTGGTGCTTGATCCTAACCAGTTAGACAGGACTAAAGCATTTTCCTGTGAACTTACGGTAACATTAGGTTCAGATAATATAGCACTATGCAGCTGTACATGGTAGAGAGAAGATATTTAGATGTTGTATAAATTTTGTGGGGCAATAGAATAGTTAGAGATCACTTTTGGCTGGATACCCCTTTAACACCACAGCAAGTCAAGGTTCCACCACGTTTCTGGAGGCCTAATCTGATACCTGTTTAGGTCAACGCACTTGTGGTTAGGCTGGGGCTTATGCAGCCATATTACTTCCCTTGTAAAACTGGCCTTCAGCTGTGTTCACACACGGTATTTTGATGAGTACTTTAAGCCAGAACCAAAACTGGGTCCACAACACAGAAAAAATGTGCTAACCACTACAATATAGATTTTCTCTGTGTTAGTTCCACTACTGGTTTTGGGCAAAAATACAGACCACATGCTGACCATAATACAGCATGCAAACCCAGCCTATATCTATGCTTATTGTTTTTTTTTAACCCTGTTGACTCCAGTATAAAATCTGTGGTACAGCACTGTAGCGTAAAGTGCACAAAGTGTGAAAACATACCTTGGTGAGAACAAATCAGTGAATGACGTACTATCAATAAGGTCTTGTGATGAGACAATCTTTATGGGCTTTAAAGGGTAAAAGTGAATTAAAGCTTCCATGTGAACAGTACAGCGATTGATAAACGCAGTCATCTGAAATTTAACAAAGTGAAGTGGTATAAGTTAATATGTAAAAAAAAAATATATATATATATATATATATATATATATATATATATATATATATATATATATATAAACATTATTTTATATGCATCTCCCCCTCCTCTCCCTTCCAAAATTGCTCATTAAACATGTCCCTATCTGCAACTTTGTAATATTGGAGGATTAATCACAGTGGGTTCATCAGTAACTAGACCTCAGATTAACCCTCTAAGCATTACATAAAAGTTACAAAGTTGCAGATAAAGCCTGCCAGGGACTTATTTACATCACCTGTCTGAGACAGGAAAGGGGAGGGGAAGACGGAGAGAAAGGCTCACACACAGGTTTTTTTTTGTCTTTAACAGAAAGCAGCAGCTCAGAACTGGGAGAAGGAGGTTGAATACATAATAACAAGTATGGAATTAATTATTAGTCTCACCATGGGCAGCAACATATGACAAGTTATGTTTGAGTGGAATACCCCTTTAAGATGCTCCTTGTTTACTTTCATGTTTCGAGGATTTTATGCAGAAGTATGTACTGGGTAATGGTTTGCGCAGACTTGGTCACCAACTGCAATTCTTTAGGGATAAGGCCCAACTAGGTCACTATAACGCTGAAACCCTAGGCCCCCCACCACCAGAGAAGAAGGCTAAGTCCATGTTCACACATGGCAAAA
This sequence comes from Dendropsophus ebraccatus, assembly GCF_027789765.1. Taxonomy (NCBI): domain Eukaryota; kingdom Metazoa; phylum Chordata; class Amphibia; order Anura; family Hylidae; genus Dendropsophus; species Dendropsophus ebraccatus. The sequence continues at coordinate 128,518,247 of NC_091458.1, forward strand.
CAGCAACCATTGCTTGACACGGCCGCTGTCTGAGAAGTTCACTCGGCCGATTGGCCAGGTAAACATCACTTCATTTTAATTGGAATGCGGGCACAATTGAGTGTGCCCGCACTCCAATTAGCCTTAGAGCTCAGTATAAAGTACGTCCGGGATCTTGTGCAGCCGCTGTTCATTGAATGGCAGCCGCACAAAATAGACATGTCAGTTTCCTGCGTGGCCACAGAAAACATCGTCCACAGTGTATACACTACGGCTGTTTTACTCTAGGATCTAATGCAAAGCCAGTGTCAATCAACAGCGATCGATGTTGTGACCTGCAACAACGGCCGTTGTTTATTGAAAAAATACACTGTCTGAACGAGGCCTAAAGTTGTTTTTTCCAGTAACCGAGAAAACTTTGTCTCATTGCTGAGTATTTGTTTTTGCCTGAGGAGAAAAGTGCTGCCAGTGCTCCTTAACATTATTCTAAGACGCATATAAAAGGCCATGCCTAGAGCTTTTCAGAGTGGGGAGGCGTGAGACTTGTTCTTTGTAAAGAGGAAAAACTCTATGAGCCAAAGGAGGCCCTTAGCCACCTCAGGGCAGAACACCAGGGCTAGTGACACATTCTCTGCAGCAGGACCTCCCCACATGGGTAACTCAATTGACGCCACCAGGACTGAGAGCACAAAGAACTGTAGCTCAACATGTATTCAAAGTCTATGGGGGAGATTTATGAAAGGGTGTAAATATACACTGGTGCAAACTGCCCACAGCAACCAATCACAGCTCCTCTTATATTTTACCAGAGCAGAAAGCTGAGCTGTGATTGGTTGCTTTGGGCAGTTCATGCCAGTGTATATTTACACCCTTTTTATAAATCTCCCCCTATCAGTAAATTGCACCACCTTCTTCTCCCTTTGTCTGTTTCTTTCATTGCACCTACATCATCTTGGGTGAAATTACAATCTACCCGGCCAAAAGCAGTATTGGGGTTTGTCCTGGGGGGAAAGTCCAGGCTATCGACATCGCTGCAACACCATAACTTCCTACCGGCCATAAGAGAGCATGGGAGCCACTGCCCCATGAAGCCCCCTTGCCTGACAGGTAACCGCTGGGTGTGGAACAACACAAGTCTCAGCCATCCTGCAGGTGCATCTCCCTAAGCTTGTCACTTCCGTCCTCTGCCCGAAGAATGAAACCGTTCATTCTTCTGGTGGACAGCAGAATCTGCCAAACCATAGAATGAAGCCTATGGGACAAGCAGAGATGCGCACGGCCACAAGCTGTGGAATCCGCAGCGGGTGTTCACCGGGATTCCATAGTGTGGACATACCCTCAAACAGAATTCAGGTCTACAGCGGTGAATGTTACACAGATAATTGTAACAGGCTTCATTGCATACTGTTACCACTAGATGTCAGTAATGGAACGCAGATTTCTTTTTGAAATTCATTCAACCATTAGGACCCTGATATTTAGATCCAGGAAGCCCCCTTATTAGAGATGAGTGAATCTACAGTAGGAAACGAAGTGAAGCCATCTGCATTCTGCTCATCAGGCTACTGGGCTTTGAAGTCTGCTTTGCTCTATGCCACTCCTCCCCGGGTGCTGGGAAAAGTCTGGGACACTGGGAGACGTTTCCCAGGACTAGATAATAAGACAATGAAGATAGATATGAAATTGATAAACATATGTATGTACACAGCTAATCTTTTAACTCATCTTCGTTATCTGTTTATCAAGTCATTCTCTAAAGCTGTGAATGGGTTGTTTATATGCCCTAATGCTACAACAGTGCACGCACCATTAACTAAACAGCCTTGAAAACTAAAGATAAAACATTCTGTTAAATTAAATTAAAAATGGAAAGGTGTACCTAAAAGTGACGACAAGTCGCTGTTCTGGCAGAATACTTTGCTGAAAACTGATGTTCTGTATGTTAGAAATGATCATCAAACGTTTCCATTGTCATCCTCAGATAGCTTTTACATTTCTGTGGGGGTTGTCTCAATTCATGATATAAATGGCGAAAAACTCCACAATTATTTCTGCCATAATTTATGGGGTGTACCCAATAACGCCTAGACCTTCTTGTGGGTGCACTTTGCCTTGGATTCGTGTCACCCCACACAGGTGACACGAATCTTGGCTAATCACTAGATGTGATGTCATCGTATTTTATTGAAGTATGTGGATTGATCAGGTATGATTTGATATGCAAATGAAAGTAGATGGGTTTATATTTTATATCATCAAAGACTATATGAAATTAAAGTGACTCTGTACTCACAATCTGACTGCCCCAAACTGCTTGTACCTTCAGATAGCTGCTTTTAATCCAAGATCTGTCCTTAGGTTTGTTTGGCAGGTGATGCAGTTATTGTCCTAAAAACAATGTTTAAACTCGCAGCCCTGTGTCAAATTGGCGTGGCCTAGAGTACCCATGCCTAGGAGTGTGACGCCCATCTGTCCCTCCTCCCCGCCCTCTTCACCATTTCTCCTATTTATCCTTTGTCTGAACACTGCACAGGTACCTTAACGATCCAGCTCATGTGTAGTGTTCACACAGGTGATGAATAGGAGAAAATGTTCCAGGGGCGTTCCTAATGATGAAGAGGGCAGGGAGGCAGGATGGAGGGGCGTCACAATCCTAGGGCATGGGTACTCTAGGCCACACTAATTTGACACAGGGCTGCAAGTTTAAAAGTTGTCTTTTAGCACAATAACTGCATCACCTGCCGACCGGACCCCAGGACAGATCTTGGATTAAAAGCAGCTATCCGAAGGTACAAGTGGTTTGGGGGGGGGAAGAGGGCAGATTGTGGGTACAGAGTCACTTCCAAAGTGCCATAACCTTCTTAATTCTTAGTCTACATACCTGTATGAGGGCTTGTATTTTTCAGGAGAATGTGTACTTTCTATTAGCACCATTGTTAGGAACATTTTTAGATTTTTTTTCATTGCTTTCTTTTCTTCTTTTTCAAGCAAATTAACAAAATACAGCAAGCTTTGGTGCGGCCTCATCTGGAGTATGCCGTCCAGTTTTGGAACCCGATTCATAAAAAGGATGTTCTAGAGCTGGAGAGGGTACAAAGACGGGCAACTAAACTAATAAGGGGAATGGAGCATCTTAGTTATGAGGAGAGATTAAAAGAATTACATTTGTTTAGTCTGGAGAAGAGACGTTTAAGGGGAGATATGATTAACTTATTTAAATATATAAATGGCCCCTACAAGAGATATGGGGAAAAGATGTTCCAGGTAAAACCCCCTCAAAGGACAAGAGGGCACTGCCTCCGCCTGGAGAAAAAAAGGTTCAATCTCCGGAGGCGACAAGCCTTCTTTACCATGAGAACTGTGATCTGTGGAACAGTCTACCACAGGATCTGGTCACAGCAAAAACAGTAGAGGGCTTCAAAACAGGGCTAGACAAGTTCTTAGAGCAAAATAATATAAATGCATATGTATAGAACCTATCACCCCTCTCCCTTCCCTGTATCCATCCCCTCCTTGGTTGAACTTGATGGACATGTGTCTTTTTTCAACCGTATTAACTATGTAACTATATATGTAACTATGTAAGTCCGTTTTTTTTTTCCATGTGGGATAATATTAATATTAATATTATATTATATTAATATTATATTATATTATAGCTCAGGTCATTACGGATGTGGTAATACCAAATATGTATAAGTTTTTATTTTTTATGTTTTAAATATAAATTATTTTGTGAGCAGAAATTTTGTAGCTGTATTCTTTAATACAATAAAATTGAATTTCCCCAAACTTGAATTTTACCTTTTCATTTGTCCTAGAAAGGGACTTTCAAATGCAATCTTCAGATCACTAATATAATACACTGTGGTACTAGTATAGTGCAGTGTATCATCTTGTCAACATAATGTTGATAGGTGACCTAACCACCTTTGCCAGAGGCAAAGCCAAGAAGGCACAAATATATGGCACACCTGAGGGCCTTCATTAGACCCCCTGCTGCTATAGAAAATAATCTGCATCTCAGCAATTGCTTGACCCCAGTACTGATGGGGTGACAAAGTTCCAGAAACCACCTTAAAGGGGTAGTGCGGCGCTAAGAAATTATTCACAAAATAACACACATTATAAAGTTATACAACTTTGTAATGTATCTTATGTATGTGAATCGCCTCCTTCACCGTGTTCCCCCACCCCCGCACCCGGAAGTGTAGTGTAGCGTCCGCGTCATCAGCTGCTCAGCCGCGATTGGCTGAGCACAGTTATGCTCAGCCAATCGCGGCTGAGCAGCTGATGACGCGGCAGAGGGGGGCCGGCATCAGGGACGGCTGCAGCGATTCGGCCGGCCTCCCGAAAATTACGTCGTTGACAGAAGATCGGGGACGAGGGACGACGCGCGTCAGGTATGTGTGGTACACTACACTTCCGGGCCCACGTTCGGGGTGGGGGAACACGGGAAAGGGGGCGATTCACATACATAACATACATTACAAAGTTGTATAACTTTGTAATGTGTGTTATTTTGGGAATAATTTCTTAGCGCCGCACTACCCCATTAATGCCACAACCACAATTTGACCTCAGCAAAGCGTTTTGTTAAAGAGTCACTGTCGTATTTTATTTTTTTTTGCAGAAATCAATAGTCCAGGCGATTTTAAGAAACTTTGTAATTGGGTTTATTAGCCAAATCTGCCATTATCTGCATGTAAAAAGCCTTTTCCCAGGTCCCCCCCTCCTTCCTCTTTTTCATCCACTCTGAAAAATCAGAAAATTGTGACTTGTTGCAGGAGTCGTACCCTGTCTACTCTAGGGAGAGGGGAGGGGGGAGGAGGAAGGAGGGAGTTAGCCGGCAGCAGAAAGCAGATAACAGAGGATTACAGGCACGGAGCTGGGTGACAGCTGTAATCCGAGCTCAGACAGGTCACTGGTGACTGTCACAGGAGATATCCCGTGAGGGATTTGTAGATTAACTCTTTGTTGTCCTGTTTTGGTCTTTTCTTTAGCTCTCTCCATAGGAGAACAATGAAGACAGGGGGGAGAGCTTCAAACTGCTTTTTCATGATAAAAATGCATTTTTCGGATAATAAACCCAATTACAAAGTTTCTTAAAATCGCCTGGACTATTGAATTCTGCAAAAAAAAATTTCACGACAGTGACACTTTAACTCTGCAGTTGGCTTATCAGTCTGTTGCTTTTGAGCTCCGTACCGCTCCGAGTTCACAGGCAGCAGGCTCATAAGCCGACTGCCGAGCTAACAAAGCGATTTGCTTCATTATTACTGTAAATTCACTCATCTCTTCATAGGATACATCATTTGGTCAGCACAAAGGAGAGCTGCATAAAATCAGGCAGGTGGTATTGCTGATCAGTGTATACATACTGGTTAGTACATGACCAGTGGAAACAAAAAAGATCCAATATTACACCCTGCCAAATACAGAAGCAGTCTCTACAATATCAAAACATTCATATCACTGATAAAACTAACCTGAGCACTCTCATCCTTTCCAGCCATGAGTGCCCATTCAGATGGCCGCCTGGATTCCTGATCATGAAGTCGCAGATCCCCTCCTGCATCAATGAGCTTACTCATAATCCACTGATCACAGGAAAAGGCCGCAGCATGGACCGGCGTGCTCCAATCTAAACATCGGCTACAAACATATAACAAGAACATGTTGTACCATTTGTACTTGAATATTTTGAACGTTAAATCGCTCAAATTTAAACAATATTGTTCTGTGTAAATGCAGGCAACAATTAAATAACCAGCGAACAATTGTTCGTGTTTCACTAATCATTAATTTTGTGCTGACACCAAAATCATCGCTAATCGTTTGCTGATTGTTCAGTGTAATTTCACTTCAATCGCTCTTGTGCTGGCATCAGATAACCTGATTGATCTTATGCTGCGTTTACACGGAACGATTATTGTTCGAATTTTCGCATAAACGATCGCATTTGAGCGATAATCGTACCGTGTAAACCCAGCAAACGATTAAACGACGAGCGAGAAATCGTTCATTTTGATCTTTCGACAAGTTCTTAAATCGTTGTTCGCTGAAAATTCACAGATCGCTTCGTGTAGACAGTCTTTCACCGATTTACCCTATGTAAAAGATGGGCTTAAGCGATCTTAAAAACGATTGCAATAACGATTTTTCTTACAAATTTTTAAACAATTTTTCTTACGATTTATTCGTCTAAACGCTGATAGTTATAAAAACCAAATTGTTGCTTCAAAATCATTAAAAGATTGATTGGGCGAATTATCGCTCCGTGTAAACGTAGCATTAGTAATGATGGTAACTAACGGCTATTTTTCTGTGTAATATGCTGAACGATTTCAAGTAGCTCTCGTTTACGATAGTTAAAAATCGCTTTGCCTAATTGGACCCTAATGGTGCGTTAACATTAAATGATTATCGTGATAACAATCGCATTTGAGCAATAATCGGCTCATGTAAACACAGCAAACGATCAAGCGACGAGCGAGAAATCGGTCATTGTGATCTTTTAACATGTTCTCAAATCTTCGTTGGTCATTCGCTGAAAATTCTCAGATCGCTTTGTCTAAACAGTCTTTCACCGATTCACCCTATGTGTGAGATGAGCTTAAGGATCTTAAAATGATCGCAATAACGATTTTTTTCAAACGATATATCATTCCCTCTGAACACTGATCGTTATAAAAAACAGATTGTTACTTCGAAAACGTTAATTGTTCGATTCGGGGAATTATCGCTCTGTGTAAACGCACCCTTACGCGTACGCTGTTCTTAAATAGAGCCCCGCTCTTAATTAGCTGGCTGGATTTACTAATGGTGCGTTTACACGTAACGATTATCGTACAAATTTGTGTAAAAACGATCAAATTCGAACAATAATCGTACGTGTAAACGCAGCGAACAATCATACGACAAACGATACATCGCGCATTTTGATCTTTCAACATTTTATCAAATCGTCGTTCGTAAAAAATTCGCAAATCGTTCCGTGTGAACAGTCGTTCGCCGATTTAACCAATGTGTGAAATAGGCTTAAGCGATTGCAAAACGATCGCACAACGAATTTTCCGTACGATATATCGTACCGTCTAAACGCTGCTCGTTATGAAAAAAAAATCGTTACTCCGACATCGTTAATCGTACGATCGGGCCAATTATCATTACGTGTAAACGCAGCATAAGAGGCGCATATCAGGACAATGTGGCAAATCAGGAGAAGGAGGCAAGTTTGCTAAATAAATGTATTTGCAAAAATATATAACTTGGCAAGCCCTACAAGTATCATTATATTAGTTGAGATGAGAATACCCCTTTAAACCACTAGATTCATATGACTACAACTATTTCAATCATTCAGTTTTATTATAATACTTACTGGTTAGGATTAGCTCCAAAATTTAAAAGCAGTTCAACTATTTTTCCAAGACCAAGTAATGCAGCCACAAATAATGGTGTTTGTCCATGGGAATTTGTGGCATCAGGAAAGATGCCTGCATAGAAACACAACATATGGATTTTTATATCTTTGCAAACTTTTTAGATTTCTACACATCTGTTGTCAACTTTTACCATTCCAAGGCTTCATGTGCACGGCACGAACCTGCGCATACAGCCAGTACAGCAGCACATGGAGTTTGCCTTCCCCGTGTGCAAACATGGGGATCAAGGGGGAGATATATCAAACGGTGTAAAGTAGATTTGGCCCAGTTGCCCCTAGCAACCAATGAGATTCCACCTTTTATTTTTCAAAAGAATCTGTGAGGAATAAAAGTTGGAATCTGATTGGTTGCTAGGGGCAACTAAGCCTGTTTTACTTTACACCATGTTTAATAAATCTCATATGCGTAGCAGAAAGTGGATGTGGCTTTAGTAAAAAAAAAAAAAAAAAAAATGTAACTTTACAAAAAAAGCACCAGCTTTTAGCAGAAATTTATTAGCTTAAAATTAAATCTCCTTTTCCGATTTAAACTTTACTGTACTTGTCCCTTATCCACAAGATGGGGGGAAAGCAGTGTCGGACATTCCGCATGTGCAGCTGGTTCAGCTGCACAGGGGCCTGAAGAGAGGGGGGGCCCGCCTCTGTAAAGTTCAGCTAGTTTGGGCCAAGCTCATTTTAAAAAAAAAATTTGACCTGACTCACTTTATGTGGTTATAGCTCCAAGATGCTTTAACTTACGGTATGTTAGCCATTCTGAAATAGTTTTTCATGACATATTGTACTTTATGTTAGTAGCAAAATTTGATTACTATCGTGTGTTTTTTGTGTAAAAATTGTATGAAAATTTGAAAAAAAATTATTATTTTTTCTTATTAAACATTACACTATTCGGTATGCAGTATATTTTAAATATTTCCACTTTGGAACAACAGAAACTATTTTCCTGAAAAAAAACCCACAAAAACTGTCACCACATTGCAAGATCCATAGCGTTCTTATCTTTTGTGTGACGGAACTGGTGCCTTGGATTATAAACATAATTCGTTCCGGGACTGTGCTTGTAATCCAAATTCAAGAAATCACTAATATGCAGACAATTGGTTCCACACCCCAAAAATAATGATTTATTATTCTGAATAACATGTAGAACAGATGAAACACTCAATGAGAAAAAGCTAAATGTCATATTATAAGTTACTGTACAGTATAGCAATCAGCATGTGGTGTATAATGTATAGTAAGTGCAGAAACCTCAGCAGTATGTAGATACAGAATGGAACTGCAGATCCCCATAATGCAGTAATGTAGTACAACAGGCTATAATAGAGAAGCAGAGACAGAAACTTTATATACAGCAGCAGTGTGAATAGCTGAGTGTGAGTGCAGGCACATTATAGCAGAAATGTGTATAGCTGAATGTAAGTACAGGCACATTATAGCAGGAATGGAGAGGATGGGAAACACAAGGACTGACAGACTGCAGGGAGCAAGAAGAAATGAGCAGGACAGATGTGGGCACATAAATGCAGCACTCTATGACTGGGGAGAAAGGGGTTACAGCTATGGAGAGATTACCTCCACAGTCCTGTCCCCTGATGCAAGCCCCAGTCTGAAGTGGATCTGCTATGATTTTGAAGGTGAGGGAGACTTCCTGGGTCAGAGTACAGAGCTGTAGACCCTGCTTTGCAGGCCATGCCCCTCCCCCACTCCCGCTCCCACCCAGTACACAGAGCTCTTAAGCCAAAGCAATGCTCTTAAACCAAGTTACAATTTTGAAAAACTGTGAACTCTTATTGCAAAACGCTCTTAGGGTGCATTCACACCTACCGTATTGCAGCAGAAAATCCGCTGCGGATCCGCAGCAGATTTAACTAAATGAATGAACACAGCATTAAAAACGCACTGTCAAATCCGCTGCGCATCCGCAGCAGATTTGTAAGTGCAGATTTGATGCTGTGTTCATTCATTTAGTTAAATCTGCTGCGGATCTGCTGTGGATCCGCAGCGGATTTTCTGCTGCGATACGGTAGGTGTGAAGGCACCCTTAATCCAAGTTACTCTTAACCCCTTAACGACCGTGGGCATACATTTACGCCCCCACTGCCTGGGCCTTAATGCAGGAGGGCACAATTGTACGCCCTGACAGGAGCTGAGCCTGCTCCATAGCCGGTGAGGACTCGCTGCTATCTGCAGCCAGGCCCTCACCCTTCATGTCAGACGACCGCCCGCCATTAACGCCTTAAACGCCGCAATCGCACCGGATCATCTCCAGTCACTTACCCATTAGGACTTCCTCCGCGCAGTCAGGTCTTCAATCTTCTGATTCAGTCTGCCACAGGCAGGCTGTATCAGAAGATCACAGATAACAGATCACAAAAAAAAAAAATCAATAAAAGTTTTAAAAAATGTCCCAAAGCCCCTCCCCCAATAAAAGTGAAAATCACCCCCCCTTTAACATTTTATACATAAAACACGTAAAAATAATAAAGCTAATTAACATATAATATACCGTAGTGTGAGCAAACGTCCGATCTATTAAAACAAAACAATATTGTTCCCACATGTTGAACGGCATGAACAAAAAGCAGTAAATAAACGCAGAGATTGCTTTATTTAAATTACATTTTATGTATAAAAAAATAGAAAGCGATCAATAAGTTTGATCTAGAAAAAAAATGATGCCCCATACAACCCAGTAGGTGAAAAAATAAAAGCGCTATAAGGGTGCGTTCACACCTTCAGGATCCGCAGTGGATTTTCATGCTGCGAGTTTGCAGCGAAATCAGCTGCGGATCCTGTACTGTGAAGCTCAATGGGTCCCATACACGCAGCGGATCCGCTGCCTGCATGGGACCCGGCCCCTTTAACGCACGCCCGATCACCGCCACATCGTTATTTTAATATCCGTTCTTTAGAAAGGGCATTAAAATAATGAACATGTCTATTATTTCCGAACGCTGTTTGCTGAACAGCATCCAGAAACAATACCTGTTCAGACAATGTTAAGCACGGCCGGTGGCCACATTTTACATTGTAGTCAATGGTTAGGCACACCCAACGGTGCCCACAATTCAATTGTAAAAATATAATGTTCCTGCAGCCGATACAAGCAGTATCGGCAACAGGAACGCGCCAAACGCCGTGCGGCAATATAAATAGCAGAGGATAGTGTTATACGGTGTGTGAACATAGCCAAAAAGTAACGATAAAGGGCCTAAAAGGCCGGCATTATGGACCTTATATCTATACACTGACATTGTTGCCTTGTAGTATGTATCAGAATGTGGAGCCAGAAATAATGATTTTTGACACCCTGCCAGAAGTGTGAGGGTAGGTTCACACTACGGAATCCGCACGGCTAAGTTCAGGTGGATTCCGGGGCTCATACCCACTCACGGCCGTGCACATATCCGCCGGCTCCATAGACACCACTCTATGGCCAGGCTGATGTATGAAAAGGCGTAAATGCCTTTTTTTAGGTGCAGATGGGGCTGTTTGGGCTAGAAATATTTGCAAAGGGTATTTTTGCTAATATTTTTTGCGTCACCTTCACCAGTTGGGTGGAGAGGGGGCGTTATGGGGGGTGCGACAGCACGCAGAGGGGGTGCCGCCTCTGTGTGCGCCGTATTTATCATTTTTCTGGCGGAAAAATGATACTGAAACCTACGCCAGCTCTGACCTGGTTTTAAATTTTTAGCACAGGCGGGCTCTGTGCGCTTGGGAATTATGTAGAGGCAATGCGCCTCTATATAAATCCCCTGAGCTCCGGAGCTGCGGGGACATTTGTAAGCCCGGTGTAAAAAAATGCCAGACTTCATAAATCTCCCCCTAGGTCTTTTTATGCAACAAAAGGGGTGTTGTTTACAAAATAATGGCAGTTGCCTTACACTGATGGCTGTCACTATCAAACAACGGACGCTATTTTCCATAAAAAAGTTGTGAGTGAAGAGGCTAATGGTGCGTTTACACAGAGAGATTTATCTGACAGATTTTTTAAGCTAAAGCCATGAAAAGACTATAAACAGGGAACAGGTAATAAAGGAAAGACTGAGATTTCTCCTCTTTTCAAATGCATTCCTGGCTTTGGCTTCACAACTCTTTCAAATAAATCTCTCTGTGTAAACGCACCATAAGGGTACAAACCCACACACCGTATACACAGCAGATACGCAACAAATACGCAGCAGATTTGTTGGTACAGATTTGATGCTGTGTTCAGTTATTTAGATATAATCTGCTGCGTTTTTGCTGCGTATTTGCTGCGTGTTTGCTGCGTATTTGCTGCGTATCGCAGCAGTAAATACACTGCTTATACGGTGTGTGGGTTTATACCCTTAGGGTGCTAACACACACACCGTATCTGCAGCAGATACGCAGCAGATTTGATGGTGCAGATTTGATGCTGTGTTCAGTAATTTAGATCTAATCTGCTGCGTATCTGCAGCAGAAAATACGCTGCGTATCAGTCGTGTGTGTTAGCACCCTAAGAAAGAGGCTGCCTCCTTCCTCCTAACATCAAACAGCACCATCACAGGTCAGCAATCATCACACAGAGTACACTGTCCTCCTGATGCTCATTTGTCAGTGTCCCTCCCACTTTCTACACATAGACCTGATCCACTCTCCTCCCCAGCAACCCTGACTACAACACAGTAAAGGGTCCATTTACACAGAAAGATTATCTGACAGATTATCTGCAAAAGCTTTGAAGCCAAAGCCAGAAACAGACTATAAAAAAGAGATCAAGACATAAAGGAAAGCCTGAGATTTCTCCTCTTTTCAAATCCATTCCTGGCTTTGGCTTCAAATCTTTGGCAAATAATTTGTCAGATAATCTTTCTGTGTAAATGGACCCTAAATCTCATCTTTAACCCCTAGACGACCCTGGACGTAGGGTTACGTCATGGAAGTCTGTCCCCAGACGACCCATGACGTAACCTTACGTCATGGGTGGTATTCCCGCTATGAAGCGCGCTCCGGAGCGGAGCGCGCTTCATAGGAGGTGGGGCCGGCTGCAGTGAGCAGCCGGGACCTCACCGGTAATGACACGCTGCAGCGATCGCGCTGCCGCGTGTCATTAACCCCTTAAACGCCGCGATCGCGGCGCGACCGCAGCGTTTAAGTGTAAGTGACAGGGGGAGTCCCCTGTCACTTACCGATCGGGACCCCCGCAGTGTGACTGCGGGGGTCCCGATCGTTGAAACGGACTGCTGGAGGTCTCTTACCTGCCTCCATGCGGTCCGATCGGCGATCTGCTACACTGAGCCTGCACAGGCAGGCTCAATGAGCGGATAGCCGATAACACTGATCAATGCTATGCCTATGGCATAGCAATCATCAGTGTATAAATCAAACTAATGTATGTACAAGTCCCCCAAAGGGACTTCAAAAGTGTAAAAAAAAAAAGTTCAAAACACTAACACACTACCCCAAAACCCCTCCCCCAATAAAAGTCTAAATCACCCCCCTTTCCCATTATATAAATAAAACATATAAAAATAAATAAATAGATAAACATATAATATACCGTAGCGTGCGGAATTGTCCGATCTATTAAAATATAACAAGCGTCATTGCGAACGGTGAACGGCGTACACGAAAAGAGGGGAAAAAGTGCGCAGATTACCGATTTTATGTTACATTATATATTAAAAAAAAAATCAATAAAAAGTGATCAAAACGTCCGATCTTCACAAATATGGTATTAATAAAAACTAGAGATCATGGCGGAAAAAATGACACCCCATACAGCCCCATAGGTGAAAAAATAAAACCGTTATAAGCGTCACAATAGGCCCATTTTATTAATATTTAATTGCCAAAAAAAAGGATTTCATAAAAAAAAATATATATAACATTAGAGAATCTGTGTAACCTGCATATGGTTGTGTTCGGACTGACCTATAGAATAATAGTGTCATGTCGCTGTTACCATATAGTGCATTACGTAGACACAGGAACCCCCCAAACGTTACCATATTGCATTCTTTCTTACGATTTCACCTATTTATATCTTCATAAATAATAATGTTGGAATTCCATCATACATGTTATGGTAAAATGAATGACGCCATTACAAAGTACAACTATTCCTGTAAAAAACAAGCACTTACATGGCTTGTAGATAGAAAACTGAGAGTGCTAGAGCTCTTAGAAGGGGAGGAGGGAAAAACGAAAGCACTAAGATCAAAATTTGCGCGGTCCACTGGGTCATTTTGGGCCTGGTCCTCAAAGGGTTAAAAAAAAAAAAAAAAAAAAAAAAAAAATTCTCAATTTAAATGTATTTATTTTTTGCTAATTATGATGGGTGTAGTAGTATAGGCATAGTGGATAAGGGGTGTAGTAACAGCAGAAGCATAGAAGATGAGGGGTGTAGTAGTAGATAAGTGGAGTAGCAGTTTTGGGAGTAGTAGTATCAGGAGTTGGGGTAATAGTAGCAATGGTAGTGGAAGTAGTATTGGGGTAGTAGTAGAGCAGTATTAGGAGTAGTATTGGGGGTAATAGTAGAGCAGTATTGGGGGTAGTAGTAGAGCAGTATTAGGTATAGTATTGGGGGTAGGAGTACAGCAGTATTAGGTAAAGTATTGGGGGTAGGAGTACAGCAGTATTAGGTATAGTATTGGGGGTAGTAGTAGAGCAGTATTAGGAGCAGTATTGGGGGTAGTAGTAGAGCAGTATTAGGAGTAGTATTGGGGGTAGTAGTAGAGCAGTATTAGGAGTAGTAGTGGAGCAGTATTAGGAGTAGTAGTAGAGCAGTATTAGGAGTAGTAGTAGAGCAGTATTAGGAGTAGTAGTAGAGTAGTATTGGGGTAGTAGTAGAGCAGTATTAGGAGTAGTATTGGGGTAGTAGAGCAGTATTAGGAGTAGTATTGGGGTAATAGTAGAGCAGTATTAGGAGTAGTATTGGGGTAGTAGTAGAGCAGTATTAGGAGTAGTATTGGGGATATTAGTAGAGCAGTATTAGGAGTAGTACTGGGGTAATAGTAGCACTGGTAGTGGGAGCAGTATTAGCGGTAGTAGTAGAGCAGTATTTGGGGTAGTAGTAGAGCAGTATTAGGAGCAGTATTGGGGGTAGTAGTAGAGCAGTATTAGGAGTAGTATTGGGGTAGTAGTAGAGCAGGGGAGAGATATGGGGGTAGTAGTAGAGCAGTATTAGGAGTAGTACTGGGGTAATAGTAGAGCAGTATTGGGGGTAGTAGCAGAGCAGTATTGGGGGTAGTAGTAGAGCAGTATGAGGAGTAGTATTGGGGGTAGTAGTACAGCAGTATTAGGAGTAGTATTGGGGGTAGTAGTGGAGTAGTATTGGGAGTAGTAGTAGAGCATTATTAGGAGTAGTATTGGGGGTAGTAGTACAGCAGTATTAGGAGTAGTATTGGGGGTAGTAGTGGAGTAGTAGTAGAGCATTATTAGGAGTAGTATTGGGGGTAGTAGTAGTAGAGTAGTATTAGGAGTAAAATCTCACCCAGCTGATCATTAACACTTTAACATTGGCGGACAAGTGAGCATCTCTAGGATATATAATAGCCAATAATTAGATTTTATGAGAGTGCATTCACATTACAAACACATCTGAACAAAGAGTAGTTACTTGAAGAGCCACACATTAAAGTTTTTCTACAGTTATACAAGTATATAAACCACTCAGCATGTGATCTCTCCCTCCACCCTCTCTGTAACAGAGAAGGAGAACGGTCATCAACAGCCCCCAGCACCTGCAATGAAGCAGGACTGAGAGCTCACTTCGCGCTCAGGAGAGATCACTACAGCTCCTCCTCATGGTTGATGAGCTTGGACACTTTCACTCACATTTCCACAATAAAATACTATAGAAATGATCCTTGAAAGTATAGTCCTAACCTCCCAGCAGCTGTAGTAACACTCCGGGTGATAGGACCCTGTGTGTAACATTAGGGAGATACTTACACACAATAACAAACACAAACTGTTCTCTTCTCCTAAATTACCATGTGAGTTCAGGCAACCAGTGAGAGACAAGCTTATCTCTGCTGCCCCGCCCCCTCCCTGGCACATGGAGAGTGTGATGTGATCAGTGAAACACGTCTGTGCTGCTGCCCCCCCCCCCCCCCCACTCACATTTCCTGTCTCCTGGCTCTATATACATAGGAAACACAAGCATGGTATACAGGAAACCATAACCAACAAGTCAGGAGGGACAGACCGGAGCTCCTACATCTGCCACAAACCTATATAAAGCCTGCCTCATACTCCTGATATAGTTACTCTCATTAGCTGCATTCTCTTTTATTGTTCATATGGCAAAAAAATGATCAGAAATGTCTCCAATGAGAGTTCAGCGTCAGCTTGCAGCTTCTTTACAAGGCAGAAAGCAACGATTGCGTTATCGTTCGTGCGGCCATTCCCATTCATGGTAATGGAAGCTCATTCCCTGATTACAAAGAGATGTGTGGGAGATGACCATAGATTTTACCACTGGTCGAAAAATCCAATAATCCGACAAGTGGACGTCTACCATCTCATCAGCTGATTGTTGGCACTTTAACATGGGCAGCTAAATGAGCATTTCTAGAAAGGATAATAGCTGTAAAAAAAAAAAAAAAAAGGGGGGGGGGGGGTCCAATTGGTTACTATGGCTGCCTTCCATGGCAGCCACAGTGCCTCTGCTAAATGAGTCTGCCTCAGGCAGTAGTGATGAGCGAACATCCCGAACAAGAACATATAAAAAAAAAAAAAAAAAAAAAAAAAAAAGATTGTGATCGGTTCGTGTTCCCTGAACATTCATGAACAAATAACGAACAGTAGAAGCGTACGTTTTGTCTATGCACATGCGTTATCAGTTGCAAATCGTAAATTTGCAACTGATAACGCATGTGCACAGTTGCGTAGGTTCGCAAGTTTGAAAATGATCGTTATAGCCCTTCTGACCAGCGAATAAACGAACATACGAACATGTTTGCTCATCACTATCAGGCAGACTATCAGCAGGGCAATGATTTTTGGTCGTATTATCTATCAGATAAAGGGTGCCTTCACACGTACCGGATGCGCAGCGGATTTCACACAGCGAGATTGCAGCAAAATACGCTGCAAATCCATGTAGTGCTAAGTTCAATAGGGGTTACATACCTGCAGCTGAATTTTGATTCTACTGCGAGTATGTAACCCGGCCCCTTTAACCCCCGCAGCCTGCAGCAAACATTACCTGCTCGGCGCAGCGGCTGCGTGTGAGGCTCCCGGCTCCGGTCAGTCCCCATCAGCCAATCAATGCTGCCCGTGCACTGATTAGCTGATGGGGACCGCCGGGAGCCTCACACGCAGCCGTGGCGCTGAGCAGGTAATGTATGCTGCAGGGGTTAAAGGGGCCTGGTTACATACTCGCAGACTGGGCGCATGGAACAGGCAGGAGCGGCCCAGGTGCTGGGCAAATAAAACAGGCAGGTAGATGGAGAAGGCAGGAGCAACCCGGGTGCTGGGTAGACGATAGAGGCAGGAGCAACCTGGGTGTTGGGTGCATAGAAGAGGCAGGAGCAGCCCCAAGTGCTGGGCGCATGGAACAGGCAGGAGCGACTCAGGTGCTGGGCGCATGGAACAGACAAGAGTGTCCCGGGTCAATGGAGGAGGAAGGAGCAGCACGTGTGTTAGGTAGATGGAGGCAGGAGTGACCCGGGTGCTGGGCACATGGAAGAGGTAGGAGCGCCCCCAGGTGCTAGGCAGATGGAGCATCCCGGATGCAATGAAGAGGAGGCGGGAGCGGGTGCGAGGAGGAGGAAGGAATCAGAATCCAGTAGTCCGTGTAGGTCACTGGACTCTCAGCCTCAGGCACAGCTGATGGACACCTCAAGGGTTAAAGATCCTTTAACCTTTAGGGTGCGTTCACACCTACAGGATCTGCAGCAGATCTGCAGCAGATTTGATGCTGTGTTCAGTTATTTAAATGAAATCTGCTGCAGAAAATCAGCTGCAGATCCTGTAGGTGTGAACGCACCATTAAAGCGTAACTGTCATTCCAGGGTAATTTTTCTGAAAATATTAAATATCAACAGTACAAGCGATTTTAAGAAACTCTGTAATAGGTTTTATGTACTAAAAGAGTTTCCTTCTGGACTGAAAAAGCAATGTCCCAGCCTCCCCCCTCACTGCAGATAAAGCAGGATTTCTGTCTCCATTATGTGGCTATGGAGAGGGGAGGGGCTGTTAGGAGTGACTGAGCACGGAGCAGTCCTGCACAGCACAACACCCTGCAATCTTCTCTCAGTAAGTTCATAGATAAGCACTGACCTTTCTGACACCTGAATTTAGCGTTTTAGGTGCCCAGAGAGTCTACAAACAGCTGACCTTCATGTCACCTCTTCCTCACATTTCCACAATTATAACTATAAAAATGATCCTTGAAAGTATAGTCCTAACCTTCCACCAGCTCTAGTAACACTACGGGTGATAGGACCCTGTGTGTAACATTAGGGAGATACTCACACATTCTAACAAATGCAAACTGTTCTCTTCTCCTAATTTTTTTTAGTTTCTTCTCTTTATTAAGTTTTCCATAGTACAAAATCATATTAAAACCTCAATGATCCACATCCTACCCCATACAATCTCCATCAGCTAAATATACCCGGTCTAGTTCATTACCATCCATAATAATAATAATATTTATTTGTATAGCGCCAACAGATTCCGCAGCGCTTATTTAAATATATAAATACATTACAGGTTATATATTAAATTATACAATGAATAAATTACAATAACAAATTAGTGACCTGCTCTCAAGAGCTTACAGGCTAGGATGACTGGGAGTAACACAAGAGGCAACAAGTGCTTTATTTGTCAATGTTCCAGTCATTGTACATGGAGTCTCTAAGTGCCTATAGGCGGCTGGGCAAGCCAGTCACATTCCATTTTCTAAGCTCAGATAACAAGGACAGTGTACCTAGCACCAAAGAAGTTATAGAGAGGGGATAGCAAAGGGAGACGAGATTACGAAATGTTATAAGCACGCCTGAAGAGATGGGTCTTCAGGGCACGCTTGAAACTGGGGATGTTGAAAATAAGTCTGAGGTCTTTGGGTAAAGAGTTCCAGAGAACTGGTGCAGCACGAGAGAAGTCTTGGTGGCGGGAATGAGAAGTTCTGATTAAAGAAGAGGTTAGTGTAAGATCATTAGCAGAACGCAGAGCACGGGAAGGATGATAGGTGGAGATGAGGGAGGAGATGTATGGAGGGGCAGAGTTATGGAGAGCTTTATGGGTGAGGGTGAGGAGTTTGAACTGTGTTCTATATTTAATGGGTAACCAGTACAGTGACTGGCACAGAGGGGAGACGTCGGTATAGCGGCTGGAGAGGAAGATGAGTCTGGCTGCTGCGTTATGGAAAGACTGGAGAGGGGAGAGCTTAGAGAAAGGAAGACCGATTAGTAGGGAGTTACAGTAGTCAAGACAGGAATGGATCAGGGCGACAGTAAGAGTCTGAGCGGTGTCAGTGGTGAGAAATGGACGGATTCTGGAGATGTTTTTGAGATGAAGATGACAGGAGCGTGTAAGAGCTTGGATGTAGGGGGTAAAGGATAGATCAGAGTCTATAATAACCCCCAGACATCGAGATTGATGCACAGGAGTTATGCTAGTACCACAGACTGAGAGGGAGATGTCGGGTTTAGGTTTGTTAGAGGAAGGAAATACAAGAAGTTCAGTTTTAGAGAGATTAAGTTTGAGGAACAGAGAGGTCATAGTGTTAGAGAGAGCAGATAGGCAGTCACTTGTATTTTGCAGGAAGGCAGGGGAGATGTCGCAGGAGGAGGTATATAACTGGGTGTCATCAGCATAGAGATGGTATTGCAGGCCAAACCTGCTGATGGTCTGTCCGATGGGGGCTGTATAGAGGGAGAAGAGGAGGGGACCCAGGACTGACCCCTGGGGAACCCCAACAGTAAGAGGTAAGGGAGAAGAAGCAGAGCCAGAGAAGGTCACACTGAAGGAGCGGTCAGAGAGGTAGGAAGAGAACCAGGAGAGAACAGAGTCCTTAAGACCAAGAGAGCTGAGCATGGAGAGGAGAAGCTGGTGGTCCACAGTGTCAAACGCTGCTGAGAGATCCAGGAGACTCAGCAAGGAGTAGTTTCCTTGTGACTTGGCATTCAGCAGATCGTTTGACACCTTGGTGAGAGCAGTTTCGGTGGAGTGAAGGGGTCGGAAGCCAGACTGTAGAGGGCCAAGAAGAGAGTTATCAGAGAGATAGCGAGTAAGGCGAGAGTAGACAAGACGTTCCAGGAGCTTAGAGATGAAGGGGAGACAGGTCGATAGTTGGCTGCACAGGATGGGTCTAGAGAAGGTTTTTTCAGTAGCGGGGTGATTACAGAGTGCTTGAATGAGGAGGGAAAGATACCAGAGGAGAGGGAAAGGTTGAATATTTTGGTGAGGTGAGTAGTGACAGCAGGAGAGAGGGACTGGAGGAGGTGCGAGGGAATAGGGTCACTAGGGCAGGTAGTAGGACGAGAGGAGGAGAGGAGCTTGGAGACTTCTTCCTCTTGTCACTGGATCAAAAGCAGAGAGTAAAGAGAAGGTGGGAGAGGGGATGGGATCTATGGGGCTTTGGGGCTGGGAGGTGATTTCAGAACGGATGGTGTCAATTTTGGATTTGAAGTAGGAGGCCAAATCTTCAGCACAGAGGTCAGTGATAGGTGACTGAGCTTTGGGCTTGAGAAGAGAATTAAAGGTGTCGAAAAGGCGTTTTGGATTTTTTGACAGTGAAGAGATGAGGGAGGTGAAATAAGATTGTTTGGCAAGGTGAAGGGCAGAGTAATAAGATTTAAGGGTGAATTTGTAATGAATGAAATCCGCGGAGGTTCTCGATTTCCTCCACAGACATTCAGCAGTCCTAGAGCACCGCCAAAGAAAGCGAGTTTCTGGGGTGTGCCAGGGCTGCCGGCATCTGTGGCGGGGTGTGCGGAGAGTAGGGGGGGCTACAGAGTCTAGGGTCGTTTTCAGAGTGTTGTGGTAGTGTTGTGTGGCCATGTTTGGGCAGGTGATGGATGAGATTGGGGAGAGTGAGGATTGTAGGGAGTCTATGAGTTGTTGAGTGTTGATGCCACGCTAATTTCTATATAAGTGTGGGGTAGGAGTGTCAGGAGGGTGGCGATTGTTTGTAATTGTGAAAGAAAGGAGGTTGTGGTCTGATAACTCTGAGGGATCATTTGTGAAGTTGGAGATGGAAAAGTGGCGGAAGAAGATCAGGTCCAGGGAATTCCCACCCTTGTGTGTAGGAGAGTTCGTTAGCTGTGAGAGGCCGAAAGACGTGGTTAGAGAGAGAAGCTGAGAGGCGTGAGAGGAAAGGAGTATCGACAGGAATGTTGAAGTCGCCCAGGATTAGTGAAGTGATAAGAAATGAGTAAGCCAGGTGGCAAAGTGGTCAAGGAATTGTCGTGGAGAGCCAGGGGGACGATAGATAACAGCAACTCTGAGGGGAAGTGGGCGGAAGAGTCTGAGGGTGTGAACCTCAAAGGAAGAGAATGAGAGTGAGGGCTCAGGGGGAATGACCTGGAAGGTGCACTGCGGAGAGAGAAGAACACCAACTCCTCCACCATGCCTACCCTCAGGTCTGGGGGTGTGAGAGAGAAGAAGACCACCATAGGATAGAGCAGCAGGGGAAGCAGTGTCCGATGGTTGTAGCCAGGTTTCAGTGAGAGCCAGAAGGGTGAAAGATTTAGCGATGAAAAGATCATGAATCTCCGTAGTTTGTTGCACACGGAGCGAGAATTTAGAAGAGCGCAGGTAAAGGAAACTGGAGAGACAGAGGGAGCAGAAGATGGCAGACAGCGGTTCTTGGTGAAGCTAAGAGAGTTATTTGAGGGAAGTAAGAGAGGATCACTAGCGAGGGAGAAAGGTGGGCCAGGATTAGGAGAGATGTCACCAGCAGCCAGAAGCAGAAGGATAGAGAGAGACAGCAGGTGGTTTAGCAGGAGGTTAAAAGACCATAACCAAACAGCATTATGGTCTGGAGGGGATTTCACCAGGGGTCTCAATCCATCCCTTTACCAGGAACTATCTAAAATCTTCCCCTTACCAACAGTATATCCCAGTTTACTAACACCACCACTATATCTTACCACTATACTAACCGCAGAATCCAGACATCGCCGGGAGAGCACAACAAACTAACTTAATTGAAAAATTACAAAGTCAACACTTAGCCAGCAGACTTGGTTGTCCCTCAGCAGAGCTCCGCTCCCCTTGCATACATTTCACCCCCCCAAAGAAGGGGAAAGAGAAAGGAGAGGAAAAAAAAAAAAACACAAAAGGGAAACAAACAAAAAAAAGATAAATAAATAAAATTAAAATAAACGAAATTACAAGATTACAGAGATATACTTCTGTTCGTTATCCACCTGGTAATTTCATCCATTCAGGGTACCCTCTCTGGCCGAACCGCCCCATCTCTGGAGCTGTTCTGCCCAACAGAGCCCTTCCCACCAACCATTCCTTCCTGGAGCACATTTTAAAGGGAACCAATCACTGGAAAAACGCATATAGAGCTTTTGAAATGTGCTGTTAGAGCACACAGCACACTTGCCACACGTGTTTCCATAGCCTTCGTGCCTTCCCCGTGTAAGCCGCAAAGTAACTTTATAAAACTGGCGCCCTGTATGCTAATTACCTGAGGTAGTCACCTGGGCGTTGTTCGGCTAGCAGGTAGTCACGGTCCCCTGGGCGTTCTTCTGCTGTAATCACGCCCCTCTGGGCGTGATTCAAATGGCAGAGTGGATGTGGCGTCACTTGGGAGCGCGCCGGGCCCAACGTCGGCGCGCTTACGTACTGATGCCGCCGCACATGCGCAGTGCAGCCGCTTCCATTCCGGTTGGACTGCGCCTGTGCAGAATAGCCTCGAACTCCGGCTAACAGGCTATTCGAGGCTATTCTGCACAGGCGCAGTACCGCCGGAATGGAAGCGGCTGCACTGCGCATGTGCGGCGGCGTCCGGCATCAGAATGTCACAGCTACTCGGCCATTTGAATCACCCCCCCAGGGGCGTGATTACAGCGGTAGAACGCCCAGGGGACCGTGACTACCTGCTAGCCGAACACCGGCCAGGTGACTACCTCAGGTAATTAGCATACAGTTTTATAAAGTTACTTTGCGGCTTACACAGGGGAGGCACGGAGGCTATGGAAACACGTGTGGCAAGTGTGCTGTGTGCTCTAACAGCACATTTCAAAACCTCTATATGCGTTTTTCCGGTGATTGGTTCCCTTTAACATGGGCAGCTAAATGAGCATTTCTATAAAAGATAAATAATAGTTAATTAACATATAAGTGCTAGTTACATCTCTGAAGAACTTGTAGTTAAACTAAGAAGTAACTAATTAAAGTTTTTCTACAGTTATACCAGTATATAAACCACTCAGCTTGTGATCACTCCCTCCACCCTCTCTGTAACAGAGAAGGAGAACGGTCATCAACAGCCCCCAGCACCTGCAATGAAGCAGGACTGAGAGCTCACTTCGCGCTCAGGAGAGATCACTACAGCTCCTCCTCATGGTTGATGAGCTTGGACACTTTCACTCACATTTCCACAATAAAATACTATAGAAATGATCCTTGAAAGTATAGTCCTAACCTGCCACCAGCTCTAGTAACACTCCGGGTGATAGGACCCTGTGTGTAACATTAGGGAGATACCCACACACCCTAACAAGTATAGAACCCTGTACACAGTGATACTTTAGAAATAGACGGAGCCATAACCACAATCAAAACAGAAGCTTTTATACTTCCACGAGGTAAGAATAAGAGTTGAAAAAGCTAATACCCAGAATGCAAACTGTTCTCTTCTCCTAATTACCATGTGAGTTCAGACAACCAGTGAGAGACAAGCTTATCTCTGCTGCCCCGCCCCCTCCCTGGCACATGGAGAGTGTGATGTGATCAGTGAAACACGTCTGTGCTGCTGCCCCCCCCCACTCACATTTCCTGTCTCCTGGCTCTATATACATAGGAAACACAGCATGGTATACAGGAAACCATAATCAACAAGTCAGGAGGGACAGACCGGAGCTCCTACATCTGGCACAAACCTATATAAAGCCTGCCTCATACTCCTGATATAGTTACTCTCACTAGCTGCATTCTCTTTTATTGTCCATACAGCGAAAAAATTATAAGAAATGTCCCAATTCGAGAGAGAGAAAAAGGGGGGGGAGAGGGGGAGAAAAGAGGAGGAGAGGGAGGAGGGGGGGGGGAGGGGGAGAGGGAGAGGGAGAGGGAGAGGGAGAGGGAGGGGGAGGGAGGGGGAGGGGGAGGGGGAGGGGGAGAGGGGGAGTGAGGGAGAGAGGGAGAGGGAGGGAGAGAGAGAGAGGGAGAGGGAGGGGGAGAGGGAGGGGGAGGGAGAGGGAGGGGGAGACCTCACTGAATAAAATTACCTGAAATGTTATTTCCTAATTTTTGTATGCACTTTGTCACCCTATGTATATAATAACATGTCCAACATTACAACCTATTGATACGGGGCAACACAAGGACGCAAACGAGCAGCGGTCAGCGAGTTCAGCGCTCGCTTACAGCATCTTTACAAGGCAGAAAGGAACGATTGCTTTATCGTACATGTGACCATTCCCATTCATTGTAATGGCCGCACATTCCCTGATTACACAGAGATGTGGGGGAGATGACCATAGATTTTACCACTGGTTGAAAAATCCAATGATCCGACAAGCGGACGTCTACCATCTCATGGGCTGATTATTGGCACTTTAACATGGGCGGCTAAATGAGCATTTCTAAGAAAGATAACAGCTGATAATTGGATTTTGTAATAACTATTCGTTACCTGAATAGAGACTAATGGTGGTTTTACACAGAGCGAGAATTCGCCCAATCGCACGATTAACGATTTTGAATGAACAATTTTTTTTTTTTTATAACGATCAGCGTTTAGACGGAACGATACATCGTACAGAATATTCGTTTTGCGATCGCTTAAGCCTATCTCACACATAGGGGAAATCGTTGAAAGTGTTTACACTGAACGATCTGCAAATTTTTTGAGAACGATCAACGACGATTTGAGAACATGTTGAAAGATCAAAATGAACGATTTCTCGCTCGTCGCTTGATCGTCCGCTGCGTATACACGTACGATTATCGTTCGAATTCAACAGTTATCGGGCAATTTCAAACGATACTTTGTTCCGTGTATAACCACCATTAGTAATGTTTTTCTGCAGTTAAACCAGTACATAAACCACTCAGCATGTGATCTCTCCCTCCACCCTCTCTGTAACAGAGAAGGAGAACGGTCATCAACAGCCCCCAGCACCTGCAATGAAGCAGGACTGAGAGCTCACTTCGCGCTCAGGAGAGATCACTACAGCTCCTCCTCATGGTTGATGAGCTTGGACACTTTCACTCACATTTCCACAATAAAAAACTATAGAAATGATCCTTGAAAGTATAGTCCTAACCTGCCAGCAGCTCTAGTAACACTCCGGGTGATAGGACCCTGTGTGTAACATTAGGGAGATACCCACACACAATAACAAACACAAACTGTTCTCTTCTCCTAATTACCATGTGAGTTCAGACAACCAGTGAGAGACAAGCTTATCTCTGCTGCCCCGCCCCCTCCCTGGCACATGGAGAGTGTGATGTGATCAGTGAAACACGTCTGTGCTGCCGCCCCCCCACCCCCCACACTCACATTTCCTGTCTCCTGGCTCTATATACATAGGAAACACAGCATGGTATACAGGAAACCATAACCAACAAGTCAGGAGGGACAGACCGGAGCTCCTACATCTGCCACAAACCTATATAAAGCCTGCCTCATACTCCCGATATAGTTACTCTCCTTAGCTGCATTCTGCAGATTCCCCCTCTCAGTGTCCATACAAGACGACCTGTTGGTTGTTTGACCTGTCAGGCTTCTTAGCTTATTGTTGTAGTGCAGTATGTGTAATATAAAGTGTAGCCTTGTGTCCTTCTTTGTGAGGATTTTTGATTGGACTGCTTCTCGCTACACAGCAGTATACTACATGTGTGCTCTTACACAACTGACTTCAAAGAAGGCAATTGAAAAAAAAAAAAAAAAAATGAATTATCTTTTCTTTCTGTCAGGCTGCGCTCACACTAGGGATGTCACAATAACAGAATTTTGAGCTCAATACCAATACCAGCTTTTTTTTTTGATACTCAATACCAATTCGATACTTAAAGTTTTGGGGGGGGAAAACGCTTAAAAATACAAATATAATTCCCCCCAGACTATTTTTTACACTGTTAGGCTATGTTCACACAATGTAAGTTTCGTGGGAATCACGCCCATTGTCACGCCTAGTATACACTCCGCCAGGATCCCTCGCGGCACCGTAGAATACTGACATGTCAGTTTTCTGCGGCCGCAATTCAGTGAATAGCGGCCACAGAAAACCCTGTCAGTGCACAATATGGAGCAAGCTACTCCGGCCACACGCTACATACTGTGCTTTGGGGAGTTCTGATGCAGGCTCACATGAATGCACCTGCAGCAGAACTCAGGGGAACTAAAGATCATCCAGCCAGGATAATCTTTTCAGAGACCGGCCGTTCCGTGATCCGGCCAGATCACGTAATGGACGGTCTCTTACATAGTATGAACATAGCCTTAACCATATAATCTGACATTTTATCGATATTCTTAAGGTCCATTCATTACAGTGATACAATTTATGGACCTTTTATTTTATTTTACTACCAGAAAAAAAACTTTAAAATAAAACCCCACTTACACTTTTTTATCTTTCAGCCTGTTGGGCATTTAAAGGACAACTCCGGCCAAAAGTATTTTTTAATATGTTATTACTTATGGAAAGTTAGACAAATTCCTAATGTACATTAACCCCTCCAAGACTAATGGTACACGAAACGATAATTGGCCCGATTGTACGATTAACGATGTCGGAGTAACAATTTTTTTTCATAACGATCAGCGTTTATACGGTACGATATATCGTACGGAAAATATAAATTACTAACCGGTAATTTCTTTTCTTTGAGCCCATGACGGCACCCCTGGAGAGGTCCACCCCCTGCTCCCATAGGACAGGAAACAGGATACAGGAAATCCCTGGATCTTTTAAAAGAGTAAACTCCCCTCCTCTCGTCAGTCTTTAGCAAGGACCTAGGAGCGAAGCTCACAAGACACACAAACACAAAAAAAAAAATATATATATATATACGTTTTTTTTTTTTGTTTTTTGTTTTTTTTTTGTGTGTTTTTTGTAAAAAAATTTTTTTTTTTTTTTTTTTTTTAGTATATACAGCTATATACACATATATATATACATACATACATATACATACACCCACTCATACAAGGGCGGGATTTAGGCGGGGTGCCGTCATGGGCTCAAAGAAAAGAAATTACCGGTTAGTAATTTATATTTTCTCTCTTCGCCCGATGACGGCACCCCTGGAGAATAGAATAGGGATATACCCGCCTAGGGGGGGACTACAGCATGTAATACCCTACGACCAAAGGTCAAATCTTCAGTAGAAGATAGTTGTAACCTGTAGTGTCTGTAGAATGTATGTGGGGTGCTCCATGTAGCTGCTCTGCATATCTGGTCAATGGAAACTGATGCCCTTTCTGCCCATGAGGTTGCTACTGCTCTAGTTGAATGAGCACCGAATCCGACTGGTGTATCAATGTTCTTGGCTTTATAACATTCTCCAATTGCCTGCTTGACCCATCTGGCTATTGTCTGTGTAGAGGCAGTCTTACCCTTAGTTTTTCCTTGAAAAGATATCAGTAAGTTATTACTCAAGCGCCATTCCTTTGTGACCTGTAGATAGTGTAGGATCGCTCTTCTAACATCAAGAGAATGGAAAGATGCTTCACGCTCATTAGTTGGTGTGTTGCAAAATGAAGGTAACACTACCTCTTGTGACCTGTGGAAGTCAGTAACAACTTTCGGTAGAAAGGCAGGGTCAGGAGAAAGAACAATTCTATCGTCTCTAATGGTCATGTAAGGGGCCTGTATAGAAAAAGCCCTAATCTCACTAACCCTCCGTGCTGACGTAATGGCTAATAGGAAGGCCAACTTGTATGATAGGAACTTAATATGACATTCAGTTATGGGTTCAAAGGGGTTAGTGGTAAGACCATTTAGAACTAAATTAAGGTCCCAGGGAGGAATCCTTGATTTAATAGTGGGACATAGTCTACTGGCTGCTTTAACAAATCTCTTGATCCATGGATGATCTGCCAGTTTACAGTCATAGAGGGCACTGAGGGCAGAGATCTGGACCTTAATGGTGCTGGGTCTAAGGTTCTTATTTAGACCCTCCTGAAGGAATTGTAGAATTAAAGGAACGTCCGGAGCAGCCAGTACATTAATCGGTTTATTTATAAATCTGCAAAATGCTTTCCAAGTACGCAGGTAAATGATAGAAGTAACCCTCTTTCTGCTGGCAAGTAGAGTGGTGATGACTTCCGATGAAAGGCCTCTATCTATCAACAATTGCCTTTCAAGTGCCATGCAGTCATGTGGAGATTCTGAACTAGTGGATGAAAGACTGGGCCCTGGCTGAGGAGATCTGGCCTGTCCGGTAGAATCCAGGGGTCCGTCAGAGACATCTTCCTGAGCCAAGAAAACCAGACCCTTCTTGGCCAAAAGGGAGCTATTAGTATAACGTGTGCCCTGTCTTGTCTGATCTTTCTGATAACTCTTGGAATCAGTCTGATAGGAGGGAAGGCATAAAGTAGGCCCTTGTTCCAGGGTTGCGCTAGAGCATCCAGGGCCATGGGTCTGTCGGCAGGGCAGAGGGAGAAGAACCTGTGGGTCTTTCTGTTCGTGCGTGAGGCAAAGAGGTCTATCTCTGGAGTTCCCCACAGACTGCAGATTTGGAGAAAGACTTCCTGCGAGAGTTCCCACTCTCCCTGATTTAGTGAGTGTCTGCTGAGAAAGTCTGCTTTGACATTGTCCACCCCCTTCAAATGGAGAGCCGAAAGGGACAGACAATGTGATTCTACTAGTCTGAAGAGAAAATGGGCTAACCTCATGAGCTGTGGCGATCTCGTGCCTCCCTGATGGTTGATGTATGCCACTGCTGAACTGTTGTCTGTTAAGATTCTGACATTTCTGTTCTCTATTAATGGAAGAGCCTGGGATAAGGAGAAGAATATTGCTCTCAACTCTCTCACGTTCTGAGGGTCTCTGGCTTCCTCTGGAGTCCACTGGCCCTGGAAGACCTGAGAATCCGAATGAGCTCCCCATCCCCGAGGACTGGCGTCCGTGGTGATGGTTATGACGTCCTCCAGATTCCAAGGGAGCCCTCTGGTGAGATGATCTCTTTCTTTCCACCAAGAAAGAGACCTGAGGGTCTGTGGAGATAGAAGAAAGGAAGAATCAAGAGAATCTGTCGCACCATCCCATTCACCAAGAATTTGAGACTGAAACACCCTGGAGTGATATTGTGCCCAGGGGACCGCAGGAATGCAAGAAGAGAATAGACCCAATAGTGACATAGCCTTTCTGAAGGTAGTCAGAGGAGTGTCTAAAAATTCCTGAGTTCTCTTACAGATGTTAGAAATTTTATTTTCTGGTAAGAATGACTTTCTGGATCTGGAGTCTAAACAGATTCCCAGAAACTGGCAGTGTTGAGAGGGGATCTTGTTAGATTTTTCGGCATTGATCTCCCAACCTAAGTTAGAGAGGATGTCCTCCACTATCTTAATCTGGGCCTGAAGGGAGCTAGACGAGTCACCTATCAGTAAGAAATCGTCTAGATATGGGACAATGATAATGTCATGTTCTCTTATGTGGGCCATTACCTCTGACATTACTTTGGTAAACACTCTAGGTGCCTGTGAGATACCAAACGGTAAAGCCTGGTATTGAAAATGACCAATAGAATCCTGAAGTTTTACTGCCACTCTCAAAAACCTTTGATGGTCTGGGTGAATGGGAATATGGTAGTAAGCATCCTTTAAATCTAGGGTGGCCATGTAACAATCCTGGGTGAGATTTAGGATGGCTGAAGAAACTGATTCCATCTTAAACCTCTCATAGGTCAATACCTTGTTGAGAGGTTTAAGATTGATAATGGTTCTGAAAGAACCATTGGGCTTCCTTACCAGAAATAAAGTGGAGTAAAACCCTCTACCATACTCTGCCTCTGGGACTGGAATCAGGACTCTCTTATCCAGTAAGGACTGTACTTCTAGTGAGAGAGCTACATGTTTCTCAGGATCTGATGACAAATCTGTAACCACAAATTTTTCCCCTGGGGAGGACAAGAAGGAAATCTTCAATCCATGTTTTATTATATCTAGAACAAACGTGCTATTGGAAATACCACACCATTGTGAGAAAAAACATGAAAGGCGACCTCCCACAGGGACCTGGCGTCATTGTGTAGGTTTTTTGGAACTATCTGTGTTCTTGAATAGGAACCCTTTAGATTTTTTCGTGGGTCTCCACTCTTTCTTATTAGTATTAGGAGCCCTTTGTGTGTTCCTACCTTTTCCCTTGAAGGGGCGATTAGCCTGCTGAGGAATCAAAGGAAACCCCTTCTTTTTGTCTGAGGCCTTCTCAAGGATATTGTCCAGAGCTGGACCAAAAAGCAGGTTGCCTTCACATGGGACACCACATAGCTTGGATCTAGATGTGACGTCTCCTTTCCACTCCTTAAGCCACAGGGATCTGCGAGCAGAATTCGATACTGCGGCCGAACGAGCGGAAAGTTTAAGTGCGTCAGCTGACGCTTCAGACACAAATGACATAGCTTTCTCAAGGGTATCAAAGGGTTTAAGGAGTTCCTCCGCTGGTGTACCCTTGCTAATCATCTCTTTTAGCTCTGATAACCATACTTCTAAAGCTCTAGAGACTGAAGTAGCGGCCACCAAAGGCTTAAATAGAGCTGTGGATGCCTCCCAGTCCTTTTTTAAATAAACCTCCGCCCGTTTGTCCATAGGGTCTTTTAAGGAGGCACAGTCCTCAAACGGAAGAGCATTCTGCTTGAAAATCTTTGCCACCGGAGGATCTATTTTGGGAGCCACACCCCAAGTACTAGACTCTTCTTGGTCAAACGGGTACTTCCTTTTGAACTGTAAATCAAACAACAGAAAAAAAGGGGGGGGTTGTCTAATAATCATGAGTTCCTACTATATTCAGGACAGAAATAGGTGTATACCTATATCCCTATATATATATATATATGAAAAAAACACTCACGGCAGCAGGGATAAAGAATTTTCTATCCGGGTTAGACCATTCATGTTTGATTAAGGTCTTGATATTCTGATGGATAGGGAACACCAAGCGTTTTTTAGGCGCTAAAGCTCCAAACATTCGGTCCTGTATAGTCTGGGATTCCTGATCTTCCAATACTCTATTCATACAACTACCACAGAGAAGTTTATTGTATGAGCTACTAAGACGTTTTCTACAAGTTGGGCATTCCTTGCTTTTAGCTCTGCTTTTACCGGATGACCCTTCCTAAATAAATGAGACAAATAAACAATAGAAATCATAAGAAAAAATAAGCCTGTTTGGGGAAAAACTCCCCTCTTACCCACTCCATACCGATAAAGCCTGTGTTGAAGGTGAAGTGGTTTCAATAGTTTCAGCGCTTTCCGCCTCCATAACGATAATAGAAGTTTTAGGAGGTTAGATATCCGACTGCAGAAAGCTACAGTGAAGCGGTATTACAGCACCGGGCAGCTACTCACTTGAAAGGAGCAGCTGTAGTACTGGATGTACTGCCCCGGCGTCTTCTTCGGCACCCTTTTTAAATTTGGCGCCGAATCCCTTGTGACCGGCTGGTCCCGCCCCCTATGCCGCGCGCTGATACGGCGTCACCCTCCCGGCGCTCTCCCCGAGCAGGCCTAAGCCCCGGAAGTTGCCGAACACGGCCGGCAGAGCAACCCCCTCCCCAGTGCTTCCGGTTACCCATGCCACAGCGCGCGCGAGCGCAGCGCTGCAGACCGGAGCACCAGCCGCACCGAGGAGAGTCAGGGGAGCCCCGGGGACCCGTATTCCGGAGGTGTCGGGGGGGGAGCCAGACTAGGAGGCTGCTCCACCAGCGGAGTCTGATGCCGCCGGGACGCCGGTAAGGTATACCACGGCCACCCCAGTCACCTCTCTTTTTCCAGGGTTGGGAAGGAGAGAGACCCCTTCCAGCTCCTGCTCCCGTAGGGACAGGAAACAGAAACTGACGAGAGGAGGGGAGTTTACTCTTTTAAAAGATCCAGGGATTTCCTGTATCCTGTTTCCTGTCCTATGGGAGCAGGGGGTGGACCTCTCCAGGGGTGCCGTCATCGGGCGAAGAGAGAAAATTCGTTTTGCGATCGTTTTGCGAACGCTTAAGCCTATCTCACACATTGGTTAAATCGGCGAACGACTGTTCACACGGAACGATTTGCGAATTTTTTGCGAACGACGATTTGATAACATGTTGAAGGATCAAAATGAGCGATGTATCGTTCGTCGTTTGATCGTTCGCTGCGTCTACACGTACGATTATCGTCCGAATTCCATCGTTATCTCGCAAATTCGCACGATAATCGTTATGTGTAAATGCACCTTAAGCCAATTTGGGCATTAATGACCGAGCTCATTTCTCAAAATCTGACCTGTCTCACTTTATGCGCTTAAAGCTCAGTGATGCTTTAACGTATGCTAGAGATTCTGAGATTGTTTTTTCGTCACATATGGCACTTTAAATAAGTGGCAAAATTTGGTCACTACTTTGTGTGTTTTTTGTGAAAAACATCAAAATATGAAAAATTAAAAAAAATTTGCTTTTTATGAACTTTGATTGATTGATTGATTCTCTGCTTCTAAAAAAAGAAAGTCGTATCACATAAATTAGTTACTAAGTCACATTACCGATATGTCCTCTTTATTCTGGCTCAGTGGTCACGGGCAAGGCGCGGTGGTTACGTGCAATCTGTCGTGATTACGGACAACCTGGGGTGGTTACGGGCAACCTGCGGTGGTTACGGATAATCTGGGGGGGGGGGGGGGGGGGTGTTTAAGGGTAATTTGGGAGTAAACTGCAATTACTATAATAAAAAGTGTGTGTTTTATTTTTTTGTATGTTTGTCACTTTTTGTACTTTATACATTCATTTTCACTGTATTACTTTCTATCACAGTAATCATAGTTCAGTGACAGAGACCAAATTGGTCTCCGTCACTTTAAATTTTCAGAGTTGGCTGGTTGTGGAGCGCATGCGCACTTCATAACCAGCCAGGACGTCAGGAAGGAGCTCCCAGGATCAGGTGAGTATATGGGGAAGGGGGGGTGACTGGGGAAGGGGGGGGTGACTGGGGGGACAGGACACTTTACTTTTTATCCCCTGTCACCAATCATTTATGGTGACAGGGGATAAAAAGTGCCAGCGGCACATGGCACAAGCGATCAGCGGTATATAGTATATACCGCTGATCGCTTGTACGGGGACCCCACAGGGGGGTCCCCGATCACGGCCCCATGCTCTCCGCTACCTCCGGTGGTGGAGAGCATGGGTGTTTATTCATTTTTAATACGAGATCACTGTGAACAGATATACTCTGTTCACAGTGATGGCGGCGGCCATCTTGGATCTGATGGCCACCGCAGGGAGGGGGGGGTTAGTGATCGGGGCACTAGGGGGGCTGATCTGGGGTCTGATTTTACTTATTTCATCTCCCCCCACCGTGGATTCACGGTGGGGGGAGATGAAATGCAGCGGCAGCAGCGGCCCATTAGTGACCGCCGTATCGGCGGTCACTAAGGGGGTTAATGGGGGTCAGCTGCGGGATCGCAGCTGATTCTCATTATCTCCGATGCTGTATTCAGATGAGAGCGGGATCGCTATCTCTGCAGCAATCCCGCTCTCATCATAAAGCCCCCTGAAGTCAGGAACGTATATATACATTCCTACTGTACAGGGGGGATTGCAATAGGAACGTATATATACACATGTTACTGACGTGAAGGGGTTAATTATGGGAAATCCACATATAGGGCTATTTCCCTTAATTTAGTAGATCATGGAATCTTCAAATTCTCTCAAAATTTGTTACGTCACAAATCAGGGTGTAATTCCTATGGAGTGTCCAGCAGGGGGCGCAGTATATGTAAAAGCCTATGGACAGCATTGAAGTCTATGGGAGATGTAATGTAAGCTACACTTTATTGACAAACTATGTGTATGGAATAAATGGAAGGCACCGAACAGGGAGGGAGAGAGGTAGGTGCATCTATATACCTCCTCCCTCCCTCCCTCCCTGCTTGGTGCAGTGGGACAGAACGACACTGCTACTCCTCCCATCATCTGCTCATAATATGACCATATGATGGGAGGAGTAGTACTAGGGTGATCCGCAGCACCAAGCCCCCGACGCTGCTGGTCACCTCCCCACATCTGGCCCCCGGCCTCCCCCACCGCCGCTGGTAAACTC
Source organism: Dendropsophus ebraccatus (assembly GCF_027789765.1). Taxonomy (NCBI): domain Eukaryota; kingdom Metazoa; phylum Chordata; class Amphibia; order Anura; family Hylidae; genus Dendropsophus; species Dendropsophus ebraccatus. The sequence goes on from NC_091458.1 coordinate 128,552,068, forward strand.
CACTCATCTGGCTCCCAGCAGCAAGACCCCCAACCTCCCCCACCGCCGCCTGTTACCTCCCCGCATCTGGCCCACAGCAGCAAGCCCCCCGGCCTCCTCTGCCGCCACTGCCGGTAAAATCCGCGCATCTGGCCCACAACAGCAAGCCCCCCGGCCTCCGCCGACGCTGCACGTCCTACTCACTTCCCTGCCATGCCGGTCCGAACTGTCAGCTCCCCGCCGCTGGGGGCTGCTGCTGGGGGCCAGATGCGGGGAGGTTACCGGCGGCGGCTTGGTGCTGCAGATCACCCTAGTACTACTACTCCATTCATATGCTCATACTAGGAGCAGATGATGGGAGGAGTAGCAGTGTCGTTCTGTCCCACTGCACCAAGCAGGGAGGGAGGGAGGAGGTATATAGATGCACCTACCTCTCTCCCTCCCTGTTAGGTGCCTTCCATTTATTCCATACACATAGTTTGTCAATAAAGTGAAGTTTACATTACATCTCCTATAGACTTCAATACAGTCCATAGGCTTCTACATATACTGTGCCCCCTGCTGGTCACTCCATAGAAATTACACCCTGTTTTGTGACGTAACGAATTTTGAGAGAATTTAAAGATTCCATGATCTACTAAATTAAGGGAAATAGCCCTATATGTGCACTTCCCATAATTAATGTACATTAGGAATTACTTTCCATAAGTAATAACATATTAAAGAGGATGTACCACCAGGTACATCCTCTTTAAGCTAAACCCACAGATCAAACGGCGCTGTTACAGGGAAGCCGGTGCCGCGGTCCGTTTTTCGGACCGCGGCCCGGTTCCCATGCATGGTGCCGTTCTATGCACCGGAACCGGCCGGTGTTCAAGCACTGGAGCTAGGCCAGGCCGCCCCCAGTGGGAGGAAATTCCCTCCCCTGTATGACGCGGCTCCGTTAGAATGAATGGAGCCGCGTCATACAGGGGAGGGAATTCCCTGCCATTGGGGGCGGCCTGGCTGGCCTCCAGTGCTTCAGCACTGGACGTTCGATCCGTGGGTTTAGCTTAAAGAGGACAGGAAACCATAACCAACAAGTCAGGAGGTACAGACCGGAGCTCCTACATCTGGCACAAACCTATATAAAGCCTGCCTCATACTCCCGATATAGTTACTCTCACTAGCTGCATTCTCTTTTCATGGCTTGCCAGGAACCGCCTCATTTTGAAGAAGGAGAGGAGAGGGAGGAGGGGGGGGCGAGAGGAGAGGGAGGAGGGGGACATCACTGAATAAAATTGCCTAAAATTTTATTTCCTAATTTTTGTAAGCACTTTGTCACCCTATGAATATAATAACATAACATCGGCTGATTATTGGCCCATTTTAACATGGGCAGCTAAACGAGAATTTCTATAAAAGATAAATAATAATAGTTGATTAACATATAAGTGCTAGTTACATCTCTGAAGAACTTGTAGTTAATCTGATAAGTAACTAAGTAAAGTTTGTCTGCAGTTAAACCAGTACATAAACCACTCAGCATGTGATCTCTCCCTCCACCCTCTCTGTAACAGAGAAGGAGAACGGTCATCAACAGCCCCCAGCACCTGCAATGAAGCAGGACTGAGAGCTCACTTCACGCTCAGGAGAGATCACTACAGCTCCTCCTCATGGTTGATGAGCTTGGACACTTTCACTCACATTTCCACAATAAAATACTATAGAAATGATCCTTGAAAGTATAGTCCTAACCTGCCACCAGCTCTAGTAACACTCCAGGTGATAGGACCCTGTGTGTAACATTAGGGAGATACTCACACACAATAACAAACACAAACTGGTCTCTTCTCCTAATTACCATGTGAGTTCAGACAACCAGTGAGAGACAAGCTTATCTCTGCTGCCCCGCCCCCTCCCTGGCACATGGAGAGTGTGATGTGATCAGTGAAACACGTCTGTGCTGCTGCCCCCCCCCCCCCCACTCACATTTCCTGTCTCCTGCCCCGACATACATAGGAAACACAGCATGGTATACAGGAAACCATAACCAACAAGTCAGGAGGTACAGACCGGAGCTCCTACATCTGGCACAAACCTATATAAAGCCTGCCTCATACTCCTGATATAGTTACTCTCACTAGCTGCATTCTCTTTTATTGTCCATACAGCGAAAAAATTATAAGAAATGTCTCCAATGCGAGAGAGAAAAAGGGAGAGGAGGAGAGGGAGGAGGAGGGGGGGAGAGGAGAGGGAGGAGGAGGGGGGGAGAGGAGAGGGAGGAGGGAGAGGCGAGGGAGGAGGGGGGGGAGAGAGGCGAGGGAGGAGGGGGGGAGAGAGGCGAGGGAGGAGGGGGGGGAGAGAGGCAAGGGAGGAGGGGGGGGGAGAGAGGCGAGGGAGGAGGGGGGGAGAGGAGAGGGAGGAGGAGGGGGGGAGAGGGGAGGGAGTGGAGGGGGGGAGGGGAGAGGGAGAGGAGGGGGGGAGTGGGGAGGGAGAGGGGGGGGGGAGTGGAGAGGGAGAGGAGGGGGGGAGTGGAGAGGGAGAGGAGGGGGGGAGTGGAGAGGGAGAGGAGGGGGGAGTGGAGAGGGAGAGGAGGGGGGGGGAGAGGAGAGGAGAGGGAGGAGGGGAGAGGGAGGAGGGGAGGGGGAGGCGCGGGGGGAGGGGAGAGGGGGGGGGGGGGGAGAGGAGAGGAGAGGGAGGGGGGGAGAGGAGAGGAGAGGGAGGCGGGGGGGGGGGAGAGGGAGGAGGGGGGGGGGCCGGAGGAGAGGGAGGGCGAGGGGGGGGGGAGGGGGGGGGGGCGAGAGGAGAGGGAGGGCGAGAGGAGAGGGAGAAGCGAGAGGAGAGGGAGGAGAGAGAGGAGAGGGAGGAGAGAGAGGAGAGGGAGAAGAGAGGAGAGGGAGGAGGGGGGGGGGGACATCACTGAATAAAATTGCCTAAAATTTTTATTTCCTAATTTTTGTAAGCACTTTGTCACCCTATGAATATAATAACATAACATCGGCTGATTATTGGCCCATTTTAACATGGGCAGCTAAACGAGAATTTCTATAAAAGATAAATAATAATAGTTGATTAACATTTAAGTGCTAGTTACATCTCTGAAGAACTTGTAGTTAATCTGATAAGTAACTAAGTAAAGTTTTTCTGCTGTTATACCAGTATATAAACCACTCAGCTTGTGATCTCTCCCTCCACCCTCTCTGTAACAGAGAAGGAGAACGGTCATCAACAGCCCCCAGCACCTGCAATGAAGCAGGACTGAGAGCTCACTTCGCGCTCAGGAGAGATCACTACAGCTCCTCCTCATGGTTGATGAGCTTGGACACTTTCACTCACATTTCCACAATAAAATACTATAGAAATGATCCTTGAAAGTATAGTCCTAACCTGCCACCAGCTCTAGTAACACTCCAGGTGATAGGACCCTGTGTGTAACATTAGGGAGATACCCACACACCCTAACAAGTATAGAACCCTGTACACAGTGATACTTTAGAAATAGACGGAGCCATAACCACAATGAAAACAGAAGCTTTTATACTTCCACGAGGTAAGAATAAGAGTTGAAAAAGCTAATGCCCAGAATGCAAACTGTTCTCTTCTCCTAATTACAATGTGAGTTCAGGCAACCAGTGAGAGACAAGCTTATCTCTGCTGCCCCGCCCCCTCCCTGGCACATGGAGAGTGTGATGTGATCAGTGAAACACGTCTGTGCTGCCACCCCCACTCACATTTCCTGTCTCCTGGCTCTATATACATAGTAAACACAGCATGGTATACAGGAAACCATAACCAACAAGTCAGGAGGGACAGACCGGAGCTCCTACATCTAGTACAAACCTATATAAAGCCTGCCTCATACTCCTGATATAGTTACTCTCATTAGCTGCATTCTGCAGATTCTCTCTTTCAGTGTCTATAACACAAGAAACATTTCTTCAATGCTGAAAATTATCAGAAATTGTCTTTTTAATTTTTTATGCACTTTTTCACGCCATACAGACAAGACGCACAACAATAACAATAGTTTTAATGCATTTCTTAAAGAAAACGAGATAGAGCTCACAGAACTCAAAGTATATATAGAATTTGGAACAGGAAACACAAACCAACCAACAATATAAGTAACAACAACCACCCGGCCCCTAATTCATCCGATTATCCACAGTATCCAAAGCATATAACACGGCGTAATTACAAGATGAGTAGACATAATGACAGATGTACAACTGAAGCCTACAACAATTTACAATTCCAAAAAACACAATCACAACAACAATTCCAAGCCACATTCTGCGTCTGAAAATAGGGTCATTCAAGGTCCTGCTACATTGCCTATTCCACAAACCCAAAGCCCGACACACTCTACTCAATTCAGTACACCTCTAAGGTCAGCACAAAAACCCCTGGAGGATTTCAATGAAATTAGAAAAACCATTGAAAGGATAAAAGAAAAATATCACAAGATTTCCACTTACACTCCAAAGCATAACGAAATTAATAAGGAAATTTGCACACAAAGTAATCATTCCACAATACAGACTACCCCAGGAAGAGGGGAAGAGAATATATCCATTTTCACATTACATGCCAGCCCTGTTAATATACCAACGATGGAATATGAAGACAAAGGAAACATGGTATCCTCCGTCACAGAAGATTCGACAAACAAAGTTGTTGTTGACAATTCCAGAAGTCAACAAATTGCGACTGTGCCGTTCCTCCAATCAGCACTCCTTACGACCATGGCACCATCCAGAGACCAACCCTATGTTCCTGACATAGGATGTGGAGCGCATAATTCCGATCTCCAACAAACTGCCCCTTTTTTAGAGTTGGCCACTCCTATCAAGAGTGTGAAGAGGAAAAATCTAATCACCAACTTTTTCCCTCCAACAAATATGCCGAAAAAAAGAAAAAATTCAGAAGAGGCATAAGAAGTGGACTTAAGAGAAGAGACAAACTAAAACATAACAAATTACAACAGAAAAATAAAAGGAAAACAATGGATACACATACCTCTAATCCTAGTGAACATCTGGGGATAAAAATCTTCAACTTATGCTCATACACACTGAATCAGGATGAGCAATCGTTACTACAAAAAGTGGATCTTCATAAGATTACAAGAAAACTAACCCTTCAACATCATTTCTCCATGCCATCTAATAAAAGCAAAACATATAATCACGATCCCGTAAACCCTGTTATAGGCAAACATCCCACTATACACAACAAATTGTCTTTTTATCCGTTGGAAAGCCAAGGGGCAGCCATCAAAACCTTTCACGAAGCTGTGAACAAGGATTTACAAGAATTTACCCCAAAACCCTGTTTTAAATCTAAAGGTCTGTTAAATAAAAAAGAAAAGCAAGCCTTAAAGACTCTAAAAGACAATCACAACCAGGGGCGTAACTATCACTATAGCAACCATAGCGGCTGCTATGGGGCCCACCACATCAGGGGGGCCCCATTGTCCACTCCTGCAATACACTGGGCCCCTTGAGCTGTCATCATTTGCAGCAACAGGTAGACAGCTTAGGGTCAGTCGGGAAGGAAGGGGGGCCCAATCAAATGTTTGCTATGGGGCCCTGCTATTTCTAGTTACGCCCCTGATCACAACCTAATAATCAGATGTGTGGATAAGGGTGGAGGAATTGTACTTCAAAATTATGAAGACTATCATCTTGAAGCCTTGCGTAATCTAGAAGATAAAAATTACTACACGCTAATGGAAGAGAATCCCTTTTGATTGATACAAACACAAATAGGGGATTTGTTAAAAGAAGCTCTAGAACAAAATATTATCACTAAGGAAGAAAAAAAGATTCCTCAATAAGGAATCCATCGATCCCGTTTTATTATCACTTACCGAAGATCCACAAAAATGTGGAGGCCCCACCTGGGAGACCAATCATCTCAGGAATAAATAGCCCGGCATGTAATATTTCCCACTATCTGGACCTTTTCCTCCAAGAGTACGTAATCTCATTAGATTCGTACCTGAAAAACTCAGATACCTTGATTAATTATCTGAAGGAACATGAAGTGACTACCAATACAGTCCTATTGACTATGGATGTGTCAGCGTTATATACAAATATAGAACACAGCATAGGCATAGAATGCATAGAGTTCTACTTAAGGCAAGACTTACACATACCTAGTGAACAAAGAATATTTCTAATTAAATGTCTGGAACTTATATTGAAGAGGAATTTCTTTGAATATAAGGGGTTAAGCACCCGCCTACGCTAACCTGTTCATAGGACGCTTCGAGGAATTGTTCATCACCAATCATCCTTTATTCTCCCAACATGTGAGACTATATAAAAGGTATATAGATGACCTTTTTTTCATTTGGGAAGGTGACACCACAGCAATCGATGAATTTGTAAAAGATCTCAATACTAACAGTTGGGGTATTAATCTTGTTCCCCACTATTCAAAGGAGAAAAATGAGTTTTTGGATCTGTTAATATACCATGAAAATAATAAATTTCTGACTGCGACCTATTTTAAATCAGTCGATTCCAACAGCTACCTTCCCTTCTAAGGGTATATTCACACGGGCGGGCTCGCAGCGAGATTCTCGCTGCGAGACCGGCAGGTCCTGTCAGTTCCCATAAACTACATACTTGCTGCGGTCTAAACGACCGCAGCGAGTATGTAATTATACCGCCCTTAACCCCTTCTGCTCCCGCCGGCTCCCCCGCTGTAAGCAGCATACATTACCTGTCCTTGCTGCACGGGTCCGGCGTCCTGCTCTCCCGCCCGGCCAATCAGTGGCTGCGGCTGGGCAACACACTAATTGGCCGGACGGGAGAGCAGGACGCCGGACCCGTGCAGCAAGGACAGGTAATGTATGCTGCTTACAGCGGGGGAGCCGGCGGGAGTAGAAGGGGTTAAGCACGGTACAATTACATACTCGCTGCGGTCGTTTAGACCGCAGCAAGTATGTAGTTTATGGGAACTGACAGGACCTGCCCGTGTGAATATACCCTAAAGCAGCCATTCAAAAAGCTGGAAAGTTAACATCCCTTTCGGGCAATTCAGGAGGATACGAAAGAACTGCACAAAAGACAACAAATATAGTGAGCAAGCAAAAATCATTGAAGACCGATTCCTAGCCAAGGGCTACCCCAAGAGACTAATTGAGAATGCAGCAAAGAAGGCGGCTACCCTATCACAGGAGGAATGCCTTACTACAAAAAAGGAAGAAAAGAAAGACACCTGGACTATCGGATTCATCAATGAACTTTATTACCACCTACACTACGGATCAGCAACATCTCAGAAACATCCTGACCAAACATTGGCACATATTACAGTTGGATCCATTATTACAAAAAGTAATTCCAAATAAACCAAGAGTCATATACAGAAGAGCCCAGAGTCTAAAAGGAATACTAGCCCCAAGCCGAATTAGGAAGCATACAGCAACAGTGTGCAATGAATCAAATGTAAAAGGAGTTTATAAATGTAATTCCACTAGATGCCTCTGCTGTGATTCAATTAAAACAGGTATAACCACCTTTTCCAACAAGAAAGATAAAGTGTTCAACATTAAACAAAAAATGACCTGCACTTCAAAATTTTGTCATTTATATAATAGAGTGTACATGTAATTTACAATACGTGGGAAGAACCACGCAACCTCTACATCTTAGGCTAAATAACCATAGAGCCAACATCAAAAGAGGGTTCCTAAAACATAGTGTTTCGCTGCATTTTTTATGGATACATTACAGCCCAATGGGCTGAACAAGGCAACAGAAGTAATAACCTAATGACATCTCCAATCCCCTCCTCCTCCACGTGAATTGATAAATTAACACTCACTAAAACGCATCTATATAACCAATAGGAACTATCTAACTCGAATAAAAAATTGATTCAAATGAGTGCTTCATCCCCCTGACGGGATTTGAACTTGAGTTTTCTCGTTGGCCAAATGATGCACTTGCTACTAGACCAGCATCTCTTTGGGAATATATAGCTTTGACACTCTTTCACATATAGGCGAACCCAGCCCTAGAGTAACACATTCATTCCGGTCCTCTCCGACCCCCATACAATACAGACATTGAATGCATCACAATCGCATCAGGAGCCGTACAAGTATTCATAGGGGCAAATATTGTAAAGGTTGGCTTTTTAACCATTTATTATTGTTTCTATCATTCCCTAATTCTATTTATACAAATACAGTTGCAATAAAATATTAGTCTGTAGTAGGGCTGGGCGATTAATCGAATTAATTCGATTAATTCACTCAGAAGGTTAGAATCGATTTGATTTTTTGTGAAAATCGTAAATTCGATTTTCACAAAAAATCATTGCGGGCAGAGAAGGGCAGAGAAGCGCGGAGAGTCAGTCGGGCGGGCGGACGGGAGGTGCAGGTGCCGGGCGGGAGATGGAGGGCGGGCAGCACTGCGTGGAGGTGCCGGCCGGGCATGAGGTGCAGGTTACGGCCGGCGGGAAGTGAGGGGGCGGCGCTGCGTGGAGGTGCCGGGCGGGCGGGAAGTGGGGCGAGGTGCAGGTCGGTCGGCAGTCCCCCAGAGCCGCGACCGACCTTCCCCAGCTGTACACATAGCGTTCCGTTCCCCTACCGGCCACACATGCAGGTCCCGGTCTCTGCAGGAGGCTGCAGTGGTGATAGCGTCGCTGCCATTACTGGAGCTGTACAGCAGGATCTTCACCCCTGATCCCGCTGTACAGCTCCAGTAATAGCAGCGACGCTATCACCACTACAGTCCCTGCAGCCTCCTGCAGAGACCGGGACCTGCATGTGTGGCCGGGGTGAGGGGAGGAGGGCTATGTGTACTCCTTTCCCAATCATTCCCAGCTGCCCCAGCCCCCCTCCATCTCCCCCAGTCGCCCTCCATCTCCCCCAGTCGCCCTCCATCACCCCCAGTCCCCCTCCATCTCCCCCAGTCGCCCTCCATCACCCCCAGTCGCCCTCCATCACCCCCAGTCCCCCTTCAGTCACCCCCAGTCGCCCTCCATCTCCCCCAGTCGCCCTCCATCTCCCCCAGTCGCCCTCCATCACCCCCAGTCCCCCTTCAGTCACCCCCAGTCGCCCTCCATCACCCCCAGTCCCCCTTCAGTCACCCCCAGTCGCCCTCCATCACCCCCACTCCTCCTTCAGTCACCTCCAGTCGCCCTCCATCACCCCCACTCCTCCTTCAGTCACCCCCAGTCGCCCTCCATCACCCCCACTCCTCCTTCAGTCACCCCCAGTCGCCCTCCATCACCCCCACTCCTCCTTCAGTCACCCCCAGTCGCCCTCCATCACCCCCACTCCTCCTTCAGTCACCCCCAGTCGCCCTCCATCACCCCCACTCCTCCTTCAGTCACCCCCAGTCGCCCTCCATCACCCCCACTCCTCCTTCAGTCACCCCCAGTCGCCCTCCGTCACCCCCACTCCTCCTTCAGTAACCCCCAGTCCCCCTCCGTCACCCCCACTCCTCCTTCAGTAACCCCCAGTCGCCCTCCGTCACCCCCAGTCGCCCTCCGTCACCCCCAGTCGCCCTCCGTCACCCCCAGTCGCCCTCCGTCACCCCCTAGCTGCCCATCTATACCTGTACTACTACACCCCTCATCTATACCTGTACTACTACTACACCCCTCATCTATACCTGTACTACCACACCCCTCATCTATACCTGTACTACTACCACACCCCTCATCTATACCTGTACTACTACTACACCCCTCATCTGTACCTGTACTACTACTACACCCCTCATCTGTACCTGTACTACTACACCCCTCATCTTTACCTGTACTACTACTACACCCCTCATCTATACCTGTACTACTACTACACCCCTCATCTGTACCTGTACTACTACTACTACACTCCTCATCTATACCTGTACTACTACTACTACATCCCTCATCTGTACCTGTACTACTACACCCCTCATCTTTACCTGTACTACTACTACTACTACACCCCTTATCCACTATACCTCCACTACTAAACACACAAAGAAGATCTCCTATACTATATGGGGGCCCAGAATGGCACACAGGGAGCTTGTCTACTACAGGGGAGCACTGTTACAGTGAGAAGCAATACAGTTGTCTCAAATGTCATTAAAATAGTATCTGATGCTGCAAGGACAAAACTATTCTGTTTATTTAGCAAAAAGGAAAGAAAAAAAAAAAAAAAAAAAAAAAAAAAAAAAAAATCGAGATTTAAATCGAGAATCGTCCAAAATTTAAAAAAAAAAAAAAATCGAGATTTTATTTTTTGGCCATATCACCCAGCTCTAGTCTGTAGTTTAATTTAGCCAGTCACAATCGTGAAAATATAAACCCATTTGAACAACAATTTATCATTTGACCAACAGTCCATCAGAGGATTCAAACCCAAGACTCCTGGCTCTCAAGCCAAACACCAGACCACTACACTACATTAGCGTTGACATTTAGAAACAATATCAGTTGTGATGTTAAATGTAAGAATTCTAAAAATGGTTGTAGGATTGTAATGTTTTTATCTTTGATCTATTTATGTTTTAGATCATGTTTTATATTTTAATGTGTATAACAGCTTATATATGCTATATGCCAGAAGACTATAAGATTAATTTGTTTGTTTTACTGCATGTGATAGTTTTTACACTGGAGCCAATCAGGGCTCACTTCACAAATTGTTTTTCCCACCATTTTACCTATTTAAACCCCACTGTGTGTACATTTTTTATGGATCTGATGAAGAGAAGGTTCTTGAAACGCGTAATCCATACGGGTTTACCCGTCATGCGGCCGTTAAGTGTAAACAGAGAGGGCTCCCGGCGTGAGTCCTCTCTGCAGCCCGCGGGTCCCGGTTGCTACGTGCAGCCAGGGACCGCGGGTATTAGCCGCCGCGGCCGGCTAATTAACTATTCAAATGCAGCTGTCAAAGCTGACAGCTGCATTTGAATAGCAGCTGTGCCCCCTGTCCCTGGTGTCTAGTGGGGGATCTCCCCCCCGCGATGCGATCGCGGAGGGGAGATCACTTGTACTGAGTCGGCCGGGGCTCAGCATCGCTCCGACGCTGTTCCCGCCTCGGCAATCTATTCACATGGTCTGCAGCAGACCATTATAATAGAGCACCGATCTGATGGATCATTACTCTATTATATACACAGGATTGATCTCAATGGGAGGTCAGTTCTGTGTATATAGAAGTCCCCCAGGGGGCTTCATATTACTGTAAGTGAAAGTAAAAAAAAGTGTTTTTATTAATAAAAAATCCCCTCCCCTAATAAAAGTTTGAATCACCCCCCTTTTCCCATTTTACAAATAAAAAAATAAACATGTTTGCTATAGCCGCGTGCGTAATCGCCCGAACTATTAATCACATTCCTGATCTCGCACGGTAAACGGCGTAAGCGCAAAAAAATCCCAAAGTGCAAAATTGCACATTTTTGGTCGCATCAAATCCAGAAAAATTGTAATAAAAAGTGATCAAAAAGTCGTATATGCGCAATCAAGGTACCGATAGAAAGTAAACATCATGGCGCAAAAAATTACACCTCACACAGCCCCATACACCAAAGGATAAAAGCGCTATAAGCCTGGGAATGGAGCGATTTTAAGGAACGTATATTTGTTAACAATGGTTTGAATTTTTTACAGGCCATCAGATAATATAAAAGTTATACATGTTACATATCGTTGTAATCGTAACGACTTGAGGAACATATATAACAAGTACGTTTTTCCATAGGACACACGGCGTAAAAATGAAGCCCTCCCAAAGAAAAATAATTGCATTTTTTTTTTTTTTTTCAATTTCACTGCGCATATAATTTTTTCTGGTTTCGCAGCATAGTTTATAGAAAAATTCAGCCAGTCATTGCGAAGTACAATTAGTGACGCAAAAAATAAGGGCTCATGTGGGTCTATAGGTGTAAAAATGCAAGTGCAATGGCCTTTTATACACAAGGAGGAAAAAAAAGAAAACACAAAAACGAAAGTTAGCCCGGTCCTTAAGGGGTTAAGAAATCTTGCTCGTTTATCGAGTTACAACTTTTAAAAGTCTTGTCTTGCAAAAAGTTCATACTTTGTTAAATAAGGGCAGTCATGGAGGCAGACCACGCAACTGTTATGGAGCCCGGGTGCCCCCTCCTGCGTCCAAAGCTGCTGGAGAGACGTCTTATGTTAAAATTACCAGTAACTAAGGTTAAAAACTGAGCTCAAGAACAAGAGGACACAGTAAGAGGTTATCTGGGGGAAAGATCAGAAGCAATGTGAGAAAATATTACTTTACTGAAAGAGTAGTAGATGCTTGGAACAAACTTCCAGCAGATGTGGTTGGTAAATCTACAATAACAGAATGTAAACCTGCCTGGGATAAACATATATCTATCCTAAGATAATAGGAATTGAAATACTTAAAGGGCAGACTAGATGGAACAGGTGGTCTTTTTCTGGTAACAATCTTCTATGTTTCTAAAGTAAAGGGGTTATACTAGTTACTGTTTCCCAGAAAACATAACACTGTTAACAAGAGTAAAGTCCTTACCCTTTTGCAGCATTTTTTTCACTTTTGCATAGTTTCCACATTGTATGTACGTTTGGAGATGTTTTTCAGGAACACAGGTTTTCACTGAACCGATCTGTACTGGATATGGTGGTAACCTAATCTTTGAGGAGGACATGGTTCTGCAAGAGAAGAAAACAACACTTATTTGTACCAAATAACACCAGGAATTTGTGTGGTCCAGGGGGCTCTGCACAGTATCGCTCACAAGCTCAGGCCAGATGGCTGCCCCCATAATCATGAGCAGAAAATAGAATAAAAATTCTACAAATCGGAAAATATATACAGCGGTCCCTCAAGATACAATGGCCTTGGGTTACATTATTTTCTGGTCCAGAAAAGACCACTGTACAGTAACCTTAAAGTGACACTGTCACCCCCTTTTTGCATTCTGACTTCTCTACACAGGTGTAATGGGTAAATTAGGCAGTTTTCATACCTTATTTTATATCATACATCATGGTGCTTGTTCAAGTAAAAAGTCATCTTTTATCAACTTCAAATTGTGGTAAGTGGGCGGGACTTCACATCAACAGCGCCACCGTTGGCCCCATACCTCCGTGACGTCATCGGCACATAGGCCCCGCCAACAGTGGCGCTGTTGCTGTGAAGCCCCGCCCACTTAGCGCAATCTGCAGTTGATAAAAGATCAATTTTTACGACGTATGATATAAAATGAGGTATGAAAACTGCTAAATTTACCCATTACACCTGTGTAGGGAAGTCAGAATGCAAGAAGGAGGTGACAGTGTCCATAATGAACATACAATGCTACAGACAGTGTGGATCCATGGTATGAATCAATGGCTAAAACTCCTGTATTACTGACAGTCATGCACTGGCTGTCTAGTAGCACATTTCAACAGTAAGGTGCAGGAAAGTATCTTCTGTACCACTCTTTCATTTCACTAGGACGAGCTTCTTCTTTGGGCACCGGGTGAAGCCAGTTCCATGTTTCTGCCTGTAAATTGTGTGTGTTGTACAGGACCGTGAAGATGCTCACTGCACTTTTTGACAGCAGCTCCCTGTGTACCTCATAGAGCTAAAATCATACTCCTGTCTTCCAGGCTGGGCTGCCCTTTTCTTTTTTTGCAGAAATCGATAGTACAGGTGATTTTAAGAAACTTTGTAATTGGGTTTGTTAGGCAAATATGCCATTATCTGCATTCAGAAAGCCTTTTCCCAGGTCCCCCCCTCCCTCCTCTCTCTCATTCACTGCTGATTATCATGAAGTCACGTCTTGATGCATCAGACATGCCCCTTTCTGTTCTATGGAGAGGGCAGGGGGAGCAGGAAAGAGGAAGATTAGTCGCCAGCAGAGAGCAGAGAACAAAGGATTACACAGTGGGACCTGTGTGAAAGCCGGTATTCAGAGGTCAGAGCTGATATAGATAGCCCTGTGATGTAGCTGTAAATTAACTCTTTGTTGTCCTGTTTTGGTGTCTCATCTCCCTCCACCCCTCCCCTCTCCATATGAGAACCATGAAGACAGGGGGGGGGGGGGGGGGGGGGAAGAGCTTCAAACTGCTTTTTTATGATAAAAACGCATTTTACAGCTAATAAACCCAATTACAAAGTTTCTTAAAATCGCCTGTACTATTGACTTCTGCCAAAAAAATTTAAACGACAGTGACACTTTAAGGGTGCGTTCACACCTACCGCATCCGCAGCTTATTTTTCCGCGGAAATTCGCAGGTCTGGTAGTGCAGATTTCAACCTGCGAGAAATCCGCATATGTGTGCGTTTTGCGGTTTTTCTGCAGCAAGTTTATTGCAACTGAAATGTCCGTTTAGAATGAGAGACATTTTAAACTGACATTTCAGTTGCGATAAACTTGCTGCAGAAAAAACGCAAAACGCACACATATGCGGATTTCTCGCAGGTTGAAATCTGCACTACCAGACCTGCGGATTTCCGCAGAAAAATAAGCTGCGGATGCGGTAGGTGTGAACGCACCCTAAAGGTTTATTTCACCTTAAATAAGGGCAGTATAAACTAGTGACAGAAATACTGAACAGATTGGTGTATAATGTACATCATTCTGTTCAGCCGGTCTCCTAATATCCAGAATAGGACCATCCTCCCCGCAGCTGCTGATTGACAGTTGACTTGCTATACACAGCATAGATAACTGCCATTCAGGAGCTGGTGGGTGGAGTTTTCCACTTCTTATGAATAACGAGGACTACTGGGCTCGTGCACATAATGGAGAGGACTACTTATTGTCCATGTTATTCAGGAGGAGATCTCCGAATCAGCTGCACAGAACAATGTAAGTGATACATCATTCTGTTCAGCTTCTCTGTCACTAGGTTATAGTACACTTAGATAGGTCAGCATAGGTGACCTCACCTGCCGCACATGCACTCTGAACTGTTCTACTGGTGCCTCAAACTGCCACTTGTGCATTTTGCTGTGTGACAAAGAAACATGCATCAGGCAGGGCCATGGGGCTCCTTGTTTGGTGACTACCTAATTACTGGCAGTGCGGCACACAACAGTTACTGCCATTTTGCCCAGGAAACCTCTATGAGGCATTATTCATCTTTTCCATTGATCTGTGGCGGTGCCCTTCTATATTGTCGCTACTAAGCTTGGTTGTATAAATCATAACTCACTTTTACAGACCCCTTTCCATAAACATTCATCTATGTGTTTTTACTATTGGTGCAATCTGCACCATTTCTGACCTACACAATGCCATATGTTTTCTATTAGGGCTGAGCAGATTTACAGTAATAGTAGGAGCAAAGAGCTTCGCTAGGCTCGGCAGTAGACTTATCAGCCAGCTGCCTTTCAACTCTGTGCCCCTCCACTTTGGGGCACTGGAAAAGCTGGATCCAGTCCTGGGAAACTAGGAGAGGCGCGGCACCCAGAGTGGAACAGCACAGAGTTCAAAGGCAGCTGGCTGATAAGTTGACTGCGGAGTAGAGATGAGCGAACCGGGTTCGGGTCCACCCGAACTTTCAGCATTTGATTAGCGGTGGCTGCTGAAGTTGGATAAAGCCCTAAGGCTATGTGGAAAACATGGATATAGTCATTGGCTGTATCCATGTTTTCCAGACAACCTTAGAGCTTTATCCAAGTTCAGTAGCCCCAGCTAATCAAATGCCGATCGTTCGGGTTCGGATGGACTCGAACCCGAACTCGGTTCGCTCATCTCTACTGCCGAGCCTAGCGAAACGCTTCACTACTACTGTAAATTCGCTCATCCCTATTTTCTATACATCTGTCTTGTAGCCTCTATGATAAGGTTACGCTGCCCCAGCAAAATAAGCTGGACTATACAGCGATTTCTGGGGACGAAAGGTTTCTGTGAAAAAAAAAAAAATGCCATGTCTTTCTGCGTGATCATGCATGTCCCCCATTTATGCAAGTGAATGGGGTCACATTGTGTGACCCACAAGGGTTGATGCCCACAAACCAGAAACAAAAATCCATCTAGAATTAAATTCTTGTGACTGCAGGGTCACGACCACTTGTGGATCACAACGTGATCCTATTCACTAGCATGAGCGATGGAGTCGCACAATCACATAGTGCAATGCAGTCGTTTCTATTCACATGGCAATGTTCTCCAATCTGCAGCTCTCCAGCTGTTTAAAACTACAAACCCCCGGATGCCAGGTAAATTTGTTTTGCAGCGGCCGGAGAGCCACAGAATGGGGATAGCTAAGGGTACTAGAGATGAGCGAACCGGGTTCGGGTCGATCCGAACCTGAACGTTCGGCATTTGATTAGTGGTGGCTGCTGAACTTGGATAAATCTGGAAAACATGGATACAGCCAATGACTATATCCATGTTTTCCACATAGCCTTAGAGCTTTATCCAAGTTCAGCAGCCACCGCTAATCAAATGCTGAAAGTTCGGGCTCGGATCGACTCGAGCATGCCCGAGGTTCGCTCATCTCTAAAGGGTACGTTCACACTGAGGAAATGAGGCGGAAATTCCAAGCAGAATCCCCGCAAAGGACTCCACTCAGAATTCCACCTGCCTCAGTATTTTAAAGATAGGGCGTCTCCACTGAAAGAACTGACACGTCAACTCTTTCAGCGGAGAGCCACAGAGAGTGGGGGCCGCCCTATACTTATCATTGAAACACTATGGGAGAGATTTATCAAAGGGTGCAAAATTTAGACTGGTGCATACTGCCCACAGCAACCAATCACAGCTCAGCTTTCCTTTCAGCACTGCCTAAAGCTGAGCTGTGATTGGTTGCTGTGGTTAGTTTGCACCAGTCTAAATTTTACACCCTTTGATAAATCTCCCCCTAAGGGTATGTTCAAATGTAAATGTGGCGGAATTCTGCAACGGAATTGACATGTCAATTCTTTACACGGAGAGTGGCGGCAGGAGGCACATGAGCCCTCTCATGAACAGGCTATGGCACACTGAGGCAGGTGGGATTCTGCGGCGCCACTTAATTCCGCCACATTTACTCATTGTTAATATACCCTAAGGGCCCTACTACATCAACAAATTATCTGACAGATTTTTTTAAGCCAAAGCCAGGAATGGATTTGAAAAGAAGAGAAATCTCAGTCTTTCCTTTATCACTTGTTCTGTTTATAGTCCATTCCTGGCTAAAAAAAATCTGTCAGATAATCTGTTGGTGTAATAGGGCCTTAAGGCAGGCGGAAATCTAAGAAGTCTGGGCGGGGATTCCGTTTGGAATTTCCACTTCATTTCATTAAAGTAAACGTACCCAAAGGCTATGTTCACAGTGTTGTTTTCAAGAAAATAACAGATGCTGATTGAAATGAAATCAGTGTCTCTTCTTTTCTGCAGGGGTGGCATTGACTGAATTCAATGCAATGCCATCCGCTGTGCTCCGACATTGTTATTTTAAAGGGGATAAAAAATTATTCACAGAACAACACACATTACAAAGTTATACAACTTTGTTATGTCTGTGAATGGCCCCCTTCCCCGTGTCCCACCACCCCCACCCGTGTACCCGGAAGTGTAGTGCATTATACATACCCGATCCGTGCTGACACGCGTCCGCCATCTTGTGCCAAACTTCATCTTCGGCCGGCCAGCTCGAACACCTCCGTTCTTCCTGAGTGCCGGCCGCGTCATCAGCTGCTCAGCCGCGATTGGCTGAGCATAACTGTGCTCGGCCAATCGCGGCTCAGCGGCTGATGACGCGGCCGGCACTCGGGAAGATCGGAGGTGTTCAGGCCGGCCGGTGATGAAGTTTGGCACAAGATGGCGGACGCGTGTCGGCACGGATCAGGTATGTATAATGCACCACACTTCCGGGTACACGGGTGGGGGTGGTGGGACACGGGGAAGGGGGCCATTCACAGACATAACATACATTACAAAGTTGTATAACTTTGTAATGTGTGTTATTCTGTGAATAATTTTTTACCGCCGCACTACCCCTTTAATGCCGGTTCTTTAGAACGGATGTTAAAATAACAAACGTATATTATTTCTGAATGCTGTTCGGCTAACAGCCTCCAGAAACAGAAGTTGTTCACACAATGTAAAGTATGGCAGGCCGTACTTTACATTGTAGTGAATGGTTAATTGATTTGCGGGCCCACCTGACGGTGTCAGCAATTCATCTGTGAAAAAATAATGTTCCTGCACCCAATACAATAGTATCGGCTGCAGGAACTTGCCGAACACCACCCGGCATTGCTGTTATACGATGTGTGAACATAGCCTAACAGCGTTATCGCAACAGCGTCATCGCAACAGTTCAGGGGCAAGATCGCCATCTTATAGTCAGATTTTTATCACCCATAGCAACCAATCACAGCTCAGCTTTCATTTTACCAGCGAAATATTAAAAATGAAAGCTTAGCTGACTGGTTACTATGGCAACAGAGGCTCGTAGAAAGAGGCAGCATGGTAAATTCCCCCACATGGTGCGCAGTAGAATGAAGGTGGAGGGAACAAGGACTATACCGAACACCCTAGAGGCCCGCAGGGCAGGATACGGGTCACCCGAGTCTCAGCCCTGAGACCCTCACTGAACACCAAGCACACGAGCCGCGAGCCGCTACCACTACCTATCTCCTCCTGCGAGGGGCGGGGCTATACCACGTGACAATCGCAGTGCACGCACCCGTGGCTAGTCACAACATACAGCCGGCGCCATTTTCTTGTAGACCAAACGTGGCACGCATGTTATACACGTTAGGGGGCGCTCTTCATTATATGCTAAAACAGGCTGACTTAATTGTAACAGCAATTAGTATAGTCCACACGTCAGGTGCAATATATGGTATTGAAACATTTCACTTCTTGTTTAGCCTAGATGTATAGGTGTAAAACCGGGCAACCTATGGAAGTGAAATTCACGCGTTGTGCCAGCAGGTGGCGCTCTAGTCGTAGGGAAAGTATGGGCTGCAATAGGCAGCATGTTTAGCACCGCCGCACGCCTCGTCTTCCCGCCAGCGGACCGGTACTGAGGGGCGGCGGATGAGCCTGACGGGGTGACCGCCCCGGGCGCTGCCCACATGCAGCGAGAAGTTGGCAGCTTTCCTTTGGCGCCTCCCGTAAGAGCCAGACTGATCGCTGCCGGCTTCCATACCGCGCAGGACGTGGCAGATGTGAGAGCCAGTGACCTGGCCAGAGGTAACCGATCTGTGCCGGCACCGGTCCGCTATACGGAGCCTACCTGAGCAATTATAACTTTATACAGACTGGTGTGATTGTAGCCCCGCCCACTCAGCGCCTATTGGAGGCCATTCTGTAGCTCCTCCCACTCTAGTTCTCTGAAACTTTCTTAAAGGGATATTACAGGGAGGAATCTTTTTCTAAATAATAATTCTTCCTTGCCTGATGTAAAAATGAAAATAAATAAAACAACCTATACTCATTCCCTGCCCCTTCCCTCCGTTCTGACAGAAGTCAGTCCTTTGTGACACAAGGAAACACCCCTCAGCCAGTCATTGGTAGTTGCAGGACCCGCTCCTGCCTGTGATTGGCTGAGCAGGTAATTCCTTCTACTGACACATGGAAGTGCTGTGCTGTGGGACCTAGATCCATCACAACACCGGAGGGGAGGGGTTTTATTTTTTATATTTGCTTGAGCACAGTTATTTAGAAAAAAAATACCTCCTAGAATACCCCTTTAAAGTCTGACTACTATGAAAATACTTATGTGGGTCTGTTCCACTTTGAAAATATATTTGGCCTGTCCCTAAAGGTGTTCCTACCACTTATTATGTGCCCCGTGGCATGGAGAAACACAACTGCATACTGAGAATACAGAAGACTAGCATACAGAGCCCAGCAAATGTTACAGGGTACTGCTAGAGTAGGACCCAGGCACAATACTTGCTGAGCATAGTCGCAGTATGTGTCTCCATGCCCATTGTCACATCAGGTTGAATAATATGTATGGTGGAACACTTTGCCCTTCATGTTACACAGTGTAGTAGCCGGAGCTGCATTCACAATTCTGCTCGCTATTGGAAATTGTTTATCATGAGTCAAGTGACATTTTCCTGATTGTTTACCTCATCGCTGCAGGGTTGCGACGTTATTCTCAGCCATTAGCTAGGAAACACAAGCAATAGTAGACAGATCAAGTAATCTCACCTTCTCCTGTGACACTGTGGCATATCCAGGAGGCTTCATGAGTCCAGCGGCAGCAAGCCCCAATCCCAGGAAAGCACATTGATTCTAACGGAGCCGCGTCATGGAGGGGCGGGGGATTCCTCCCACTGGGGGCGGCCCGGCCCGCCTGTAGTGCCTCAGCCCCGGCCCGGTACCCGTGGATAGAACAGCGCTGTACACGGGAAACAAGCCACGGTTCAAAAAATGGATCTATCCGTGGGTCATGTTAAAGCGAATGTACCTGATGGTACATTCGCTTTAAAGCTCCCAGGCCCTACCTGACAGGTGCTGACAGTGTGCTGTAGCCGGTAGTCCCCTAGTAAGCATGGTACTTTTTGGTAATATGTCCATGCAGTGGATTATGCACAATCCTACTGTAAGGGTGCCCTCACATAGGATGTATCGCAGCAGAAATCTTACTGCCAGTCTTGCAGCGATATCCACTCCGATCTAAGGTCCTGGCAGTTCCCTGTGAATACATACTTGCTTCTACTCTCCTGCTCAGCCAATCAGTGGCTGCGGCTAAGGAGCCGGCAAGCAGACACGAGCAACGGAATCCACTGGAGATTTATCTGACAGATTTTGGAAGCCAAAGCCAGGGATGGATTTGAGAAGTGGAGAAATCTCAGTCTTTGCTTTTTGACCTGTTCTCTGTTTATAGTCTGTTCCTGGCTTTGGCTTCAAAAATCTGTCAGATAAATCTCTCTGTGTAAACGCAACCTAGAAGAAACACTCAGATTAAGTTGAATCTCTTCTCCCTAATGTGTTGGAGCTGTGGTCTAGGGGTAACTCACCTGTCTTGGGACCTGCCAGCAGTTCATTCTTTGGTTCAAATCCCCTGAAGAAAATATAAATATAAATGTTCTCATTATTGTATAATTTTTAAGGCTATGTTCACACACAGTATTTTGCAACTAAAACCTGGAGTGGATTGAAAACACAGTAAGGCTGGAAACACACATACCGTATATGCAGCAGATTTCACACTGCAAGTTCGCAGCTAAATCACCTGCGGATACTATCACTGTCAGCTTCAATGTGATTCCATATGTTAATGCCGGCCCCCTTACCGGCATCTGAGGCTCCCACTGCACCAAATTTATTATGTGTTTTGTGTAGTGTACGTTTTTGAATTTTTAGGTATATTTATAATTTACCACTGAAAGGTTGTAAAAGTTTTGCAAGATCCCTTCCTTTTACCACCAAACGTTAAAGGACAACTCCGGGCAAAACATATTTTTTAATATGGTATTACATAAGGAAAGTTAGACAAATTCCTAATGTACATTAATTATGGGAAATGCACATATACTGCTATTTTCCTTAATTTAGTAGAACAGACAGGCTTCAGATTCTGTAAGAAAAAGTGACGTCACGAATCAGTTGTAATTCCTATGGAGTGTCCAGCAGGGGGCGCAGTATATGTAGAAGTCTATGGTACTGTATTGTATGTGCAACTATGTAATGTATCACAGGGACAAAGGGCAGAGAGGGACCAGGCTTACACCGGGAGAGAGGGAGATAGATGGCAACGAGCTGGGAGGGAGAGAGGTGCCCGTACATCTAACTACCTCCCCCCTGCTTGGTGTGTGAGACACATACACACAGTACTACTACTCTCATTATCTGCTCATAGTATGAGCAGATGATGGGGGAGTAGTACCAGACCAATCACCATAACCACCCCACATACATCCCTCCATCCAACACTCCCCCCCACCCACCAGCACCCCCGCCCCCCCTACCCAGCTGCGGCAGCCGCTGACGTCACACTTTTGAGAGTCACACTTACCCCCGGCAGATGATGAGAGCTGCCAGGGGTCACATCATGCAGCTCTCGGCAGGACGCTTATCTGTTGGAGGCAAGTGTGGCTCACATGAGTGCGGTGGCGGCAACTTTCCATAAGTAATAACATATTAAAAAAAACTTTTGGTCGGACTTCTCCTTTAAATTTGCCTTACAATTTTATCGCCCCCAAACTGTGAAATTTGTAGGGAAATATGTTTGATGTGGATGCTTTTGTTTGCTGCAGAAGCTGGAATATCAGAAGACAATGCTGTGGAAGTTTTGCAGATATTGAGAAGAGAGAATCGGAGTGGCACATTGATGACCCCGAAACACACAGCTTTGGCGCTACTAGAACAGGAACAAGCTCAAGCATCCATTGTAACATTCTGCTCAGCATTAGATGAGATGCTTGGTGGTGGTGTGCCATTGACTAAGGTTACAGAAATTTGTGGGCCGCCTGGTGTGGGAAAAACACAATTATGGTGAGCATGATTTTGAGTGGAAACTATATGACTGACTGCATAAGGCTGCAAACACACACTGGTTATTTTGGAAAAACTGACACTGCAGTTTTTGTGCCAAAACCAGAAGTGGATTCAAATGGGATGGACAATATAAAGGGAGGACTTGTACATTCTTTTTATGTTGGATCCTCTTCTGTTTTTGGCACAAAAACTAGTGGCAGTTTTCCCAGAATAAGCTGTGTGTGTGTTTGCAGCCTTAAAGGGCTGAAACATCAATAAATATTTAAAGGGGTAGTGCAGCGTTTTTCTATTAACACACATTACAAGGTTATATAGCTTTGTAATGTGTGTTAATAAGCGGTCTGGCCCCGTTCCCCCCTTTCTCATCCCCAAACACCCCCCCCCCCCCCCCCATACCAAATCACTGTTGACCCCGTTCTCTTCTCCCGGGTGCCGTCTTCGATCAATGTTGTCACTGCAGGGGCGGTCCTGGTCTCCTTCCTCTTCGCTGTCTTCCACAGCAGTGAATGGGAAAGAAAAGGCTGCTGGTGCACATGCACACCAGCAGCCTTTTCATTGGCTGGAGTGCATCATATGACTTCCAGCTTGCTCAGCCCTGATTGGCTTGCTGGAAGCCATGTGATGCGCTCCAGCCAACGAAAAGGCTGCCGGTGCACGTGCGCACCAGCAGCCTTTTCTTTCCCATTCACTGGACCTGGAAGGGAAATTCGAACGGCGATCGTCACCAGTGGGATGGTAAGTATATTTTTTGTGTATGTCTTTGTTTTGTTTTTTTTTTGGGGGGGGGGGCCTGGGTGGCGCCGCACTACCCCTTTAAGTGGTTTTAGGGGAAAAGGAATATTTTGAAATGCAGTAGAGGTGTAATAAGATTACAAAAAGGCATACTGCTCTAGAATGCCCTCCACACTGATTTTTTTTTTTTTTATTGAAAATAACATTATTACCAGTTGGTACAAGTCATTGTCAAAACATACATACATGTACTGCGACACAGCGCAGGCCGAAAAGCATCGCCAAAACAATATACATACTTAACGTGATAGTAAAACATACAGCACAGGCTTCCTATGCTATACATCATATCACACGCTACACTAACATTTCTGCACACCTTATCCTAAAAAACAAACAATAAAGCATTTCAGACAGTGATTGGGTAAGGGGGGACGGAAGGAGAGGGTTACGAGGGGAAATCAAGGAGAGGGGTATCAATCCTCTTCTTCCTGGTCCGATAAGGCCTCTGGGGTTGCCTTATTGCCATAATTCCCAGGGAACAGACCATACACACATGACACCCAGCTTATCCTCACATGGCAGCTACATCTCATATATGAAAGTGAATGACCTTCACTATTAGTTTTTTGAAAGTTGATCGTGATCCCATCTAGAAAGTGGGGGCCTGTATACATTTAGACCCAGGTTATAGTCATTGTATTTCTTTTGGTTCTAATCCATTGTTGTTTTTTCAGCATGCAGCTTGCCGTTGATGTACAAATCCCAGAGTGCTTTGGGGGTGTCGATGGTGAAACTGTGTACATTGATACAGAGAACAGCTTTCTACTGGACAGATTGGTGGATATTGCCAATGCTTGTGTTCTGCACTGTGATCTTATAACACAGGCTCATAAACAAGATGGTATGTATGGGGGGAAATTATCAATTCTAGAGAAAGGACCAGAAATAAAACATGGACAATGAGGACATCTCAGAAACACACACTGAACATTCTGCCAGATTATACCTAAAACACCAATCAAGTTTAAAGTGATACTTACACTTGTTTCATTTCATCAGTGAACAGTGTCATCTAGGCGGGGCTTCATGGCAGTTGGGCCCTCTCACTCTTGGGAGAGGGGGTGCAGCTGCCATGAAGCCCCGCCTAGATGACACTGCTGATGAAATTAAGCTATTTTAGAGCAGAAAGAAGACATAGAAATTTAGTACAGGTGCATATATTGAATGTGCAGCATCTAATCTTGCGGATGGTGCAGAGAGTAAGAGGGGAGGGTGACAGTATCACTTTAAATGATCTACAGTTACAGTTCTATATTCTAGCTTCTTTCATTTAAAGTGTCACTGTTGTTGTTTTGTTTTGTTTTTTGCAGAAATCAACAGTACCGGCGATTTTAAAGGGAACCAATCACGCAGAAATTCAATGTAAAGCTAAGGATACGTGCTGGTAGATCACCCAGCACACTTCCCAAATATGCCCCTGTAACCTCTGTGCCCCCCCTCAATTAGACAGTATTCTTACTTTGTTCAGGTCACGCGCTGTATGTAAATTTTTGGTAAGTAGTCAAGGTGGGCGTATGTAGTCACGGTGGGCGTATGTAGTCACGGTCCAGGGGCGTATGTAGTCACGGTCCGGGGGCGTATGTAGTCACGGTCCGGGGCTGTAATCACGCCCAGAGGGGCGTGATTCGGAGGCTTGCGGTCCAGTGACGTCATCCGGCGGCTTGCGTTCCGCGTCGCGGCCGCGCCGACGTCTTCGGGAACCCGCGCATGCGCAGTACGTCAGCGTCGTCTCCCGCCGTACTGCGCATCACGGACATAGCCTCGAACTCACTTAGCGCCGGAGATCGTCGCTGGAGGCTGTGTTTCACCTGCTGGGCTCACCTCAATTCCTCTTTCTGCAGAAATTTGGTATTCCTCATCAGTTCTTTCTTCACTGCCACCAATGATTTACTTTGCAAACTCTCCCTGTCACCAATGATTTTATTTGCAGGTCCCCACTGCCATCAATGATTTTATTTGCAGGTCCCCACTGACACCAACGATTAACCCCCCCACTGCCACCAATGATAAGGGGGATTATCATTGGTGGCAGTGGGGGGGTTAATCGTTGGTGTCAGTGGGGACCTGCAAATAAAATCATTGGTGGCAGTGGGGACCTGCAAATAAAATCATTGATGGCAGTGGGGACCTGCAAATAAAATCATTGGTGGCAGTGAAGACCTGCAAATAAAATCATTGGTGACAGGGAGAGTTTGCAAAGTAAATCATTGGTGGCAGTGAAGAAAGAACTGATGAGGAATACCAAATTTCTGCAGAAAGAGGAATTGAGGTGAGCCCAGCAGGTGAAACACAGCCTCCAGCGACGATCTCCGGCGCTAAGTGAGTTCGAGGCTATGTCCGTCGTGCGCAGTACGGCGGGAGACGACACTGACGTACTGCGCATGCGCGGGTTCCTGAAGACGTCGGCATGGCCGCGACGCGGAACGCAAGCCGCCGGATGACGTCACTGGACCGCAGGTCTCCGAATCACGCCCCTCTGGGCGTGATTACAGCCCCGGACCGTGACTACATACGCCCCCGGACCGTGACTACATACGCCCCTGGACCGTGACTACATACGCCCACCTTGACTACTTACCAAAAATTTACATACAGCGCGTGACCTGAACAAAGTAAGAATACTGTCTAATTGAGGGGGGTACAGAGGTTACAGGGGCATATTTGGGAAGTGTGCTGGGTGATCTACCAGCACGTATCCTTAGCTTTACATTGATTTTCTGCTCGATTGGTTCCCTTTAATAAACTTTGTAATTGGGTTTATTAGGCAAATATGCCATTATCTGCATTTAAAAAGACTTTCCCCAGGTCCCCCCTCCCTCCTCTCTCTCATTCACTGCTCATTATCAGGAAATCACGTCTTGTTGCATCAGACATGCCCCTGTCTGTTCTATGGAGAGGGGAGGGGGGGGGGGGAGATTAGTCTGCAGCAGAGAGCAAAGAACAAAGGATTACACAGCAGGAGATGTGTGAAAGCGCTATTCAGAGGACAGAGAGGTCAGTGCTGGCTTAAAGGGGTACTCCAGCGTGGGGGATATTTTTTGACCTGGCCGGGGAGGAGGTGGCTGAGAGAAAAGATGTCCACTCAACTCCCCGGTTCCAGGACGCTTCCTGGTGTCTGACGCGTGCCCGAGATGTGAGGTCTCAAGCCGCTCAGACAGTCAGTGACAGAGGGGGGATCTGAGCAGACTTGAAACGGATCCCGCCTCTGTTACTGACAGGCTGAGTGGGCTTGAGACGTCACGTCTCGGGCCCGTGTCAGACACCAGGAAGCGGCCGGGGATCAGGGGGCCGCAATACGGGACCCGCCGCTGGATCCGGGGAGGTGAGTGGACGTCTTTTCTCTCAGCCACCTTCTCCCTGGCCAGATCAAAAAATAGCCCCCACGCTGGAGTACCCCTTTAAGAGGAGATAGCCCAGTGATGTAGCTGTAAATGAACTCTTTGTTGTCCTGTTTTGGTGCTTCATCTCCCTCCACCTCTTCTTCTCCATAGAGAACAGTGAAGACAGGGGGGAGAGCTTTAAACTGCTTTCTCATGATAAAAATGCATTTTTCGGCTAATAAACCCAAGTACAAAGTTTCTTAAATGACAAAGTTTCTTAAAAAATTAAACGACAGTGACACTTTAAGGGATACTGTCAGCTTATATTCATAATATGAGCCACAGACACAATTGGACTGATAATAGGAACTGTAAATAAGATGTAACAATGCATCAGTGCTTGTTTCATGGATGCCTTTCAAAAACTTTATTTGATGGGTGAAAGTGTCCAAAATCGATATTATTTGGCTATGGAAGCCGAGCCTAGTATGTCATTAAAATGGGAGAGCGAGGAAGCAGGGGGTGGGGGAGCAAGGAGACGTATAATGCTGCAGCACTTGAGCAACTCAACCCCACCTCCTGGACACCTGTTTCTCTCAATTTAGATTTTGAAAAAGCAATTCTATAGACACAAGTCCCCAATATCGTGGGGGTATCCAGCGGTCTGACCCCCCCTATGATCATCTGGTTATCTCTTATCCTGTAGAAAAAAAATAAAAAGACGCCAAACAAATGCTTCTGTGATTCAAGCATATTGCTCTTAAAAACACTGCCTGTCTGAACCCAACCTACTTTTAATTTTGCTCAGGTAATATATATAAACATATATATATATATATATATATATATATATATATATATATATATCTTCTCTTGTACTTCCTGAGGACAAGCAGCGTACATATAATGAATTATTATTTTTTTTTTCCTAGATCAAAAAATAGCTATGCAGAGGTTTACTCTCCACAACATACTGTCACAGATCCATTACTTCAGCTGCCATAACTACTCTGAGCTTCTTGCACAGATACTTGTCCTTCCAGACTTTATAACCCAGCATTCAAAGGTAGGGTGTATTGGCTGTTGTAAATGTACAATACATATATCAAGTCTAAAGACTTTCCAAATACTCTGTATAGATAATACTGACCTAGGCTGGGTTCACACTACGTATATTTCAGTCAGTATTGTGGTCCTCATATTGCAACTAAAACCAGGAGTGGATTAAAAACACAGCAAGGATCTGTTCACACAATGTTGAAATTGAGTGGATGGCCGCCATATAACAGTAAATAACTGCCATTATTTTAATACAACAGCCGTTGTTCTAAAATACCAGCAAATATTTGCCATTATATGACGTCCATCCACTCAATTTAAACATTGTGTGAACAGATCCTTGCTGTGTTTTCAATCCACTCCTGGTTTTGGTTGCAATATGAGGACCACACTACTGACTGAAATATACGTAATGTGAACATAGCCTTAGGCTGCATTCACACATCTGTCCATGATATACGGTCCATAGAATGACTATATCACAGATTGAACCCTTACGGAGCTCCCTGCATCGTAATTCATTATGACCAAGTGAGCTCCCAAATGGCTACTGCTGTATGCTACTGTACTGGCACGACTGTGTCAGTACAGTAGTATACAGGTCCTTCTCAAAAAATTAGCATATAGTGCTAAAGTTCATTATTTTCCATAATGTAATGATAAAAATTAAACTTTCATATATTTTAGAATCATTGCACACCAACTGAAATATTTCAGGTCTTTTATTGTTTTAATCCTGATGATTTTGACATACAGCTCATGAAAACCCAAAAATCCTATCTATAAAAATTAGCATATCATGAAAAGGTTCCGTAAACGAGCTATTAACCTAATCATCTGAATCAACTAATTAACTCTAAACACCTGCAAAAGATACCTGAGGCTTTTAAAAACTACCAGCCTGGTTCATTACTCCAAACAGCCATCATGGGTAAGACTGCCGACCTGACTGCTGTCCAGAAGGCCATCATTGACACCCTCAAGCAAGAGGGGAAGACCCAGAAAGAAATTTCTGCACAAATAGGCTGTTCCCAGAGTGCTGTGTCAAGGCACCTCAATGGGAAGTCTGTGGGAAGGAAAAAATGTGGCAGAAAACGCTGCACAACGAGAAGAGGTGACCGGACCCTGAGGAAGATTGTGGAGAAGGACCGATTCCAGACCTTGATGGACCTGCGGAAGCAGTGGACTGAGTCTGGAGTAGAAACATCCAGAGCCACTGTGCACAGGCGTGTGCAGGAAATGGGTTACAGGTGCCGCAGGTCAAGCCACTTTTGAACCAGAAACAGCGGCAGAAGCGCCTGACCTGGGCTACAGAGAAGCAGCACTGGACTGTTGCTCAGTGGTCCCAAGTACTTTTTTCTGATGAAAGCAAATTTTGCATGTCATTCAGAAATCAAGGTGCCAGAGTCTGGAGGAAGACTGGGGAGAAGGAAATGCCAAAATGCCTGAAGTCCAGTCTCAAGTACCCACAGTCAGTGATGGTCTGGGGGGCCATGTCAGCTGCAGGTGTTGGTCCACTGTGTTTTATCAAGGGCAGGGTCAATGCAGCTGGCTATCAGGAGATTTTGGAGCACTTCATGCTTCCATCGGCTGAAAAACTTTATGAAGATGAAGATTTCATTTTTCAGCATGACCTGGCAACTGCTCACAGTGCCAAAACCACTGGTAAATGGTTTACTGACCATGGTGTTAGTGTGCTCAATTGGCCTGCCAACTCTTCTGACCTGAACCCCATAGAGAATCTCTGGGATATTGTGAAGAGAAAGTTGAGAGACGCAAGACCCAACACTCTGGATGAGCTTAAGGCCGCTATCAAAGCATCCTGGGCCTCCATAACACCTGAGCAGTGCCACAAGCTGATTGTCTTCATGCCACATTGCCGCATTGAAGCAGTCATTTCTGCAAAAGGATTCCCGACTAAGTATTGAGTTGCATAACTGAACATAATTATTTGAAGGTTGACTTTTTTTATTATTATTATTATTATTATTATTATTATTAAAAACACTTTTCTTTTATTGGTCGGATGAAATATGCTAATTTTTTTAGATAGGATTTTTGAGTTTTCATGAGCTGTATGCCAAAATCATCAGTATTAAAACAATAAAAGACCTGAAATATTTCAGTTGGTGTGCAATGATTCTAAACTATATGAAAGTTAAATTTTTATCATTACATTATGGAAAATAATGAACTTTAGCACTATATGCTAATTTTTTTAGAAGGACCTGTACAGTAGCATATCATAGTGCTTAACTGGTCGGATATCAATTATGAATTAATTATGGATAGAATGGAATTAAATAGGGAGTCCCATAGAGTTCAGTCTGTACAGATATACAGTCAGCTTACGGACCACATATCACGGACAAGTGAATCTGGCCTTATTCAATAGTAGTGAGTGAGTGGGTACAAGTTTTGGCGTTGTTATATATATATATATATATATATATATATATATATATATATATATATATATGTAAAGAAAGAGAAACACAGGGACGCCTTCTGGTGTAATACGTCTTAGGCTATGTTCACACTACATAAGTGATTTTTACGGTACTTATGTAGTGCTGCCTTCTGAGGAATCAGACACATGGTATACACTCTGGCCCGGATCCCTAGCCGGACCTCGAGAAACTGACATGTCAGTTTTCTGCGCCCGCTATTAAAGCGACTCTGTACCCACAAGCTGCCCACCCTAAGCCACTTGTACTGTCAGATAGCTGCTTTTAATCCAAGATCTGTCCTGGGGTCCATTCGGCAGGTGATGCAGTCATTGTCCTAAAATGGACCAATGGACCTAAAGACGCCACTCTTCGGATCAGCGCAGGTGTAGAGGTGAGTAATTCAGAATCGAATCTCATGTGCACTGTTCACTATAGCTTAATGCAAACAGTGCACATGAGATTCGGTTCTGGATTACTCACCTCTATGCAGATACATACTTAAAGGGCAACTCCGGCGTTTTTTTTCCCTTAACTAACACACATTACAAAGTTATATAACTTTGTAATGTATGTTAGTCACCTGCTTGGAGCCGTTCCGCTGAAGTTGCCCTTTAATATTGGCTTACTGCTTTCTAAGGGGCTAGCAGAGTATTGTTGTACCGTGTTAGCCATAGAAATCAGTAGAATAGAGAAGAAATCAGGCGATACCTTTTGGAGGCTAACTGAGTATATTTGAGTGTAAGCTTTCGAGAGTCTAGCTCCCTTCGTCAGACAAGATGTTATACAAAACTGAAAAAAATCACAGACTTATATACACACTAAACAGAGCTCATCAAAGGATTTTAGAAACTTTAAAAATAACAATGCAATATACACGATATACAATAAAATATACAATATACAATAAAATGCAATATACACAATAAAATGCAATATACACAGAGTCTGCTATTTACAACCGGTCAATAAACTAAAGCTGGTGAGGCGTGACAAGAGGGTGGTAAGCTCTTGGTGCTATCTGATTGTTGTCAGATTAATGGCCAGATAGCAATTAATGGTCTTCATAGCCAGAACAGGTCACACGTAGGCCGACATGAAGCTGGCATGGATATTGAGACCATGTTGCAACATACACAGATGGTGTTCTGCGGACTGGACCTAGAAGCTCCCAGCATCATGATTAATTATGATGTCAGGAGCTCCAAAATAGTTTAAAGAGGATGTACCACCTGGTACATCCTCTTTAACCTAAACCCACTGATGGAAAGGGAAGCCGGTGCCGCGGTCCGTTTTTAGGTACATAGAACGACGCCATGCACAGGAACTGGGAACCGGGCGCCGTTCGATCAGTGGGTTTAGGTTAAAGAGGATGTACCAGGTGGTACATCCTCTTTAAACCTAAAACTTTTAAATTTTGGCGCTCCCAACATCATGATTAATCATAAGGCTGGGAGCTTCTAGGTCCAGTCCGCAGAACACAGTCCGTGCAAGGATGGACGTCTTTAGACATGTGAATGACCCCTAACTGAATGCCTTTTGCCCAGCTTAAACTCACAAGAGAGATAGACAGAGATACTTTAAGTAAATCATCAATGGACTAACTATTGAGATCAGTAAGAAGGTGAAGTGGGATTTTCCCTTTATTGAACTTTTTAGATCAGGCAGCAGAGGGCGCTAGTGCAACAGATATCTTTCCACTCTTCTGACTCGTCTGGCTATTGTATTCAGAAATTCACTGCGTCATTTGAGAATTTAAATATTGATTCATCTTTTTGATCTTCAACTGATGGTAACATATTGCTTAGAGCATTTGTACATTGTAATAACAGTTTATGTCATTTTTAAGTGAAGATGATTGTCTTTAAGTAAAACCTGACTCTGTGGGCCTTGCTTTTGTAACATCTGCCAAGATGTTGTTATCCTGTCCTTATCCTGTGGTCTCTGTAGGGGAATATAGTGTTAAATTAATAGCTTCTATGTAGATCAGGGAGAGGCCAGGACCACCAAGAGGAGAAGCGCTCTTTGTAAGCTCCCTTCACTGTGATTTATAGTAGTGGATCC
This sequence comes from Dendropsophus ebraccatus, assembly GCF_027789765.1. Classification (NCBI taxonomy): domain Eukaryota; kingdom Metazoa; phylum Chordata; class Amphibia; order Anura; family Hylidae; genus Dendropsophus; species Dendropsophus ebraccatus. Next base: position 128,584,111 of record NC_091458.1, read on the forward strand.
CCACTGTGACGGTGGCATACAGATAGTGTTTGTCTTCAAGAAAAACCCTTTAAATGGCCTCTATTTATATAAATCAACTCTTTCAAGTCTATTCTAAAGATCTGATCAGGGCTAGAACTACAATGTGACATGGAAATCAATGTCATCACATTGAAAAATCAGATCTTGTCATAGGCAAAGCATTGGTTTTGCCATCAGCAGACAGGTGAGATGCATTGTGGTTACACAAAACAACACAAATGTGAATGTAAGTAGAGATTTGTTTGCTGTGCACACGAGTCTGCACAAACCTGTAAAATTATTCTGAAGAAACCATTTTTCTCCCGATCTTGTAGCTATGGTTATAGCAACAGCCTGCGTATATTTATAGATATTGTCTTACAGTTTACTGATTTATTATTGTGCACTGTAATTCAGAACTGCTTCCTAAAAATCTGCAGTCTTCAGCACTGACACACAGTGACGGCAGCAAACAGCTGGAAATTCTAAGTCTCTGAAGGTTGGTTTTCAAAGCAGCAGCATAAGTCTTGGGGCCAGATTGTGATTAAACAGTGTTTGCACAAATTATACTCCATGTGCTGACATGGATAATAAAAATAGGCCGGTGACTAGGGCCAACGTCAGCACAGGGCTTACCCAGGCAAGTGCCGGGGCCCCAGCACCTCCACGGGCCAGCCCAGAGAGGGAGAGGGGCCTGGTGTTTTGATGTTCAGCCCCCTCACCGTTGTGATGGGTGAGGGGGCTGAACATCAGAAAACAGAGAAGAAGCAGAACCTGCCAGCCTCCTGCAGGGTGAGAGAGGGATGAAGGGCAGCGCTTGTTTGCTTTTCCTTCCCTGCTCGCTAACGCTGCTAATACACGCGGCGGCAGCTGGGAGTTGCAGGGGGGCTGCCCGGGTGATCGCTAGATCGTCCGGGCAGCCCATAGAGTGTGTGCCGTCAGTGTCAGTAAGTGTCTGTGTCAGTAATGTTTGTTTATGTTAGTAGTGTCTCAAGTGATTGTGCATAGTGTGTGGATGATGGTGCATAGTGGATGAATGAGGGGCCCCCTTAAGGCACTGTCTCCCAAGGGCCCGCAAAAACCTGGAGCCGGCCCTGTCAGTGACTTCAACCAGCAAACCAAACGACATGTGTTTTCGAAGGTTATGGGAGCTGTGTCCAGTTCTTTACAGTTTTGGTAATGCAGGACTAAAAGTAAGGGTCCATTCACACATACAGGATCCGCTGCAGATTAAAGCTGCAGATATCAATGTAACTAAAAGACTAAACACAGCATAAAATCTGCAGCTTCAAATCTGCCACAGATCCTGTATGTAAGAATGGGCCCAAAAGGATTATAATAACATTACTTTCAGGTTTATATTCAGCAAATGTAAAACTGGCTATTCCCCTCTTCTATAATTAACAGTAGGGACAACATAATCCCTTGTAAAAGCACATAAATACGTAATGCTGGAATCACATACAGCAGTTTTTTGGAAAACTGCCAGATTGCCAGAACCAGAAGTGGGATGGAAAATATAAAGGGAGGATGTGTACTTATCTTTCCTGCTGCATCCACGTCTGTTTTCAGCACAAAATTTGCAGTAGCAGCTTTCCAAAACCCGCCGTGTGTGTAACCAGCATAAGGCTATGTTCACACAACGTACGGGCAATAGCCGTTTTTTGACCCTCAAAAACAATGGCTGATGTATTGAGTATCATAAAGTGGCCATTGTTGCATTGAAGTTAATGCACAACGGCCGTTGTTCAATACATTGTTGGAACAACGGCTGTTGTTTGCATTGACTTCAATATAACCCATTTCACTATGAAAAGAACAGCTCTTGTTTTAAGTGAAAACAACGGCCGTTCTTTTCATAAAAAGTACGTTGTGTGAACATGTGCTAAAAAGTACGTTGTGTGAACATGTGCCTAAATGTTAGGTACACATTCACAGTTATTTTTTGTTCTTCTAGTGTATCCAAAAAATGAAGGAGCTTTGTAAATGGTCTTAATTTAAAAGTTTACAGCTGTTTACAGCTGATATGCAGGCCTCTGTATCTCCATGGTAACAGACTACAAAGAACTCTATGTAGTCTGATACTATATTCATACTCCATTTCATCTACTCCAGTTTATTACAAACTTACATCTGGTAGGTTAGCAAGGAGGGAAGAGATTACAGGGTGCATGATGGCAAGATCAGATTTTAAAGAGCTTGCAGTCTGTTACTATGGAAACACAGGCCCACAAAGGAACTGTAAAAAAAACTGTTTTTAGTTAAGACTATTTGCAAAGTCCTCTCCTTTTTGATTTTAGATACTTTGGAACGGTCTATAAAAAATTGGCTGTGAAGATGGGACCCGGCATATGATAATAGTGGGGATAAATAATACTGGTATGATTTGCCCCTAGCAACCAATGACAGCTCAGGTTTCATTTTACCAAAGCTTGTTAAGATATGAGAGCTGGGCTGTGATTTTCTGATCAACTGGTGTCAGAAAGTTATACAAACTTGTAAATTACTCCTACTGAAAAATCTCAAACCTTCCATCTCTTATCAGCTGCTGTATGGTGTATTATTTCTTGTATGACACAGTTCTCTCTGCTGCCACCTCTGTCAATGACAGGAACTGTCCAGAGCAGTAGCAAATCCCCATAGAAAACTTCTCCTGCTCTGGACAGTTCCTGGAAATAGAATACATTTTTTGTATTAGAAGTAATTACCAAATTTGTATAACTTTCTAACACCAATTGATTTGATTTTTTTCTCTTGTCGGAGTACCTCTTTAAGTCAGTTGTTAAATAAACAAATGTCTGTCTTATGTTTTTTTCTTTTGTCTAGGTCAGACTGGTTATCATTGACAGCATTGCATTTCCTTTTCGACATTCCTTTGATGACCTCTCCTTACGGACGCGGCTTCTAAATACATTGGCACAGCAGTTGATAGACATTGCAAACCAACACAGACTAGCAGTAAGTGCATTATGCTATAAAATATAGGATGGGATCAGTCTGTACCTTATGTTCATGGTTCAAAAGATTATAGACTACTGAGATTTAAATTCAGACTTACATTTTATGTAATCCATAAATACGTGCAGATGGTTTGCACTATACTGCTATTCAGGCCATAAGTTAAAGCAAATGAACCATCAGGTGCATTCACTTTGAGTGTTGCATATGAATAGAATGGCGCCGGAGTAGGAAGGCCGATGCAGCGGTTCTTTTTTTTAGCCACGGCCCCGTTCCCGCCCACGGCATCGGTCTATTACTAAGCACCGGCCTGAGGTGAAGCACTGAAGGCGGGAGACCCCCCCTTCCCCCAGTGGAGGAAACCCCCGCCCCTCCATGACGCGGCTCCATTGATCCTTATGGAGCTGCGTCACAGAGAGGAGGGCAGAGCGTCACACTGCGTGCGCAGGACCCGGGCCGCAGTTCAAAAAAAGAACCGCGGCCCTGGTTTCCCAGCGCCGGCACCACTCTATTCATATGCAACACTTAAAGCAAATGTACCTGATGGTACATTCGCTCTAAAGTCTTGGGATAACAGTTGTTCATAAATGGTGTGCTTGCTTACACATTCACCCTCATAGTGAGATAGTGTATATGTGTATAGTGTTGCTATATGTATAAACATACACTGCACGTTCATACAGCCACTGTTCCTAAAAAGAACATACAGTACAATACATTACGCTGATGCAGCATATTTATTGCTGGATTACATAAGCTACAATTTAATCTAGTTCTTAAAAGGGAACTAAAGGTACAGCTGATAACGAATTTTGAAATATTTTAATATATATATTTTTATTCTGCAAGCCCAGACTCTCCTGGTGGAAGAACGTTTCCAATGGAACATTTTAGAATATAAAAACCTGTTTCAAAGAATGTGGATTTGACCTACTAAAATAGTACCATGAAATTAGGAATCCCTTCTTCCAAGCACATTGCAGAAAAGAAAGCTCCCCTGTGTATCCCTGCCGCAGTATTGTAGAGGTATAAATAAAAGGCACTTTCTGCCCTCCTCAAAGCCTCCTAAGCTCTCCGACTCTGAATTGCTGTTCTAACAGCCACCTAAATATAGCCGAGCTGTACCAGCAGCAGCAGCAGGCGGCGTAATGGCTTCAGCGCTGGAGGAGTTAACAGCATGATATGCCTGATTAGCTAGCTAATGTGGAAGATATAAAAAGGGCCATGCTTATGCATAGCTTCTGTCATTGCGCCAGTTCAAATACATTTTAGCTGGAAACAACATGCGAGTCGCCTTGCCTGATTGGGCTTTTTGGATTCAGCAGATGCCTGCTTTATTCCATTACTCTTCGACGCTCCGATTCTATTTTATTTGTATAATGTATTTATTGTTCCAGAGATAATAACCTGGCAGGTTCTCAAATAAATAGTTGCTGAGGTCTGAGCTGTTTGAGCTGAGACTCCAAAGAAATAATGCAAAATTGCCTTCTCATAACGCTGCGTGCCGAAAGGAACCACACACCCCTTGCCTCAACGTTTTACATGCTATTTGCAAAAAAAAGAAAAGATTTGTGCGATTGACCTGATCCTTGGAGACGTTTGATCACACAGTGTTCACATTAAAGCAGCAGTATGATCATTGTAAGACTGCGGGACTAATGACTTTATATGAAGGCCTGTGCACCAGCTACTTTGTGTGTATGATCCACATTGGTAGATGTAACATATATGGTGTTTCCCCAAAAATAAGATGCCCATCTAAAATAAGACACCACAACTACCCTACCAACCAACCTAAAGTAAGACATCCCCTGGAAAATAAGGAACCTCCTACTCTAAACTAGGCCCCCCTCACGAAATTTAGGCACCCCCCCCCCCTTATTTCTCTACCCCCGGTCTTATTTCTCTACCCCCTTGTCTTGTTTCTCTTCCCCCGGCCAGAGAGAGAGAAATAAGTCATACCCTGAAAATAAGACATAGTGCCTGTTTTTGAGCAAAAATTAATATAAAGGCACTGTCTTAATTTCGGGGAAACACGGTAGTAGTTTGGAAATGTGTTCCATACTTCTTAATTGCTTTGTAAAGCCTAGGGGGGGAACTATCAAACATGGTGTAAAGTAAACTGGCTCAGTTGCCCCTAGCAACCAATCAGATTCCACCTTTCATTTTACAAAGAGTCTGTGAGGAATGAAAGGTGGAATCTGATTGGTTGCTAGGAGCAACTGAGCCAGTTTCACTTTGCACCATGTTTAATAAATCTCCCCCTATGTTGCCAAGCTTATATTCAACAAGCAGATGTATACCTACATCTTGTATTTTTACAATAGCAATAAAAACTACATTTTTGAGGTGTTCTAAGGAGGTGTGGTCGCTGCTCCTCATTTGGTGGCCATGCCCCCTCATATCTCCATTGCTGAGCGGGGTTCAGATACTGATGCTGCTGTTATTTCTCGGCAAGTCGTTCTGACACCAGAAATGGCTCATATCAGGGCCTATCTCCAAAATAAAGAAGTGCTTGTTAGGTTTCTTTTTGCTGGACTCTAATCTAAGGCCTTATTCCACAAAGTCATGTTTTCTGGCATAGAATAGTCCCCTTTTTGGTAATCCTTTTCACTATGAAGTTGATTCTTGGCTGTCTTATGACAAGAGTGATCAGGAGTCATTTAGTTGGTTCGCTAGGTTTTCTGTTGACACAGTCAAGGAACAGCATTGCAGTCAGGCCTTGGTACCTAGAAAACAACCATAAGGCTGTCTGTATACTTAAAGGGGTATACTTCTTCTTTCAAAACAACTGGTTTCAGAAAGTTATACAGATTTGTAATTTACTTCTAGTTAAACATGTCAAGTCTTCCCATACTTATCAGCTGCTGTATGTCCTGCAGGAAATGGTGTTTTCTTTTCAGTCTGACACAGTTCTCTCTGCTGCCACCTCTATCCGTGTCAGGAACTGTCCAGAGCAGGAGAGGTTTTCTGGTTCAATGTTTTTATTAGTTTTTTTTAAGAACAAATTACAAAAGAGAAAATCTATAAGCACTGACTTTAGTGCCAACAGTATAGTTAACGTTTAGAAACAACAGGAATAACTTTCGGTATATTGTATAGATATAAAATTGTGGTGGTTTTCTATGGGGAGTTGCTGCTGCTCTGGACAGTTCCTGTCTCAGACAGAGGTGGCAGCAGAGAGCACTGTGTCAGACTGGAAAAAAAAAACCACTTCCTGCAGGACATACAGCAGCTGATAACTATTGGAAGACTGGAGATTTTTAATAGAAGTAAATTACAAATCTGTAATTTGAAAGAAAAAGATTTTCGCTGGATAACCCCTTTAACCTGCTTTTAGAGCATCCTAATTGCCTAGTTCCCCTAACAATAACCTGTGATAACAATGTATAAATCTACAGACATATACTTATACATTATCAGTTTTAAATAAGTATGTTAGATAGTCTTTACATCTGTAGTCTTTAGAAAATTTCTTTAGTTTCCATGCTAAAATGCTGTTTGTTTTGTTTTTTTCTAGGTGGTAATAACAAATCAAATGACCACAAGAATTGGATCTAATGAGTCACAGCTTGTACCAGCTTTAGGTACGATTCACTGTTCAGCAGATAAGCATATGCATTAAAGTGTAGCAAAACATTTTATAATGTAAGCTGGCTGATTCTAATCTATGGCTTAACAATATTAACCCCCTCCCACCGCTGCACAATAAATTAATGACACTGCAGCCTATGCCTGATGCTGCAGCTACGTTAATTTACACTGCAGGATAACACAGGTGTAGAAGCTGCGCCTGTGTCATCCACCCGCCGCAACTCTTAGCACCAGAGCGCAGCTAACCCTATTGATACTGCGGTCAGCACAACCTATAGGGCTCCTGGCAGAGAATTCTCCCTCTACAGAGGAAGAATTCTCTGTCCGGTGGGGCTCTGCAAAGTGATTGCAGAGCCCCGATGGTAGCCATGGAAACCGGAAGCCTCAGTCTTCCGGTTTCTTGGTTACAGAGGCCAGCGGGGTAAAGGAGGTAAGGCAGGACGCACACCGAGGGAAGGGAGGAAGGGCAGGGTGTGCTCTGGGCATGCGGCCGTGCGCTATGCCCCCTCCACTCTTTCCCCTGCCGCTGTCACAAGATTGTGACAGCGGCAGGGGGCAGCGGAGAGGGGGCAGACATAGGGACATCAGCTTTTGGGATCATTATAAGTTGATGTCCAAAAACAACCTGGGCATCAATGACCCATGGTAAAAAGGGTTAATATAGTAAAACATTTCATGGATGCTCCTCTCCCAGTTTGTAATGCTAATTCGATCAAAGCCAAAGCAAATAGTGGCATGCAGAGTGTCTATAGATACATATGCTACCTGAATGGAATACAGAGTCAGACATACAATGTGAGCCCTAGCACTAGGCCCCCCAAGACTGACACAGCAGGTAAAAACAGAGGTTAGAAAGACAGGCAAAGAGATCATAATACCAAGTAATCCAGTCCACTATAAACACCAGCTCTAGCTACAAGAAAATATCTAAAGCAAGGTCCCACGGCACAAGTGAACTTCTTAGGAGATGCCCGAGTCCCGGGCCGGATTGTGATTGGACCAGCTCTCTGACATCCAGACAACACAGAACACAGACTGACAAGGAAGGGAGATACTGTAAGTGGAGAAGGCAACTGTCCATCACTACTTAGTCTGAACCATCTGCAGCCCAGCACTAGGCGGAATCCAGACAGATGTGGTGGAACCTGTCAATCACCACACAGCAAGTGCTACAATAATTCAGAATGGTAGAAAACATGCACACTGATTCATGACCAAAAGTGCAGTGTCGCCTATTGTTTACTGGCAGAGGACTGCACTGAGGTCTGAACAGGCGCGGACGTAACAGCTACTGTATGGTGCCTTTGTGAGTAAATGCATTCTCTTCTAGAAGCAATGCTTCCGCAATCTGTCATGCAACAGACCACACCACATGGACCCAAGGTACAGTATGGATCCCATATACAGCCATGTGCACAAAACTTAACTGCTCAGAAATCTGGTTACATAGTAACATAGTTAATAAGGTTGAAAGAAGACAAGAGTCCATCAAGTTCAACCTACAGAAACCCTAGTGTGTTGATCCAGAACCCTGTGAGGCAGATGCCAAATGCCCCATCACAGGGAGAAAATTCCTTCCCGACTCCAATTGCAATCAGAATAATCCCTGGATCAGTGTCTTGTCACATGTAATCTAGTGCCCATAAATTGTAATATTATATTTATCAAAAGCCTCCAAGCCCCCCATAAACCTATTTAATGATCTAGCCATTACAACATCATGTGGCAGAGAGTTGCACAGTCTCACTGCTCTTACAGTAAAGAATCCACGTTTGTGCTGGTGGTGAAACCTCCTTTCCTCTAGATGTCTAGCTCTAGCTGCCCTCTTGTCATGGTTACAGGCCCAGGTCTAAAAAGATCACAAGAAAAATCTCTGTATTGTCCATTCATATATTTGTACATTGTGATCAGATTGCCCCTAAGGTGTCTTTTTTGTAAACTAAATTACCCCAGGCTTGATAACCTATCTTAGCCGCCCCCTCTGTTCACACCCACTCCAGTTCAGCTGTGTCCTTCTTATATACTGATGCCCAAAACTGTACACAGTGTTCGAAATGTGGTCTGACCAGTGATTAAAAAAAGGCAAAACTATGTTCTCATCTTTAGCATCTATGACTCTTTTTTTGTATCCCTTTATTTTATTAGCCTTGGCAGCTGCTGCCTGGCACAGATCACTAAAGTTGAGTATACTGTCCTCTAATACCTCCAGTTCCTTTTTGGAAGCAGTTTTACCCAGTGTTTTACTATTAAGCACATAACTGTACTTATTATTTCTACGGCCCAACCTTACATTTATGCACCTTACATTTATCCACATTAAACTTAATTAGCCATTCCTCTGCCCAAGCCAACAGCTTCTCCAAATTCCTCTGTAATATGATATTATCCTCCTTTGTGATGATTACTTTACCCAGTTTAGTATTATCTGCAAAGCTGAATTTTGTACCTAAAGCACAGAAAGGGACCTGTTATTTTTACCATGTAATGTCTACAGATACTTCGCCCCCTGCTGAACACTTTAGGTATATACACCCGGGTTTTTTTTGTTGAGAAATTGAAGACTGCCTGAATGACTAAATTGAGGGAAATAGCACTATATGTGCATTTCCCATAATTAGGCTGGGTTCACACTACATATATTTCAGTCAGTATTGTGGTCCTCATATTGCAACCAAAACCAGGAGTGGATTAAAAACACAGAAAGGCTCTGTTCACACAATGGTGAAATTGAGTGGATGGCCGCCATATAACGGTAAATAACTGCCATTATTTCAATATAACAGCCGTTGTTTTAAAATAACAGCAAATATTTGCCATTAAATGGCGGCCATCCACTCAATTTCAACATTGTGTGAACAGACCCTTTCTGTGTTTTTAATCCACTCCTGGTTTTGGTTGCAATATGAGGACCACAATACTGACTGAAATATACGTAGTGTTAACCCAGCCTCAGTGTATATTAGGAATTTGTCTAACTTTGGCCGGAGTTCTCCTTTAAGGGTCCATTTACACAGAAAGATTATCTGACAGATTATCTGCCAAAGATTTAAAGCCAGGACTGGATTTGAAAAGAGGAGAAATGTCAGGCTTTCCTTTATGACATGTTTTCTGTTTATAGTCTGTTCCTGGCTTTGGCTTCAAATCTTTGGCAGATAATCTTTCTGTGTAAATGGACCCTAACAATCTGAAGCGGCGCATGTGAAACTTAGTTTTATAAACTGTTGCTGTTGCTATATTCACAGCATTTGTTGTGTTGTCTTATTAGACAATAGCTATTACAGATATCTTGTAATCTATTTGCCAACCAGCATGAAATGCTTCGGGATGTAGATGTGAGTACAGGCATATTGTGATACACCTGTATGGCCAGATACTGTATACTGGGAAAGTGTTTGATACATGGGACTAACGTGGATGGGTGTGTGCTCATGGCATACCCCACATTTCAGTGCAATGTACCAGAATTATTTTAAAAATAAAAAAAATGGCTGGATCAGTGTTAGAATTCTATAAAGCGTTCTTATCAATGCTGCCAGCAATAACATGCAGGTGGTTTTCCTTGTAAAGTGGCTAGCTTGGTAGGCAGGGCTCTGCAGACCATGGTTATTCCCATACACATTAGCTCCAGGGATTTCCATCCTTCCTTACTGACTGACACTTTATTGACTGGGTAGAAGGCACAATCCCCTCTGGAACTATTAATCTTTACTCTCCTATTTAATTTGCCAAGAGTGGAAATCCTTTAATTATAGAAGAGGCTGTGGTTGCCTTGAGCTGACTAATCAAATATTTTAAAAGAAAAATAAAAGGGTCCTCATATTAGTCAGCGCAATACAGTAAATTTCAAATCCCGTTTTGACCTACTTTTACTTGCTTTTATACAGTGTTTATGTCTTTCCTTTTCAAGCGATCATTAGCCATGTGCCGCATCAACATAGAGCCAGATATTTAGTGTTCTCATGCTTTCTAAGCAGCACACATAGTTTGACACTGTAAAACTTCATTCCTTAATACCTTTTTGTTGGCAAAAGTATTTCTGGCGGAACCAGGAATGATCAGAATAGTTTCTGCTACATGGAGCACTACTTCCCAGCAGCTTCTCGTCAGCCCATCATCAGGTAATAGAAAGCGTTGCAGCAGTCTGTAGCCTTTGGTCCACTATCCCACTGTAGACTTACAGGTCAAACAAAAAAAAAACAACCTTAAACTACATTCACACGTTCCGTGTTCCGCACGGAACACAGACGTGGAATGCCTGTAATAGACTCTCCCCGCCCGGGCAGCATCTGTGATAAGATTGATTTTAGAAATCATCAGACTTCTCCTTTAAGAAATAAAGGGCTTGTAGATACAGCCTAAACTCCCGTCAGCAGCTGCACATGGAAGTTCAGGAGAAGGTATGTTTTAAGTTCAGATGACACATATCCGAAATCTGCAGCAAAGGTGAATTGCCACACAAAGATGTGGAAAAAAATTTCGACTTTTGAATGAGAATTTTAAAACATTAGTCACTTAGCGGCTACTGTAAGCACTCTTGATTTCCAGTATGGAAATTCCATGTAGAAGATCTGTAGCCAGTACGCTATGCGGGACTTGTACCCTAATGTATTTTCCCCCCTTTTTTCTTTTTTTTTTTTTTTTCACAATGATGATCATTTTTTTCCTCTGTCTCATTCTTTTACAGGTGAAAGCTGGGGCCATGCATCTACTAATCGTATCATTCTTCAGTGGGAAAGATCGCAAAGGTTAGACGGTTAGACTTCTACATATATATATAAAAAGTTGCAATTGAAGACAGCGTCCTAAAGTATCAAAAAATATTATCCTTTATTTTGCCATACGCATATGGCAAAATAAAGGATAATATTTTTTGATACTTTAGGACGCTGTCTTCAATTGCAACTTTTTTTTGGATGAAGTACTGGGTACAGGCCAACCCGGTGGAGGACTGTGCGTCTGCACGGAGGTTCCGCTGTTTCCACTTGGAATAGACTCTCTCTCTCTCTCTCTCTCTCTCTCTCTCTCTCTCTCTCTATATATATATATATATATATATATGTATATGTATTTTTTTTTTTTTGCTGGGGGAATGGAAAAACAATAAGAGTTTTCCCTTTGTGCACCATGTATCTTTATTAGGTGGGTTATAGGTATATTCTTTTTATGGTGAGCAATTAAAAAAAAAATAATAATCTTTAATGAAAAAGTTTTTTTATGGCAAGGATCTAATGAAACTTTATTGAGCATAATTCTGTTTATATTTTGGGAACTTTGGAATATTTAGCATTCTACAGTATTATTGTCAGTGGTTCAGGCAGCCTATTAGGCCATGCCTCCGGCAGACCTAGGGGCCATTTTAGGTTCCCGGCTGCCATGGTAATACTTTGGCATCCTGCATAATAATACTGTTCTGGTTTATGGCTCATTCATCTGGGGTAGTTATGCTGTATCCAGAGTATGCACAGGATAAGAGATATCTAAGTTTATTGGGGGCTCGAAGGCTGGGCTCCCCATCACAATCTTGAGAATAGCGACCTTGAAACCCCTGCAGCCAAAGCTCTATTTATTTTTTATGGAGCCACGAACATTTGGCCCACAGCTCCATTGTGTGGGGTCTTCAGGGTCACAGTTTTTATTTTTTAATGTGTCCTTAATTCCAGAGTGCTGTAAAAATGATAGGGGTTAACATACACAATTACAGTACATATAGAGAAAGGACCCTGCCCTATCCTGTGCATACTCAGCATAGGGCATACCTATCACAGATAGTCTGTCTGTAACTTTATAGGAAACATAATAATGGTAAATAAATATATAGACAAAGTGCCCCAGATACTGCGCCTTTTCCATTGTGTACGGCATGCTTGCCTTTTCGGGGGAGGGAGGCAGCAAGGTAAGGTAAGGTGCAGGCCCCCTCCTGCACCTGATTTACTATGATTTATGCCTGCTAGCATTCGGAGATCTACACCTGCTCCGGAGGTCCTGCCAGATTAACTAAGAGGTGTGCACCTCTTCGTAAATCTGGAAGGGTGAATGGGGGCAATCTCACTAAATGTCTTTATAAATGTCTCCCAATATGCTTAAATGTAAGCTAAGATTAAAGCGAATATACAACTAGGTACATCGCTTTTTTTACATGAACAGACTGACACTTGCGGGTGAATGCCAATGCTGCATTCCTTTTTTCAAATTTCCCCCCTGGTTCCCACACACGGTGCCGGTCTACTACCAAGCACCGTCTGGGCATGAAGCACAGGTGGCGGGCTCACTGTCCCCCAGTGTGACAAAACACCCTCCCCTTTGTGACGCTGCTCCATTAGAATCAATGGAGCCGTGTCGTAGAGGAGAGATCATCACACTGGGGTCCAGCGCCCCCAATGATTCGTGTAGGGCCGGTGCGCGGGAATAGACTGGCGCTGTTCGCGGAAAAAGGGCCCCGGTTCAAAAAAAGGACTGTGACCCTGGCATCCCTGTATGTTAATGGAAAAAAAACAATGTACCTAGTGTACATTCACTTTAGGATATAACTTACAAGTTAGTGCTCGCTAGTAACAACTCCAGTGCTTCCATGTTGCTGTGCTGGAAGCCTAACAATTGGCTCATTTATTTGTTTGTTTCTAATGTGTCAGCTTTAAAATGTACAAAACATCTTTCATCCTGACTTTATTCTGGATTAGAACGTCTTTGTCTGCAATAAGTTGCCATGGAGTCCGCAGAAGAGGAAAGCCGTGAAAATGCTTTTACAATACATAATTTGTTCAGCTGAGTAGAATGCCACTGTCCAAGATTGAATTTACAAGAATACTTTGCATTCTTAACACGATTCCCTTTGCCGAGGTTTTTAGCGCTTTTCACAATGAGTAGTGTCGTCGTGCTTTTAAATTGTGTCAGTTTGTCTAAAATATTCAGAATCGTAGAATTATTTATAAAAGTGAAGTGCTGTGTGTTTATCAGAGGTAAATTTACCAGGAAAAATAAGACGGAACCAACCCAAATATACGGATAGAAGATCCACAGCATACCGAATTTGTACTAATAAGTGAGAAATCTATTGTATTGTGGCATGTCTGGAACTTTGTGCTTAATCTGGATCAATGCAAGATATATGACAGCTTCTATAAAGAACATGTGGGTCTTTTGCACCAAAGCTCAAATAACACATTTTAAATGCAGTTTACTAAGGCCTGTGGTTTTTATATGCCTAAAGAGTGTGTATTGTCTACATCAGTGGTGTCAAACTCAAATACACAGTGGGCCAAAAATATTGGACAAAGTCGCGGGCCAACCTTGATAATAATTGAAGCGCGAATGCGGCGGTCCTGGCACTGTTAGTGGTGTGCGTCTCCCAGCACTGTGCACTATGATAAATGATATGATAATTTGCTATGATATGATTAAACCCAAACCAATTTAATAGCCAACCCACCCAATATTGCCCCAAGTAGTAGAAAACCCAACCAAAATTGCCCGACATAGTAGCCAGTCCTCCCAGTAGTGCCCAAATAAGTGCCCAAATAGTAGCCAGCCCCCCAAATGTTCTATATAGTAGCCAGCCCTCCCCAATAGTCTCCTATAGTAGTCAGCCCTCCCCAATAGTATCATATAGTAGCCAGCCCCCCAAATGTTCTATATAGTAGCCAGCCCTCCCCAATAGTATCATATAGTAGCAAGCCCTCCCCAATAGTCTCCTATAGTAGTCAGCCCTCCCCAATAGTATCATATAGTAGCCAGCCCTCCTTAATAGTCTCATATTGTAGCCAGCCCTCCCCAGTAGTCTCATATAGTAGCCAGCCCTCCCCAATAGTCTCTTATACAGCAGCCAGCCCTCCCCAATAGTCTCATATAGTAGCCAGCCCTCCCCAATAGTCTCATATAGTAGCCAGCCCTCCCCAATAGTATCATATAGTAGCCAGCCCTCCCCAATAGTATCATATAGTAGCAAGCCCTCCCCAATAGTATCATATAGTAGCAAGCCCTCCCCAATAGTCTCCTATAGTAGTCAGCCCTCCCCAATAGTCTCATATAGTAGCCAGCCCTCCCCAATAGTCTCATATAGTAGCCAGCCCTCCCCAATAGTCTCTTATACAGCAGCCAGCCCTCCCCAATAGTATCATATAGTAGCAAGCCCTCCCCAATAGTATCATATAGTAGTCAGCCCTCCCCAATAGTATCATATAGTAGCAAGCCCTCCCCAATAGTCTCCTATAGTAGTCAGCCCTCCCCAATAGTATCATATAGTAGCCAGCCCTCCCCAATAGTCTCATATAGTAGCCAGCCCTCCCCAATAGTATCATATAGTAGCCAGCCCTCCCCAATAGTCTCATATAGTAGCCAGCCCTCCCCAATAGTCTCATATAGTAGCCAGCCCTCCCCAATAGTATCATATAGTAGTCAGCCCTCCCCAATAGTATCATATAGTAGCAAGCCCTCCCCAATAGTATCATATAGTAGCCAGCCCTCCCCAATAGTATCATATAGTAGCAAGCCCTCCCCAATAGTATCATATAGTAGTCAGCCCTCCCCAATAGTATCATATAGTAGCAAGCTCTCCCCAATAGTCTCCTATAGTAGTCAGCCCTCCCCAATAGTATCATATAGTAGCAAGCCCTCCCCAATAGTCTCATATAGTAGCCAGCCCTCCCCAATAGTCTCTTATACAGCAGCCAACCCTCCCCAATAGTCTCATATAGTAGCCAGCCCTCCCCAATAGTCTCATATAGTAGCCAGCCCTCCCCAATAGTATCATATAGTAGCCAGCCCTCCCCAATAGTCTCATATAGTAGCCAGCCCTCCCCAATAGTCTCATATAGTAGCCAGTCCTCCCCAATAGTATCATATAGTAGCCAGCCCTCCCCAATAGTATCATATAGTAGCCAGCCCTCCCCAATAGTATCATATAGTAGTCAGCCCTCCCCAATAGTATCATATAGTAGCAAGCCCTCCCCAATAGTATCATATAGTAGCCAGCCCTCCCCAATAGTATCATATAGTAGCAAGCCCTCCCCAATAGTATCATATAGTAGTCAGCCCTCCCCAATAGTATCATATAGTAGCAAGCCCTCCCCAATAGTCTCCTATAGTAGTCAGCCCTCCCCAATAGTATCATATAGTAGCAAGCCCTCCCCAATAGTCTCAAATAGTAGCCAGCCCTCCCCAATAGTCTCATATAGTAGCCAGCCCTCCCCAATAGTATCATATAGTAGCCAGCCCTCCTTAATAGTCTCATATTGTAGCCAGCCCTCCCCAGTAGTCTCATATAGTAGCCAGCCCTCCCCAATAGTCTCTTATACAGCAGCCAGCCCTCCCCAATAGTCTCATATAGTAGCCAGCCCTCCTTAATAGTCTCATATTGTAGCCAGCCCTCCCCAGTAGTCTCATATAGTAGCCAGCCCTCCCCAATAGTCTCTTATACAGCAGCCAGCCCTCCCCAATAGTCTCATATAGTAGCCAGCCCTCCCCAATAGTCTCATATAGTAGCCAGCCCTCCCCAATAGTATCATATAGTAGCCAGCCCTCCCCAATAGTCTCATATAGTAGCCAGCCCTCCCCAATAGTATCATATAGTAGCCAGCCCTCCTTAATAGTCTCATATTGTAGCCAGCCCTCCCCAGTAGTCTCATATAGTAGCCAGCCCTCCCCAATAGTCTCTTATACAGCAGCCAGCCCTCCCCAATAGTCTCATATAGTAGCCAGCCCTCCCCAATAGTCTCCTATAGTAGCCAGCCCTCCCCAATAGTATCATATAGTAGCAAGCCCTCCCCAATAGTATCATATAGTAGCCAGCCCTCCCCAATAGTATCATATAGTAGTCAGCCCTCCCCAATAGTATCATATAGTAGCAAGCCCTCCCCAATAGTATCATATAGTAGCAAGCCCTCCCCAATAGTCTCCTATAGTAGTCAGCCCTCCCCAATAGTATCATATAGTAGCAAGCCCTCCCCAATAGTCTCCTATAGTAGCCAGCCCTCCCTAATAGTCTCATATTGTAGCCAGTCCTGCCCCAAAATCTATGTGTGAACAACATAAAACAACAGCCGCTGTTTGCTCAATAACGGCCGCAAACATTAATTTAGCAGGCGATGCCAACAGCGGCTGTTATTTTATACATTGAACCAACGTCCGTTGTTGCCATATACTTCAGTGAAAATCTTTGATGACTGAAAACGTCATTTTAATTTAAAATGGCGGCCATTATTTTACAGTGTGTGAACATAGCCCAAAACAGGTGGTCTTCCACACAGGATAGTAATATTTTTTGCAGTCATCAATTCGCAGGGTGGATTATGGGGGACTTTGCAAGCAGTTGCTTAATAACACACCCTTATACATTGGCACATGGCCTGAGGTCCTGGGGTGCATGGCTAATGATTCCCCTGTATGGTATATTGTATTCTTCTTTAGTACCGACTGTATATAAGATTGTATATAAGAAAAGTTCAAACATTTCCAGTGGAAGTATGATCAATCTACTGTCTGTGTATAATTTATTTAATAATATAATATAACTCCACCGTAGGATTTCAGAATAAACGCACCACATGCATAACATAATGAGCTCCATCTTGGCTCAGCAATCTTGATGAGTAGTTTTATTTAGATAGATGATCAGTACTACAAATTGCTGCATGATATTATTACTCCACTAACTCTACTAACATATCACACTTGGGGACAATTAATGCAAAAACGACAATAGTTGCTTGTTTGTATATTTATACAATGAAATTACTTCTGACAGCATTTCCGTGAAATCTCCCAAGCTTTAATAATGTAGGTCGTGTGAGTATCGGAAACTGAAATGCTTAGGAAAGTCCCATAATTAAAATCTACATAACATGCATATAAAAAATACCTTCTCGGGCGATTTCTTATAGTCACCAAGGTCTATACCTTCTTACATGCTGTATCTGAAAAGATATAGGGGGGGATTTATGAAACATGGTGTAAAGTGAAACTGGCTCAGTTGCCCCTAGCAAACCAATCAGATTCCACCTTTCATTTTCCAAGGAGTCTGTGCGGAGTGAAAGGTGGAATCTGATTGGTTGCTAGGGGCAACTGAGCCAGTTCCACTTTACACTATGTTTGATAAATCTCCCCCATAATGCCCAGACCACATAGAGGGATGGGGAGCAAGAGGACAATCCATAACCTACATGGATAACAGGGCACAGCAGTATTAGGATGTAAGTGATATAACTTTAACCTTAAAATGCTTCTATACAGTAGGTAGAAAGAGGCCAATGAATATGCCATAAATGTCTAATACAGTTGGTGGAAGCTTAACCTCTCGGACTTTCACCTATGAAAAGATTCTGTTAAATTCTGTAAATTTCACTCAAACATAACGTTTCATATGTTACTGCCCATGGGGAGACTAACAATTCTTCCCATACTTGTTATTAACTATTCAGTCTCCTTCACCCAGTTCTGAGCTGCTGCTTTCTGTTAAAGAGAAGACACAAAAATCTGTGCGTGAGCTGTTCTCGGAAAGGAGGGGAGACTGAGAGAGAGGCTCACACACAGATTTTTGTCCCTTTAGCAGAAAGCAGCAGCTCAGAACTAGGGGAAGGAGACTGAATAGATAATAACAAGTATGGAAGGAATTGTTAGTCTCACCATAGGCAGCAACATATGAAAAGTTATATTTGAGGGGAATACCTCTTCCCTGTTGATCCCTGTTCTGTAAGGCGAGACAGATGTCAGCAGTTAGTCCAGGAATAGCCCAAATAGAGAGCTGGCCATTTGCAAGATTACATGCATGTTTTCTTGATTTTCCTTTATTTATGAAGGCGTGTGTAAATTCTCCTCTTGAACTACTGTAATAAGTACCCATGGGACAGAAAATCCAACATATTAGATTATCAAACTGAATAAAAAGGAACAAAAAACTGATATTGTATATTTTTTTTAGGAATAATTTTTTAGTAGTATTTTAACGTAAAAAAAACATACCGAACATAATCATTTTTCCTGAAGAATTTTTTTCTGTAATTTCAGACTTGCAGCATTGTATAAGTCACCAAACCAGAAAGACAGCACTGTACAATTTCAAATAACGGTAAGAAAACATTCTATTACTGGAAAATATTCTTTTAGTAGTTTTAGTAGAATGTATAGATAGATGAGGTAGGTCAGCAAAAAAAAAAAATCTTTCAAATCAACTGGTGCCAAAAAGTGCCAGATTTGTAGTTTACTTCTAAAGTTTTCAGCTGCTGTATGTTCTGCAGGAAGTGGTGCATTTTTTCCAGTCTGACACAGTGCTCTCTGCTGTCACCTCTGTCCGTGACAGAAACTATCCAGGGCAGTAAAAATATTTCTATAGAAAACCTCTCTTGCTCTCCAGACTGGAAAGAATACCTTTCCCTGCAGGACATTCAGCAGCTGATAAGGGGAGGACTTGAGATTTTTTTTAATAGAAGTAAATTACAAATCTGTGACACTTTCTGGCACCAGTTGATTTGAAAGATTTTTAATTTTTTTTGCTTCTGTGCAGGAAAGAACAGTTAGGGTAAATTCACACGGGCGGATCCGCCGGGAGTCTCACGCACGAAATCCGCAGCTAATCCGCAATACACGTATTAATAATAATAAGAATAATATGTGTATTGCGGATTAGCTGCGGACTTCGTGCGTGAGACTCCTGGCGGATCCGCCCGTGTGAATTTACCCTTAGTGTTGTTGCCTATGTGAAAAGATGTGATCTAGTCAATCATGCACTACTTTTAAGGTAACCTTACAGGTTATGGTTCATGGTGTATGGCTGAAGACTGTGCAGCAATAATGGCACATGCTTGTTGCCATGGTTTAGCTATTTATGTTTTATTAGCCACACAGCTAAAAATTTTTTACTTTATCTGTACTTGCCACATACCTAAAATCCTCAGTGCAAAACCGCTGTAAGCAACATGGGTTGTTCACCCCCCCAAAATCTTAAGTCTTCCAGTACTTATAAGCTGCTGTATGTCCTGCAGGTGTATTTTTTCCAGTCTGGAGGGCAGGAGAGGTTTTCTGTGGGATTTGCTACAGCTCTGGACAGTTCCTGTGATGGACAGAGGTGGCAGCAGAGAGCACTGTGTCAGACTGGAGAGAATACACCATTTCCTCCAGGACATACAGCAGTTGATTTTTTAATAAAAGTAAATTAAAAATCTATGGCACTTTCTGGCTCCGTATGGGGCCCCGCTGGCTCTGTTATGAATAGAGCTGCGAGTATGGTATGCGACCCGCAGCTCTATTCATTCCTATGGAGCGATGGAAAGAGCCGAGTACACCAGACATGCGCTGTACTCGGCTCTTTCCACAGGCTCCATGGAAATGTATAGAACCGTGGGTTGTGTGTCGTACCCGCGGCTCTATAACAGAGCCGGTGTGGCCCGATATGGAAATCGGCGGGGGGTACAGAAGTTGGAGCCCCCACGACCTCCTACTTTTCCCCTATCCTGTGGATAAGGGAAAAGTGTAATTTTTTCATGGACAACCTCTTCAGTATGTCAGTCCTGCCACATGGCAAACAACGTAAAAATTGTATTTAAACCTAACTGAAGGTAGCCATTTAAAAGTACAATTGCTCCCACAAAAAACAAGCCCCCATAAAGTTCTCTATCTATGAAAAAAAAAAGTTATGGTTCTTAGAAGGTAAGAGGGGAACAAAAATGAAAATTGGCTGCATGCTTAAGGGGTTAAAGCTTCCCATTAGCTTTAGCAAACTAAAGGGTTTCTTCATCTAAGGGCATTTTAGATGAATAAGTCACAATGCCATTCACTGAGAAGATGTCCAATGCCAGTCCAGCTTTGAGCCATTTGAGACTGGTTGCTAGGAATAGACTGCCAAACAGCTATAGCCTTTTGTATGGATTTATTAGGAATTGCATCCCTAGCAACTTTTCTGTCTGGGAACACTCAGATGCCAAAAAGGATTGGCAGCCTCAAACCCCACTTTTCTTTTACTTTTACTGCTGTAGAAAAATATGTTTCTCACTTACATATACATGCACACATGCACTTTTCAAAATTGGTTTTAGCACAATTTGTCAAACTATTTTATTTTAACCTGACACTTGTGTCTTTTAAACATAGATAAATACTAAATGGTATGGTCACTCATAATGTTGTTGTTTTTTTTTTTTTTTTGTCTTTTATTTATAGCAAAAAGGTTTTCGCGATGTACAAGCTGTTGATCCTGCGGCAAGTTCACCAATTTCTGAAATGAACCCCCGCAAGCGCCCAAGGGAACATGATAAAGAATAAGAGACTTACATTTGATTTCAAAGACTATAAAATTCCTGTATTTAGTGAAGATGTTGTATTATTTTTTTCTTTTTCCTTTACTTCGAGGAATTATTTATATTTTGACTATGCGTTCTTGAAAAAAATAAATGTACCAAGATATATTTTATTCCTTTGACTAACCTAATGAACATTGTTCTAATATAAAAAGATTAAAATCCTCATTTAGGCAGGGTTTACACGCTGTATGACACAGCCTGTTCCGTGACCCGGCGGTGTCACATAACGGCCAGTGAAGTTCGTCCCGGTTGGTACTGCAGTACCAGCCAGATGAACTTCATTTCTGTTGAATTGGGATGTGGGCACATTCAAGTTTGCCCGCATCCCAATTCACCATAGCACACAATGAAAAGTGCAGCCGGAGGCGCACTTTACATTGTGTGAACTATCTGTGTTGTGCGGCCGCTAATCAATGAATAGTGGCCACAAAAAACTGAGGTGTCAATTTTTCCTGCGGCCGCTTGGAATACCGGCCAGAGTGTATACTATGTGTATACACTCTGGCCAGGATTTCCTCTCACATCAATGCAATGTATATTTTCTATTAATCAATTTGCAACAATGGCCTTGATTAAAAGAAAAGATACCTTGTGTGAACATAGCATTAAGAAGTTGTACAAGTTTCGAAAACAGGTTTTTTTTTATTGATTTTTTTCCCCCCACAAACAATACCACTTTGGTTCCACTTAATATGGTGGTTTTGGTGGTTTCCTAACAGGAGCTGCCCCTTGGCTGGGTCCTTCCCGGAAGGATATCTGGCTAGTCCTGTGTTTTGAGACTCTTCAATAAGGCTCCATGGGCTCCTCTTTTGCATATTCATGTTTCCCAGGGGGCAATGCACCTAGGACTTCACTGCATTGACCGCTTTCACTAGCAGCCGGCGGTGTTGTCTTTGGCTGGTCTCCCTGAGGTCAGCAATCTGTTTCACTTTGGTTCGCGGGCTGTGTCTTAAGGTCATCTCCAGCCACATGATTGAGTTCTAAGTTGCTATACAATATACAGCCCATGGTAAGAGTGGCAGACCATAAGGACAAAAGCAGACCATAAGATTTTTCTAATCTGAAGAAATTTAAGATATAAGTATAATAATGTTATTAATGTTACAAATAAAACAAGAATATTGTCCTCATAGTTTTGTTCTGTTGAATTAAATATACGTATATTATTAAATCAATTTCTGTGTTTTGATATTGATTCAAAATTCAATATCTTCACACGATGGTAGAATAGTTTTTTTGGGTACTTGAAAGTAATAATCGGAACAAAATTTGTACAAGGAAAACTATTGATAGAAAATTAGTTATTTCACAAGTCTATGGAAAGGAAATAAATGGTATTTTTAAACACAAAACACAGGGTGCTTTGATAAGTATGTAGTGTACGGCTATGTTAACACAAACTTTTATTTTTGGTCTGCCCTTATTTTGTGGCGCAATTACAGACGTATTTT
The DNA here is from genome assembly GCF_027789765.1 of Dendropsophus ebraccatus. NCBI lineage: Eukaryota > Metazoa > Chordata > Amphibia > Anura > Hylidae > Dendropsophus > Dendropsophus ebraccatus. The sequence goes on from NC_091458.1 coordinate 128,606,399, forward strand.
GAAAATTAAGGGCATAATTATCAACATACTGACATATAATCGCCACAAAATGACATCCAAAAGCAAACGTTGTGTGAACATACCCTTAATGGCTAAATGTTACATTTCCAAACTACTAGGAACCACATAATGTGCTACCTCATCTTCCCTAGGTAATCATAGACTATTAAGCTACTTATTGTAGAAAAACTACTGCAGGGGCTCTTAAAGGAACAAAGGAACAGTCCAGCAAAAAAAAAAAAAACCTGCTGCAGACGGGAGGGTGGAAACATAATAAAGAACCTATACTTACCAATCCCCGTGCCCCCACAGTGCTGCATCACCAATCATGTTCCCCAGCAGGCCTCTGGATTTCCTGCTCCTGCAGGGGCTGGACACCATTGCAGTCATTGACTGGCTGAATGGGCCTTTCGTGGTGACAACACCAGAACCTGGGGAAACTGGAGCCCAGCGGCAGTCAAGGAGCTTGTGACATGGCACTGCAGGGGCACAGGGATGGGTAAGTATTTTTTATTTTGGCCGGACGTCATACTTTATGCAGCGTTAGAGGATCAAAGAGGTATGGCCTAGTGCCTTAAGCCTGCAATACCTTTATCCTGAAAATCCTCACCTACCTGCATCAAGATGGACAGATGGGGCTCGACTTACAGCAACTTGGCGGGATTTTCAGAATAGAAGCGTTGCAATCTTATGGCACAGCATACCCTGGGCAATGCAGGGTGTTTTATACTGGCCATTTGTGTATAGATAAAACATATACTTAGTGCATGTGTTATGTTATGTATATGTCATCTGCTTTTAGTCATAGATACCACTATAATTTTGCTCCATCCCTTTTGAACCGCCCTGTAGCATAAGTGATTGTCGGCATTGTTTTACTGAGAACATTAATTTTCAAACCAACCTGGTTTGTTTTTAGGAAGAGGTGGGTAGATGTTTTTTTATTTTTTTTTTTTTTTTTACAAATGATAGTTATTAAAATCATCCATCTTTATTGGTTAAAAACTGTAAGCCCAGTATAAACAAATAGACAAAAGAAAAAATAAATGCAAATAGATCATTACAATCAGGTAAAATACATCATCCCCCCTCCTGGAGACTAATAATTCGTTCTATGCTTATTACCTTTTCATTCTCCTTCAAGTCTTATCTAAGAATTTGTCTTTTCTTCGAGTTGTAAATTGTAATGCATTCTCATGGCTGAAAGTGCAAATTTATTTCCAAGAAAAATCCAATGGCACCAAAGTATATCATCCTTTATCCAGGAGTAGGGTGGGTTTTGCCCCATGTGCCAGGGTGGCAGGTTCCCTATAAGGTGGGCATGCTCCTTGACCGTTTGTCCGACAGTTATCTCTCCCATCCTTCCTAGACAACGAAGGGGCAGAAGCGCTCCCAATGGTAAAGTATCAGAGGACCGAATTCTAATGGAGCCTATGGAATTGCATCTACTGGAAGTTCCATAGGCTCCATTATAATTCAGTCCACTGTTACTTTAGCATTGAGAGCAGAGATGAGGGGGCAGAGCGTGCACTGCAAAGCATTGCTTGTCGTTCATTAAACAAATATATGTACGTGTAAAAGGACCCCTAGATATATGAAATACAATATTTTATTATCCCATTACAAACAGAACACAAAATCCTCAGCTCTCCTGTCAGTCAGGGAGGGCACACGGACCGGCTGCTGGATAATGCCCAACTTCAAGCAGGATGTCCTTTCCATTATTTATCCCATGTATAAAGTATTGTGTATTCAGAATAGAATCGCAATACTAGAAAATAGTCCCGAATACAAAGTCCATTAGATTATATACCTAACATTTATAAGGCCCTCCTCCAGTGCATAGAGCTTCACAATTTGCATATCAGAAACCGCAGACGATAGGAACCCAGCTGCGGTTTAAAAAATGTACTGTGCCGCTGGGATGTACACACCGCCGCCAACAAGGTAGTATGAACAGTTTTTTTCACTAATCAAACACTTTATATAGTATGTTTCTGGTGCAGACCACAATAAATTTCCCTATAGTGTTTTTAGATTTTACAAAAGCATGTGATACTGTCCCTCATTGATGCCTAATGGTGTACACCAAGCAAAAATGGGGAAAATCACAGCTCCAAAAAGTTCTTCTTTAAAATTCCATCACTTTTATTCCATAGGCATATTAAAAATTGTGGATACAGAAAAAACATCACACCAATGCGTTTCAGGGTCATACCCCATATTCATGGCCGTGCAAGTATTTTATTTGGGTGGACGGCCCCGGGCATATTCACTTGCTCTAACAAAGGGTTAACTCATTTTTTTTGCAACAAATTCACATGGTGAGCTGACTTTATTCTTCTCCGATGTACACCAAGATTCAGTACTTCTTCTGCAGTAATTTCACTTATTTATTGATGATATAGAAGATAGGTTTCTATTTTTGCAGATGACAGTAAGCTTTGTAGTACAGTACAGCCTATAGAAGACATTTATAAATTATGAGCTGACATGGACACTGAGTGGGTATCCACTTGGTCTCGTGTGGACGAATGTAAAGTTATGTGTCTGGGTATTTAAATGCGTCATACATCTGGAGGGCAAGAAACTAGGACAACCACTGGTAGAGAAGGATCAGAGTATACTTGTAGGTGATTGTCATTTATCAACAGTCATGGCCTCACCAGGCACTTGTATGTGGGAAGCCTAAGTATTAATACCAATACTAACCTATTATATTATCTGCTAAAAATAGTCTCTGTTTTGAGCAGTTATTGAGGTAAATGCATATATTAATATTGATGCTCAATATTCTATAGTGACCAGACCATTGTTTAGAGATCTTTGCTGTCGGTATATCCTTAGCAGTTATTGGTATGTTAATGGATTTTCCCTTTGAAAGAAATTCTGTCAAAAAGTCTCGTTTACCCTTTTTTTTATGCAAAAGTACTCTTTTTGATGCAAAACACATCACAGCTTCCAGTGTATTTCTTCTGTTCTGTTTCGTATACAATACTCCCTTGTGAAGATCAATCCAAGCTTACTGGAAATCTAGCAAAAAGTGGGCCTACTTTGTGTACTCATGCAGTAGGTTACAGAATTCTGTTTTATAAGTATGGGTTGTGTCGCTGATTTGTGACAGTGATGTGTAGGAGAGATACTGCCCAGGGGCCTTCCTAATGTTTAGAAGGGCAGGGAGGAGGGACGGAGAGGCGGTGCAGGCCTAGGGCACAGACACTCTAGGCCAAGCCAATTTGACACAGGGCTGCAAGTTTAAAAGTTGTTTTTTAGGACAACACCTGCATCACCTGCCAAACAGACCCCAGGTCAAATCTTGGATTAGATTGTGGGTACAGAGCTTGGTCTCGAATTGGCCCAGTTTACCGCTATTTCTACACTGAGCCTGTCTCCAGTGCACCAAGCAGGCCTAACTACAGATTGAGAAAGTAACGCAGATGGCAGAAACTGGGCATTGATTTCAAAAATGGACTGGGCCGCCAGGATCTATGCGCCAGCACATTCTGTGAATATCACAATCTATAAAATATGATTTGCTAAAAATCTCCATCTGCAAACATAATCATATGAAACCAGTCAAGGTTGTGATGTTTACATGCTTTGTGATTAAGCATAAGACAATGACCAATGACTTGCCTCTCAGTGCCTGGAAGCAAATTTTAAAGCAGGCACTGATTTACTAAAAGGAAACTCTTCTTTATAGAAAAAAAAGAAGGTATATTGTACATCTAGGTTGAAGGACAACTCCAGCGGTAGAAAAAAAAACTACTGACAGACACAGATCTTATACTCACTATCCCTCCTGAGTCGATCGCCATTTGAAATTCCTGCTGGCTGCGTTTTGCATCTGTCCCATCGGTGTCTTTAATTCTTCTGCACTTCAGGGTTCCTCTGGCTTGAATGGGAGAGAAAAGGCTACTGGTGCACATGCGCACCGGCAGCCTTTTAATTGGCTGGATCGAATCACATGGCTTCCAGAGCTGAGCAAGCTGGAAGCCATGTGATGCATTCCAGCCAATGAAAAGGCTGCCGGTGCGCACGCGCACCAGTAGCCTTTTCTCTCCCATTCATTACATAGGAAGAAGCCAAAGAGGAGGAAGACCAGGCCCATCTTCTGCCTGTGACGACAACAACACAAAATGGCGGCGGGAGAAGAGTATGTGGTTGACAGTAAATGTGTAAGTATGCTTTTTTTCACTTACGGGGAGTGTGGGGGGGGAGCAAAACGGTTCCAAACAGCTGATTAACACACATTACAAAGTTCTATAACTTTAGTTATAATCTATAGACCAAGGTTTGCATTCAACGTCCGTGTTGTCTGTGTTTGTCTGTGTTTCTTGTTCTTGTAAACTTGTTAGGGTAGGTTCACACTACGGAATCCGCGCAATTACGTTCCGGTGGATTCCATGACTCGTACCCGTTCACGGCGGCGCGCATATCCGCCCATGCCATAGACACTATTCTATGGCCAGGCCGATTCCGCTGAAAGAATAGACATGTCTGCCCATAGAACGGAATTCCGCCGGAACTTAGTGTGTGAACCTACCCTCCCATAGCTGCAGCCAAAAATGTTTTAGAGAAGCACACTAGTAGAGAATTGTATGCTTAGTGCTGTTGCTTTTGCATCTTCCCACCAGCAAGCACTAGCTGACTTGACCTGTTCCTTGAACCTGTTTATTCTTTGGACGGACGACGGAATCCGCCCGTGCATAGAATGGAGTCTATGACACAGGCTGAGACCCGCGTGCCCACCACAGTCTGCGATCGGGTGCGAGCCGCGGAATGTGTGTCGGGTTTTCCGTCGCCATTCCGTAGAGTGTACGCACCCGTACTTTGCTTCTGGGTTCCTTCAGCTGTTTGGTGTTGTGTTTATTTTGACTGACCAGGCTGCTGATCAATAATAAATAGTCTGACACTCCAGCAGTCTAATGTTGGCTATTGAGTTACACTCTGATACAGCTTATTCATCTGCTATTGTCTGTGTATATCTGACCTTTTACTTTGTTTCCTGACTTCCTTTTTACAGCCTGCCGTGACCTTACTGCATGACTTTGACTACTCTTTTGCATCTTGATACAGTGCTCTCTGCTGCCACCTCTGTTTGTGACAGGAACTGTCCAGAGCAGGAGAGGTTTTCAATGGGGAGTTGCTACTGCTCTGGACAGTTCCTGTCATGGACCAAGTTGGCAGCAGAGAGCACTGTGTCATACTGGAAAGAATATATGGGTTCATTTTGTAAATGTAATATGGTTCCAGAGTCAGTTAGTAAATTTTATTTTTGTATAATGAAAATATATACTTTTCCCATGTTTTTTCCTTACAGTCACAGTTTTCACTTGGTTCTGTCTTGCCAAAATAACCTTTAGGCTTTGGTAGCAAAATATTGAGCAAAAATACTCTGTGGAAACATAGCCTCATTGTTAATAAAGTATTTGTCCTAGACATGTGAAGGACATTCATGGCTTGCTACAAGACAGAGGTACGATAACTACTTTGCTCTCTATTCAGTTGACTCCCAAATAAAACCTTGACTTCGAGTATTTGTGTTTATTTATATGTAAAATTATGATTCTATTATTAACATTAAAGGAGAAGTCCAGCAAAAATTTTTATTAAAATATTGTCTTGCCCCCCCCCAAATTTATACAAATCACCAATATACACTTATTACGGGAAATACTTATAAAGTGCTTTTTCCCCTGCACTTGCTGCTGCATCAAGGCTTCACTTCCTGGATAACATGGTGATGTCACTTCCTGGATAACATGGTGATGTCACGACCCGACTCCCAGAGCTGTGCAGGCTGTGGCTGCTGGAGAGGATTATGGCAGAGGGATGCTTAGTGTCCCTCCAGTGCCCTGTGTCCCTCAGTGTCCCCCTGTCATCATCCTCTCCAGCAGCCACAGCCCGCACAGCTCTGGGAGTCGGGTCGTGACATCACCATTTTATCTAGGAAGTAAAGCCTTGATGCAGTAGTAAGTGCAGGGAAAAAAGCACTAAGCATTTCCCCTAATAAGTGTATATTGGGGATTTGTATAACTTTTAGGGGGCAATACAATACTTAAATGAAATAAAAAAATCGCTGGCCTTCTCCTTTAAAGGGGTATTCTCATCTGAGTATGTTTTTCACCTATCCACAGGATAGCAGATAACAGCTGATTTCTGGGACCCCCACCAATCCCAAGAACAGGGACAAAATCGTCCACCCATGCGCAATCAGTGCCCTATTCATTCTCTATATAGGCTCTATATATAGGCTCCTGAATTTGGAAATGTTCAGTGGCCCCATAGAGAATAAGTAAGGACTTTTGATCCCCTAGCTTATTTTTCCCCTCTGTCTTCAGATCAGTGAGGGCCCAAACAGTCAGACACCACAGAGAAGTAGGTTATCCCATAACATGCTCATATGGGAATACCGCTGCGGATCCAGTGTCAGTGCATCCCTATGAGAATACATACTCCCAGCGGGACTGACATCCTGCTGCGTGTATGTAAGTTAACCCTAGGGCGGCCGGAGCATACATCACCTTCTCCCCGCTCCGGCTTACTTCGGGGGTTCCCGGCGTCTGCTTGTTCCGCTCAGCCAATCAGTGTTCTGCCCCGCCACAGCCACTGATTGGCTGAGTGGGACGTCCTGCCAAGAACCCCCAAAGCAATTTATTTTCTAACCGATTACTAGTAATTTCATCATGTTACTTCTCCATGCACAATGGCACCTTATTTTAATGAAATATATTATATTAATAGTATTTTTTTGGTAACCAATGCTGGTAGCTAAAAAATTAGAATCAGACCTATTGTTAATATGCCATTTTACAGTAGCCATTAAAGGAGAAATCCGGGTTGGGGTGATTTTTTGCAGGGTGTCGGGGACGAGAGGATAAAAGAAGTAACATGCTCTCACCTCCCCAGCTCCCTAAACTCTTATTTTACACCTTAATTTCATAACCTTTTGTTTTTAGGGTGATAAGCCACTCAAGCTGTCCGGCAGCTGCGTACCTCCTCTCTTCCCATTCAGAACATACAATATGATGTCTGAATAACAATTCATGAAGGTAATTCAAATTATATTGATAATTTGATAATATGGATAATTATATTGAGTCTATATTTAGATTCTAGATGAATAAAAATAGTAACTTTGTTTAAGGACCTACTGCAAAGCATACGTGCTAGCCTAAGACATCACAAAAAATACCAATCCATAATGTAAGCCAAGGCAGGAGATGCAGTAGTAACAGTGAATGCACAGTGTGTTACAATCTCTTCTATGACTTTTAACACTTTAGATATTGGTGTTATATTTCACTTTCACAGTTCAGAAAATGTGTTTTGTTATTACTAATCATTCCTTTAATTCAATAGTACTAGCTGTGACTGCAAGGCTAAAAATACTGTCATTGTGAAAACAAATAGACTTCACTCAAGACAAGCGCAGAGAGGGGTGAGTCTCAGTGAGTGTCTTAATGTTAAAAGTCTTAAGGCCGCCCACCTAGGAGATGCACTGAAGGTAGTATCCCCAATAGTCAGCTTCTGCTGTTTTCCGCTTCCTGCCGGGAGATCACCTTTAACTGCAAGGGCGGCCTATGAGCGCATTAAAAGAACGCCGGGAAAGTAGCCAGGTCAGGAGTGAATCAGCAGCTACACAATCTTTCATCTTTACAGTGATAAATTAGTCAAAAACCACTACTAGATCAGCAGAGAAAACTAACATATCTGTCTCACAGTAAAACAAACCAGAAATGGCAAAGTAAAATGGCTGCCAAGTAATCAAGTGACTTTTTTAAGGGGTTGGGCAAACTGGTACAGATTTTTTTTAACCTGCTCAACTTTGTTAACTAGTACTGTACAATCGGTAAAAGAAATATGGATTGAAGGTGCACTACAAGTACACAATCCATAATATTTAGTGGATTGTACAGGTGGATAGCAGGAATACAAGCTAAAAAAAAAAAGTGAATGTGTGAATAAGGCCTGAGGCACTTCTAGCTGGGGCACCTTTTGCCAATCAGCCTGGAGCCTGCAGCTGGTTGGCGCCCTTGGTGGTTTCACCCCCCAGCTGGTGCTAGAAACTGCCCGACATCCATCCCATTATAAGTGAGCTAGATCCTATTGCTGGGTCAGCAATCGTGATCGTGAAAAATGATGAACCAAGCAGCAGTTCAGTATGTGCACAACCTCTCTGTTAAAAATCAGTCTGACTAATGAAGATAGAAAAATGCCGTGCTTAGCCAACGTTGTCAGTCCAAGAGACTGTGAATGGAGAAGCAACATGCATGCTTGACTGCTGCTCCAATTAAACGGGTAACACAGAACACCCTTCTTGGGATTGAGGGCTCCAGGAGGACGTCCCCATCTATTAGACACTTATCACCTATTCTCTATATATATATACTGTACATCTAGTGAGGTGGCATCTAAAAATGTCTAATAGATGGGTCAGTTTTGTAACAGAATTACTGCCAGAACTGGCTACTAATTTTAACATAGAACATATTGTATTATTTCTATTCTTTTCCTTTATTACAGTAGTCAATTCAAATCTAAATGCACTTCTAAAATCTGATCATTATATATAGTAATTGCTAAGATAAATGGGTAATGTCTGAATTCTCTTGCTCTCTTTCACACTTGTAGTTTCCATGTCACCCGTCTCTATGGTTTCTAGACGCACAATCTCTTTTTTTTCCCACTAACAAGACAGTTTGGCAGTAAAACAAAAATTAATCTTTGGAACAGAAGGATTTATCTCCTAACATTTATCAGCAGTGTGTTACAATGCTGAATACAGCACGTACCTCCAAGATACTGTCACTGAAGTAAGTAGATCAGATGAAGAGGTTTTAAAAAAAAAAAAAACATGTAAATGTGGACTTATCTTTTCTTAACATTTTCATATGCAGATAAACTCCATAGTATGGCTATGTGCACACACAGCTGTTTGGCCTTCATTTGGGTCAGTATATTAACCAAGACCAGGAGTGGAACTGACAGAGAAAAACTATAGTGGAAAAAGGTATACTTATTTTTACATACATTTTATTGAAAACAAGGTAGAGCATATATCTATGAATATAGAACAATTAAAGATTACAATGCCATTAAACGCACTGCTGAGGTTACAGATGGAGTAAAGATTTTACAAAAAATATGAATATTAATATCCAACAGGGCTGGAAAGGTAAATTTACACTGACCCAACAAACCAAAGGCCTGATTGAGTGAAGGAACAAAGCCTAATAGTATAAGGGTCCATTTACACAGACAGATTATCTGCCAAAGATTTGAAGCCAAAGCCAGAAATGGATTTAAAAAGAGGAGAAATTTCAGTCGTTCCTTTATGACCTGATCTCTGTTTATAGTCTGTTTCTGGCTTTGGCTTCAAATCTTTGGCAGATAATCTCTCTGTGTAAACGGACCCTAAGAATACCACACCAATTTGGGTTAAGTACGCTTGATACAAAGAAGATTGAGTCCATTTGAGGCAACCTGTATCAATTCGAGAGTGTGAGAGGCTACAGACTGTTCCATATTGAAAGCCATATTGAAGTTTCATTCTAGGAGGTAGAATATTGGTTTCCAATATCTGGAAATGTTGGTCTTAGCTGTTTGCAGAATATGATATGTTATTGTTTGATCATCTTTCGGCAGATCCATGATACCAATATGTTAAAGTACCAGATTAGGGAACCATAGTATGGGGTGTTGCAGCACGTCAAAAATCAGATCTCTAACCACGTCCCAGAAGTTTTTGACCAATGGACATGTCCAAAATATATGGAGCATATCTCCTGATGCCTTTTTGCATCTCCAACATAAACTAGATACATTGGATAACCTAGAAGGAGTATAATACCGTCTGTAAAAAACCATTCTAGATGCCTCAAGGTAAGAAGAGCAATATGACAATTGACAACTGATAAGTAGCCAATCATTCATGGTCAGAATTTGAAAAACCCAGATATCTTCCATATCTCCTGGCATGTCAGGGTGGGGTCCAATACCTGGACCAAAATGGAAATATACTGTATATCATGGAGATAATTTTTTTGGTTTTATTCAGGTTGAGGAAGAATAGTTCAAATAGAGTTTGGGAGGGGGGGGGAGCTTATGGCCCTATTCCATGGACCGACTGGAGGAGCAAAGGAGCGCTGTCATCGCTCGTTTGCTCCTCGTTCCCCGCCCACTGCCGCCGCTATACCACGCGGCGGCAGCAAGCTGGTGAGTGCGGGAGGGGCCGCGGGGAGCTGCGGGGGGGCTGGCCGGGGGATCGCTGATCGTCCAGGCAGCCCATAGGATACAGTAGCGTCTGCTGCTGACGCTCCTATTCCATGGAGTGACAGCAGCAGATCGTTGCTGTATCAGTCATTTATTTTTCAAAATGTTTGAAAGACAAACGATGCAACGATCAGCCGACATGAACGATGTCGGTTGATCGTTGCCTCCTATTCCATGGGACGATTATTGCCCGTGACTGCCGATATTGGCCGAATACGGCTGATAAAACGTTCCATGGAATAGGGCCTCAAGAGATCAGGTGTTGTTGGAGGAAGCGATTAATTTGTAAATATTTATAGAACTACAAAATAGAGAGGTTAAATTTAGCGGATAAGTCCAAGAAGGACATCAGGCCCCCCTGAACAAAAGTCTGCAATAGAATGCATCCCAGACCTAGTCCAGGGAAAGAGATCAAGGTTGGGAATCATACACCTTAGTACAAACAGCGACAATTCATCCATACGGGTTGGCAATATTTTATGGTGGGCGATCAACTTCCCCCAAACAAATAATGACGTTTTCATTGTGGATCTCAATAGAATCAGCACTGTGATACCCAATGATGACATCCATAAAAGTGACTGAAAAGATCTGAAACTGTTTTTTCTATTTGTACCCTGTTTTTGGTATCATTACCAAACATTCAGCTCCTAGTTTGATTTAAAATGGTTGAGTACTGATAATCTGAACCACCCTTCTGAACAGGTAGACTTGCACCTATTTTTGTGTTTTTTACTCACTATTTTTTTTTTGTAAAAAAAGTATGTGTGTGCATACTGCCTTAAAGGGAAACTAACAGCGGGTTTGTCAAAATGAACCTGCAGTTACGTACCTGTAGCACACAGGATATGTGTAAATGAGCCCATTTGGACTACTGGTTGCGTTCCTCAGCTCCTCAGTGCACCATTAGGCTGACCGGCCAACTCGTAAGTTCCCTTCTATTCATGCATATTCAGCATGCATAAGTGGTCTTATCTCCCTGCTTGGATGAGATCTCGCAAATGCGCAGTGACAGCGCCTGTTCCTGTACATGGGCAAGATCTCATCCAAGCAGATAGACAGGACCACTTATGCATCATGAATATCCATGAATAGCAGGGTATTTAGGACAGAAACTTGTTTTCATTGACTACTATCTTCCATACATGGTTGAGCTGCAACATGGTCTGGGCTGTTTTTAAATGGAAACTATCAGCAGGTTAGACAAATCTAACTTGCTATGTCCCTTCACCCTGAGGGTGAAGGTAAGTTTTTTACCTTCATCCTTAGTGCCGTTTTCATGCAGTCTATAGTTTAATTCCATGCCTAGTAAGGCAGTTTAGAGCACTGGGGGTGCCGATATCGTCCCCAGAGCACCAATCTGCCCCCAGGATTAAACTTCAAACTGCAAGAAACTTACCTTCATCTTCAGCACCTGATGCGCAGTAGGGAAGCTGTCAGCAGGTCAGATTCATGTAATCTGTTAATAGTTTCCCTTTAGGGTTCCCAAACACTTTATGCTTATATCGGCTGAACATGCCTCTCTGATGTCAGTGTAAATAGAGGTCGGACATGATAGAAAATCACTGCCTGAACCCTTTGTTCTCAGAGAGCTTTCTGAAAATATGTCTTATATTCTAGGTTCTTCAAAGTAGCCGCCTTTTGCTTTGATTACTGCTTTGCACACTCTTGGCATTCTCTTGATGAGCTTCAAGAGGTAGTCACCAGAAATGGTTTTCACTTCACCAATATGCCCTGTCAGGTTTAATAAGTGGGATTTCTTGCCCTAAAAATGGGGTTGGGACCATCAGTTGTGTTTTGCAGACGTCAGGTGGATACATGGCTGATAGTCCTATTGAATAGACTGTTAGAATTTGTATTATGGCAAGAAAAAAGCACCTAAGTAAAGAAAAATGAGTGGCGATCATTACTTTAAGAAATGAGGGTCAGTCAGTCCAAAAAGTTGGGAAAACTTTGAAATTGTCCCTAAGTGCAGTTGCAAATACTATCAAGCGCTACAAAAAAACTGTCTCACATGAGGACTGCCCCAGGAAAGGACGACCAAGAGTCACCTCTGCTGCGGAGGAGAAGTTCATCCGAGTTACCAGCCTCAGATATTGCAGGTTACCAGCAGCTCAGATTAGAGACCAGGTCAATGCCGGCACACAGAGGTCTAGCAGCAGACACATCTCTACAACAACTGGTAAGAGGAGACTCTGTGCAGCAGGCCTTCATGGTAAAATAGCTGCTAGGAAACCACTGCTAAGGACAGGCAACAAGCAGAAGAGACTTGTTTGGGATAAAGAACACAAGAAATGGACATTAGACCAGTGGAAATCTGTGCTTTGGTCTGATAAGTACAAATTTGAGATCTTTGGTTCCAACCACCATGTCTTTGTGCAACGCAGAAAAGGTGAATGGATGGACTCTACATGCTTGGTTCCCACCCTAAAGCATGGAGGAGGAGGTGGGATGGTGTGGGGGTGCTTTGCTGGTGATACTGTTGGGGATTTATTCAAAATTAAAGGCATACTAAACCAGCATTGCTACCACAGCATCTTGCAGTGGCATGCTATTCCATCCGGTTTGCATTTAGTTGGACCATCATGGAGAGTGATGGGGTGCTGCGAGATGGTTTGGGGTGAGCTGGACCGCAGAGTGAAGGCAAAAGGGCCAACAAGTGGTAAGCATCTCTGGGAACTCCTTCAAGACTATCGGAAGACCATTTCAGGTGACTACCGCTTGAAGCTCATCAAGAGAATGCCAAGAGTGTGCAAAGCAGTAATCAAAGCAAAAGGTGGCTACTTTGAAGAACCTAGATTATAAGACATATTTTTAGTTGTTCCACACTTTTTTTAAGTATATAATTCCACATGTGTTTAATAGTTTTGATGCCTTCAGTGTGAATCTACAATTTTCATAGTCATGAAAATACAGAAAACACTTTGAATGAGAAGGTGTGTCCAAACTTTTGGTCTGTACTGTATATATATTTTTTGTATTACTATTAATATATATTTCTAGTTTATACTCATATCAACTATGCTCTTATCTGTATATTGCCAACCTTCTGCTGTCACCTTCTGTCTCCACTTTTCCCGTAGTGTTACGCCGGGGACGGCTTATTTCAAAGTGGGGGAGTATGTAGTGTCCCACTACATGTTTTTTTTGTCTTTAAACACCCAGGTATAAGGGTTTCTGTCAGGTGTTACAGTTAATGCAATTAGCTGCTGTGTCCTACTCCAACCACTTGGTGTCTCACTCCCCCTGTACACAGCTGCAGTTATTTAGGAAGGTTTAGCCAGTTTCATACTCTCTCACACCACACTTTCTGTAGTTCATTCAGTATTGCTCTAGCCAAGAGAGAATCAACATCTGTCAACAGTATTAGAGACTACGGCATACACACACTGCTGAACCTAATCCTGGGAAAACCGGAGTTACAGGAGTAACCCCCTTGCTTACGCCGAGGATTTCCTTATCTTCTGGACAGTTAATCCTCTTGAAAAGGAGAGAAAAAAGGTTGATCTGCAGTACAGCACAGATAATAATAATAATAATAATAATAATAATAATAATAATAATAATGCTTTTATTTGTATGGGCACACAGATTCCGCAGCACTTCACATAGTTTTTTTTTGCCAATTATTGCTCCCTGTCCCCAATAGGGCTCACAATCTAAATTCACCTATCTGTATGTTTTTGGGTGTGGGAAGAAACCCACGCAAACATGGAGAGAACATACAAACTCTTTGCAGATGTTGCCCTTGGTAGAATTTGAACCCAGGACCCCAGCGCTGCAAGGCTACAGTGCTAACCGTGCTGCCCAGATGCAAGAAAACCACTCTTTACTGACTATCCTCAACTAAGTAGGAAGGATTCTACTAGTTAGCTACCCCCAGAGTCAGAGGCTCCGAACAGGATTTGTCTGTTTTTCTACACCTCTGTACACCTTATTAAGGCTGTGGAAGTTCAATATGCATTTCCACAGCCTTAAAGCTTGTTGAAAGGCTGTTCTGCAGCCTTTCAACAGTTTATGGTACACGATAACCCGAGCAGCATGCAGTACTCGCTCTAGTATCGGATACTTTTTGAATACCCACAATACACGAGCAAGTACTATACTTGATCCCTACTCAACTCTACTGCTAAAACATTCTACATTTTGCCACCTCATACTGAGAAGACTACTTGCTGGAATCAGTGCTGATGCTGCAGGGATTACAGGACATTTTTTAAACATAGAAATATCAAAGCCATACAGCATATAAAAGGTAAAATCATCGTGGCTTTTTTGTTTCTTAACTTGAACAGCAACATTTCAGCTCAGCTGGATCTTTCTCAATCAATTCCACCATATGTACTTTTTGGTCTGCAGCATTTTGTTTTTTGTTTACAGCATGGAAGGACTGTGCTACTGAAAATTTTCTTACTATGAATTAGAAAAAGTGGCCTCTACTAACACATACAGTTTAGAGATGAGCAAACCGGGTTCGGGTTCGAGTCGATCCAAACCCGAACGTTCGGTATTTGATTAGCGGGGGCTGCTGAACTTGGATAAAGCTCTAAGGTTGTCTGGAAAACATGGATACAGCCAATTACTATATCCATGATTTCCACATAGCCTTAGGGCTTTATCCAACTTCAGCAGCCACCGCTAATCAAATGCCAAAAGGTCGGGTTCGGATCGACTCGAGGATGCTCGAGGTTCGCTCATCTCTAATACAGTTGTATTCATGTTATTTTAGCTTTCTCTCTCTTGAAATGTGTGGCGTGTAGACTGCCAGTAAGTGAAGCTAATAAACAGCTAAGAGCACTCTTTTTTTTTTAAATTCATTGTTTTATTAGGAGAATAATAAAAACTGTACATATAGTGCATATTACCACTTGTCAAATTATTAACCGGAAAAAAAACATAACACATACAACTAAGTAGGTGTATAGATTCCTGGTTCTTTGGGCCAGTAGGATGACTATTTAAAAAGCAGTAGAACATGCAAATAGCCATCTACCCGGGCTCCGTAGAGGGTAGGGGAGCCATTGGTTAAACCAGGAGCCATGGAAGAGAGACCTACTGGGTGTTAGGGAGAATTCTCCGTCATCTATAGTACACAGAGATGTTGAAGAGAGAGCTGAAGAGCTAAAGGCTCTCCTGTATTGGCGCGGTACCTACAGTCGGCAGCTCCAAATTGCCCAGTTTCTCCCAGGTGTGGTTGCTACTGGTTAAAAAAGGGTTCAATGTCTATCGGTTGGGATGGGGGTGTAATGGTTTTCCCCTTGTCATGGTGCTAGAAAAGCCTGAAAAATACATGATCGGTCAGGAACACAGACTCATTTTTGCACCAAGGTGCATTCCCTAAAAGGTTTTTCTGTGAGTGACTTTAGATACACTTCAGTGGAGTAACAGATGTCACAGGTGGTGACATGCAATAGCGTGATGTCTCGATGAGGAGGCTGAAGAACTGCAACAAATAAGATTGCCAACTCTTGTTTTTATTTTCTTGCCAGACAAAAACTAAATTTAGTTGTGACTTACAATTCTGCTGTGTGTGGATATTCTTGCAAATATATAGTAGAGCTATACTATATTTCTACTGTTCAATTGGCAGTGTTGGCTCCAATATACATATTTCTACATATATATTTGATAAACACTGCCAATGGTTAACACAGCACTCATATGTGGTCAGAGTTACTAGTGAGGCCGCAGGTTCAATAGCTCACATTTGGGCTACAATTTGAAGTAAGGGTATGTGCACGCTATGGAATCCGCGTGGATTACCTGCGGTGGGTTCTGCAGCTCGCCCCCGCTCACAGCTGCCCATGCCATAGACTCCATCCTATGGTCAGACGGATTCCGACGTTTGTCAAAAGAATGAAAAATGGAATCCGTGACCGCAGCGTTTAAGTGTAAGTGACAGGAGCAGCTCCTGTCACTTACGAACTGGGACCCCTGTAGCGTGTCTGCGGGGGTCCCGATCGCATGGCCTGCCTGCCGGAGGTATACAGCTTACCTCTGTGTAAGCAGATCTTCAGTCTTCTGAGTCTGTCACAGGCAGGCTCTATCAGAAGATATCACTGATCCCTGCTATGCTAAGGGATTAGTGAATGCAATGTAATGTGTGTGTGTAATAGTCCCCTATGGGAACTAAAAAAGTGTAAAAATAAATAAATGAATAAATGTTTCAAAAAACACGCCATAGCCCCTCCCCCAATAAAAGTCTGAATCACCCCCCCCCCTTCCCATTTTATAAATAAAACACATAAAAATAATGAAATAAACATATTATATACCGTAGCGTGCGTAAATGTCCAATCTATTAAAATAAAACAATATTGTTCCTGTATGATGGATGGCCTGAACAAAAAGTGGTAAAAATGCCAGTGGTAAAATTATGCCTCTTACAGCCTCGTAGGTGATAAAATCAATGCGCTAAGAGTCTCAATAGGGCCATTTTAAATATACCTATTAGCAAAAAAAAAGGTTTACTGTTGATAAAAATAGAAAAACATTAGAAAAGCTATGTAAACATGCATATCGCTATGTTCAGACCGACATATACAACAAAGATAAAATGTCAGTTTTACTGTAATTTGTATTGTGTAAACACAGAAACCCCCCCAAGAAAAATAAAATAAATATATATGCAGAAGTGCATTTTTTGCCCCAAATTCACCCCATAAATGATATTTTGGGGGTTCCATAATTAATTTTATGGTAGATTGAAAGGCTGCATTACAAAGTACACCTGTTCCTGAATAAAACAAGCCATCACATGGCCCTGTAGATAGAGAAGTTGAAGAGTTATAGCTCTTAGAAGGCAGGGAGGAAAAAAACTAAAAAGACAAAACTGTAAATTGGCGCGGTCCTCAAGGCCATTTTAGGCTCTGTCCTTAAGGGGTTAAATGTATTGTTATTTATTGTGTACTGCGGCTGCCACTTTAGTGCTGTGATAGTTGTGGCAGAGCGATGACAAATTTTGCCAACAGCCTATGGTACACTTAAAGGGGTTGTCCAGCATGGGGGCTATTTTTTCATATGGCCGGGGAGGAGGTGGCTGAAAGAAAAGACGTCCACTCACCTCCCCGGTTCCAGCGGCGGGTCCCGCATTGGGTTCCCGGCCGCTTCCGGGTGTCTGACGCGAGCCCGAGACGTGACGTCTCAGGTCCGCTCAGCCACTCAGTGAAGGAGGCGGGATCCCAGAAACAAGGGGACTCAGAAACAAGGGGACATAGCGAAAAAGTAAAACACTGTTGAAATCAGAGGCAACCAGGACTATAAAATATGTAAATGTTTTTGGTCAGACCACAAAACCAGTAAAGGTAATTGCTGAAATGCTCCAAATACAGAGAGAGAGAGAGAGAGAGAGAGAGAGAGAGAGAGAGAGAGAGAGAGAAAATAGAGAACACGTTACTCTGTAGACTATAGGTTTGACCTGGCATAAAAATGGGGGGGAAAAGTTATACTTACCTGCCCCAATCCATCTCTTCTTCCATCCTGGTTCCTGGTCCCCACTAAGCATTTGGCTCTGCATGAAAGGAAAGCCTTCTAAAACAATCAATGACCAAGTTAGGTCAAAGCTATGGACAGTGATTTAAGGAGAGGTCTGGAGTCCGGCAGACCAGGAAGTGGCTGGGGGCCTGGGAACAGGAGGGGGGAACAGTGGACTGCCTCTTTAAAAAAAAAAAAAAAGAACGCCTGACACCAGACCTCCCTTTTAAGTCTAACTTTTTTTTGTACCAGCCAGCCCAAGCTCATGCTCTGCATTTCTTGGCACTGGACAACCTTCATTTTGCAGACTTCATTTTACACAGTCCAGTTACTGAGAAAAATGGATCTAATAATGCTACACTATCTCTAGTTATACTGATATTAAATCACTGATAAATTAAGTGTGTGTGTGCCTGAAGAAAAGCGTTAATGTAGCATGCATAAAAATGACCAGGATTCACATGGAGGAGTATATCAAGATATGCAGTGTTATTTGATGGGCTATGGAGAAGTAATCCGATTTATTTCTCAGCTATGCTGCTCTACTATCATACAACCATGGGAGCAAAAATAATAGAAGGTGATTTTATTGCACCTTTTTATGTGGCGAAACATTTATTTCTATTAAGTGCCAGTCACATGCTTTGACACATCTCTTCATTCCATGTTTTTTTCTTGTTTTATTTATTTATTATTTATTTTATTATTTATTTCTTTTCTACATTGTAAATTCATATTGAAGACATGAAAGCTATAAAGTGGCACATATGGAATTGAGGAATAAAAAGGGTTAAAAAAACCGCAATGCGTTTTATATTTTGGATTCTTCATAGTTTTGCTTTGCTTTGCACACTTTGGGCGCTCTCTCAGCTTTATGAAGTAGTCACCTGGAATGGTTTTCCAGTAGCCTTGAAGGAGTTTCCAGAGATGCGAAGCATGTGCTGACTGCTTTTCCTTCACACTGCTGTCCAACTCAACTCAAACCATTGATAAGGTAATTTTTATTTGCTGCCATAAAAGAGACCTGTCACCCCCCCCCCTCCCCCCCGTCCTGGAGTGAAGGCCACCTGACCCCCCGCTAGAGACCCTTATACCCCTTCTCCCGGGATGGAGATATCCCCGTCGGAAGCCCAGCATGTGGACTCCAGAGATGATTCCGACGCCCATAAAGAATGAATGGAGCTGTCATTCTCTATGGGCGTCGGACTCATCTCTGCAGCACGCGCGCATGGCTTCTGACGGGGATATCTCCGTCCCGGGACTGGCTCCAGACGCGGGACTTGAAGAGAAGGGGTAAGTATAAGGGTCTCTAGCGAGGGGTCGGGCGGCCTTCACCCGGCACGGGGGGTGACAGGTTCCCTTTAAATTTTTAAGCTTTTGAATAGTTTAAAGTATTGACTTAAAGTCAATGTACCATCCCTGGGGATGGTACTTTTTCTTGGCACCGTCACGGCCTGAAGCACTGGAGGCGGGCCCGCCTGCCCCCAGTGTGACAAAACTCCCTCTCCTTTGTGACGCGGCTCCATTACATATCTAATATGATCTTTAGTGCTTAACGATTATCGGGCCGTGTAATAGGCCCAGTAAACGGGTGCCGATCTAGCATATCTCCCCCTAGATACGTACTGGGTCAGCTGAACCCTCTGATTCTAAGGCCAGCCAACCATCTAATGTGTACGGGGGCCTCCAGATTCTCCTCTTTTTCTCCGGGGGAATAATCTGCTGCCTTTCATTTTCTATTTAGCTGCATTAACAATGTGGTGAACATGTTTGGCAGTTTTATCAGAAGTTTAGTCACATAGTTAAATACATATCCAGTTTGTGTGGATGTTAATTGTTTAAGGGCGTCGTAGACAACACAGTGACAAAGATAACAATAGGATATTAGTACATCAAGATTAAACATTAAATTCTTTCCTGTCAAACATATACATAACTTCCCTTCCTTGATAACCAACTTGACAGAGCTTTCTAAATGTGTTGAAGTGATGACTAGTTCTTACATTTATTAGCGTGAAAGAAGGATGGAATAAGAGTCATTTTATTAAAGGGTAACAGTCACTATGCTTTTCTCCCCAGATCAACATGCAGTCATAGCTGACACTGGAAGATCAGATCACCATGGATATGTCCCATGTCCGGCGAGTTCCGTCCATGAACACTATTAATAAGAATAGGGCTTGTGCATGGAACGTGCTCCCTATATAAATATTCACACAAAATAAACATCACAACACGTCTTGTATTGTAAAGTATGTGGTCAATCTGGTAAACATGGCATCATTTACAGTTTTCTATAGTCCAGCACTGGTTAAACCTGTTTTGTCAGCAGAAAAAAAAAATGGGTGTAAATAAGCCAATGGCTAGATATGCCTAGTCACCATGATTCCATAGTTCTTTTCAGCACAAAAATGTAAGGCTATTTGTTAATATAGAAATAAGGTCCAAAAGCTTAGAGTGTGTTCCCCAACATAGCAAAAGCCCAGGCAAGTCCACCCCATTTCCTCTTATTCAACACCTCTGTAAACATTGCATCCACCCACCCCATTTCACTGACAGATAAAAAAAGACATGGCCTGAACTCACCTGGGCTTCTGCTATGCTGGATACCGCCCCTGGGCTTTTAAGGCTCATTTAAATATTTTTTTTTAAAAAAAGACTGAAAAGGTTATGGAAATAAGCCATAGGTTTATATGCCTATTTCCCCTGTTCTTCTTTGTACATTTTGCATGCTACAAACTGTACAAACAGGAGCTAGGACTCCCCGCTCCTTGTACTGTAGAACGGTGGATGATTTCTGCTGGCGGCAGCGTGCAATGTCCTGCTCAGTTTATCTGGAAAGAGTTAAGTGGGAATGCTGAGCATCCCCACTTAACCCATTTGTGGCTAGACAGTAAGGAGCGTTCTGTAGAGAGTGCTGCTTACTGTCCCCCTGATAACTCTGCTGAGCGGAATGACATAGCCTCTTCCATGCTGAGCTTGGTGCACAATGAGTGAGGGGACAGCAAGCAGCCAGAGTCAACTGGCAGATCAAAGTTGCTTTTTTATTTTTTAATAATTAAAAAAGATTGAAGTGCCAAATAATCCAGCCAATTGTGCCTATACACTACTTTTTCAGGTAATCAGGGCCTCAGCATAGCCGGTCATATTTTTGGGGACACTGACATTGAGTAGGAAGCACTGAGAAGGATATAGGGGGTAGAAATAAGATGGAGAGTTTGTGTGAAGAGATAAGTCTTTATGGTGGTTTAAGGCTGAATAGAGAAAAAAAGGAAAGTGAATTAATTTAATCAGAGAACACGTCTTCTGTGAGTCACTAGATGTAATTGTACTGCATACACTTCTCATTGTGTACAACTGGTATCTGGTGACTACATTATTTGAAGCTATACCGCCATAAATAGAGTCACAAGGGGGGGGGGGGGGGGGGGGAACATTGAAGACCCTAGCAACATCCTGGCAGCTAGTGATCCATTGGTGGACACTAAAGTAATTTAATGGTTCCTATGGTCTCAAGCACTCATCGTGGCTGGACATACCAGCAGTGTAGCAAGAAGATGGTTTGACAGATTTTTTTACTGCCCTCTTGAACCCCTTCAATTTGCATGAGTGTCCTCATGAGTTAAACACTGCGGTGGGCTATGTGGATAAGCGGCATTTGTAACTGTATACATGTCCTAACAGTTAAACACAGTGCTCATCTTCTAGACCACTGACAGCTTCTTGGCTGCGGCCATTATAGGCCCAGAACAACCTTCTCCTTTGGATCACACACCTATGACGATGTCACCCATACTGCACACGTCTTCAAGGAAACTATCTACTGGGGGCCTATATATTGGAAAAAAACTACCTACTGGGGCCTATATACTGGGGAAACTACCTACTGTGGGGCTATTTATTCGCGAAACTACCTACTGGGGTCTATATATTGGGGAAACTACCTACTGTGGGCCTATATATTGGAGAAACTACCTACTGGGGCCCATATATTGGAGAAACCACCTACTGGGGCCTATATATATTGGGGAAACTACCTACTGTGGGCCTATATATTGGAGAAACTACCTGCTGGGGCCTATATACTAGTGAAACTACCTACTGGGAGCCTATATACAAGGGAAACTGTGTACTGGGAGCCTATATGTGGTGACCCACCATGGGAGTTCTTTCTCTTATACACCTGTCGCAAAAGTTTCTTACTCCCCGTTAAGTGGTTATGAAGCGCAGAGTTTCACCACTAGTTGTCAGTATTTTATATGTATGCTCTTATTAAACAGCTGAAGCTAGGAAAGGGTTACCGTTTTATGTGTACCCTGTGTTTTGCTGATCTATAGTATATGCTCTCTACTTCTAGCCTATCACTCTTTTTCTTTCTTTTGCACACATTCTTTTTCACCACTCACGGGGTACCTTACTTAGCCCCTGTAGGAAGTTACTTGGTGGGAGGAAGTGTAGCGTCAGTTCTGATCCAGATTCTCGTGGGAGAAGGACACACAGAGCAGATGTCCCTGCTGTAGCCAAGCCAGGGCCTGGCTCTGCCAGCACCCTTGTCTGGGACAAGTCTGAGTCTAGACTAAGACACGAGTGTGGTCAGATGCAACTAGAGACACTTAAGGGGAGATTTATCAAATTGGTGTAAAGTAGAATTGTCTTAGTTGCCCCTAGCAACCAATCAGATTCCACCTTTCTTTTTTCAAAGAATCTGTGAGGAATGAAAGGTGGAATCGGATTGGTTGCTAGGGGCAACTAAGACAATTCTACTTTACACCAGTTTGATAAATCTCCCTCTTAGTTCTTTCAGCACTTATCCTATATCTACTATGCTGTGCTAAACACTACAAGAGGGAGAAGAGTCTGGGAACATCCTAACGCACACCATGAACCAGTCTAAAAGGTGCAGGGTAGTATCCTGATATAAAAAAGGAACTAGCCTGGATACAACAAAGCTACCAGAAGGTCTACATATCCTATCTTGCAGTGCAGGTAATCGGAAAGGCTCAGGAACTTAGCTTCACCCAGGTAACCAAGGCTGGGGCTTGTATCACCCTAGGAGGACAAGTAACTAGACACTGAAGGTGGTCAGACTATAGTCCATACACAGGTACAAGTAAACTTCTAACTCTCAAGTATTCTCTCAAGTTCTGGCAGAGTACATTGCTACATTGGTTTAGGACTCTCTTGACAAACTCCTCTCCTCTACGCTATTCTACTCTACTTCCAACTCTTCAAGCACTGCTACAACTACCTCTACTCTACTTCTTTAAGCATCTCCTAACCACAGACAAGTTCAAGCACTATAGTCCGTGTGAAGATTTATCTATTTGCTGCCAAAGTGTTTTGCACTACTGAGAGACTGTACAGTAAAACTGTTATATTTTTATATCACTGGGACTGGGTCATCTTTTCCTCCGTACCAGCACCTATACACACAAACTGCACACCTTGGGTTATTTTTCCCCTTTCTGTGGGTGACGGTACTCAGGACTACCATGACAAGAGCCCAAAGGACCCACTATAGCCTGGCAGGTTACCGACCATTTGGGGAACAGTACAGCCAGCCACAACACAAAGCAGGACTAGCACTGGCGTCTTGATACTACCATCTATGGCTGAGCTGTAAACATAACCGACCAACAACCACAGAAGTGGCATCACCAGTAACATCTCAGTATGTCACCGGTCGAGTACCCCATATATACTGGGGAAACCACCTACTGGGAGCCTATATACTGGGGAAACTACCTACTGGAAGCCTATGTATCAAGAGCCTATATACTGGGGAAACTACCTACCAGGAGCCTATATACTGGGGAAACCACCTACTGGGGCTGGGGCATAAACCGTATACTGGGAAGGCTACCTGATGGGGGCCTGTATACAGGTTGAAACTATGTACTGGAACTATATTTTCCAGAACCTACCTACTAGGGAAAATACTGTGGTAGCCTATATACTGGGAAAGGTACATACTGGGGGTCCTATCTACCTACTGAAGCAACTTACCTGCCTATTGGGGAGTCCAACAATTCCTTAGTGCAGTGATATGTGGTCATGTGGTGGCAGGATACTGTTTTATCCTACACATTGGAGCACAGTTCTATATTTAGGCTATGTTCACACAATGTATGAGTCTCTGAGAAGATCGCCCCGGATGATTTTTGCAGCCGCAGAGTTCTGATGCGGGCACATCCGTGTGCGCCCGCAACAGAACTCCCCACAGCACACTATGGAGTGTGCGGCCGAAGCCGCTCACTCCATTGTGTGCACTGACAGGGTATTCACTGAATAGCGGCCGCAGATAACTAACATGTCGGTTTTCTACGGCGCAGCGAGGGATCCCGGCCGGAGCATATACTATGTGTATACACTCCGGCCTGGATCCCATAGAAGACAAGGCAATGTATCTTTTCGTGAAAAGTCCGGCCATTGTTGCAACTTTTACGAAAGGATCCGTTGTGTGAACATAGCCTTATAGATCTTTCATCATATCTTCATACCATCCTCGCCTATTGATGAATATGATCACATCTTCCCTATGTATGGAAGGAACAGAATTACAGGGCCGGAGACATCGTCCAGTCTGTCCCCGTCCCAGCACGATGCTACATAGATGTCATTATGACACGGATGGGGCACGGACTGGTAGCGGCTGGGTGACAGCTCTCAGGCCCCGCCCCCGGGATCACATGACCGCCTGCTGTCGTCACAGCTGCCTGTGTGCTCGGATGTATGAGAGCCGCGCTCAGTGCCGCCAGTGCCAGTGGTAGTGCTGCCGCCGCCGCCGCTCCTTCCTCCAGCATCTCCGCCCAGGAATGAGAAGCGATGTCCGGCGCATCCAACGAGGAGAAAACCTGCCGCAGGTTCCTGGAGCTTTTTCTCGGGGAGTTCAGGGGACCCTTCGGGGAAGAGGACCCGATCCCGTTCCGTCCACTGTCCGATCACATCACTCCGGAGGAGGTGGAGGGAGAAGCGCTGGACCTGTGCCTGCAGCAACTCTGCAAATAGTTAAGTGGCGGATCTATCGCTATGTGCTGGGGGGCCCGGGGGGCATGGGCAGGTGTGTGCGGGGGTGTCCTATTCATAGACTCTGTTCAGGAGACATGACAGGCAGTAGTGACAGTGGGGGATGGAGATAGCTGGCTGGGCAGCCGCTGCCAGGGAGCCCTGTGCCGGGCAGCCGCTGCCAGGGAGCCCTGTGCCGGGCAGCCGCTGCCAGGGAGCCCTGTGCCGGGCAGCCGCTGCCAGGGAGCCCTGTGCCGGGCAGCCGCTGCCATGGAGCCCTGTGCCGGGCAGCCGCTGCCAGGGAGCCCTGTGCCGGGCAGCCGCTGCCAGGGAGCCCTGTGCCGGGCAGCCGCTGCCAGGGAGCCCTGTGCCGGGCAGCCGCTGCCAGGGAGCCCTGTGCCGGGCAGCCGCGGCCAGGGAGCCCTGTGCCGGGCAGCCGCTGCCAGGGAGCCCTGTGCCGGGCAGCCGCTGCCAGGGAGCCCTGTGCCGGGCAGCCGCTGCCAGGGAGCCCTGTGCCGGGCAGCCGCTGCCAGGGAGCCCTGTGCTGGGCAGCCGCTGCCAGGGAGACGATCACCTGGAGTGACAGCTATCCGGCAGGGGAGACCCGGCTGACAATCCATATAAACCCTGTTACATAAGATCCCCAGCCGGCCATGTCCTCATCCCATAGAGCCCATCAGTCTCCAGACCGGTGTGTCACCTTGTAGAGGTTACACGGAGCCCCGTCCTGAATGAACCTTCTCCTCCTCCTGCTGCTCACCTGATACACCTCCTGTGCTGCTGTGCCAGCACTCCACTGGCTCTATATATATATATATATATATATATATCTCTATCTCTATATATCAGTGTTCTCCATATGTAGCACTGTTACTACTCCCAGTGTCCCTAGCATCTGCCCTGCATGCTGGGAGTTGTAGTTGTACAATGGTTAGAGACTCTTAGGTTGGAAACCACAGATATCCATGAACTATATGTGCGCATAGTCTGATTCCTCATTGTCCTTTATCACTAGGCAACAGGTTATATCACTTAGCGACGTCTTATACAGGTGGATAACGTTCTGTTCCAATTCTTAGGTTGTGATAGGTGATGGCAATGGATCGGCGCTGTAGGTTAAAGTAAAAAGTCAGTATTTATTAGAGGCACATTAGATACAAAGAAATAAGTATATCAGATAGAGTTCCGTCAGTTCTCTGGAAAGCGTGGTGACCGCCAATATGGCGGCCCTAACCAGCCAGTTAGAATTGCGGGAAGTTTAGGTTTGCACAGTCACCATTGGGTAGTGATAGACAGCTGGGTGACAACCTGTGTAGAAGCTGTGTGGTCATCAAACCTAGAAAGATTTGGCGTTCAAGACTGTGGAAAAGCTAGGGGACAGCCCCTGCGGAGCTTTCAGGACTATTTAGGAGGGTTTTTTTGTATGGGGTGTTGCTACTGGTCATAATGTTTTTGTATTATGTTTCAAGATTGCTATGGAATCATGAATTACTGTATGCATGCTTTTTTATTCTAAGGCTATGTTCCCACAACATACGAAAGATTGCAAAGAACGGGCGTTGTTGCTACACACCGGCCGAAAATAACGTTCATGAGTGTTGTTTAACAACAACCGTTCTTTGCTATCTTTAGTACTTTGTGGGGAAAAAAAAATGGTTTGCCCATAGCAGCCAATCACAGGTCAGCTTTCATTTTACCAAAGTTCATTAAGATATGAAAGGCTGAGCTGTGATTGGTTGCTGTGAGTTTTTAGTCTTGCACGGTTTTATATCCCCCCCCCCCCCCCTTCATTGTTTTATTTTTTTTGTTTTGTTTGAATGCAGCAGGGTTTTTTTTTGCGGGAGAAGTGGAATAATAATAATAATAATAATTTATTATTATATATTATAATTTTTTTTTTTTTTAAGCAAACAATGCTAAAAACTATGTGGGAAGGAAGGAATCCTTTTGGATTTTATCCCGTGATGTATAAATTAGTAGCATCAGTTTCCAGTGCTACTTTACCTTTGGTCGGTGGTAAGGTACAGGTTAGTTTCTATAGTTCTGCAAACTTCTTGAGAGTAGTTACTTGTCCAAAGAAGACTTAATATTGAGGCACTCACCACTGCTTCTTCATGAAAATCACTCTCTTTATTCACATAAATGCAGATACATAGATACAGATGATGGAACGGGTGACAGCCTGTTTCGCATGCGTAGCTTGCATGCTTCCTCTCGGACCGAAACATCGTCTGTACCTTCTTCTGTCGCCCGTTCCATCATCTGTATCTATGTACCTGCATTTATGTGAATAAAGAGAGTAATTTTTTTGAAGAAGCAGTGGTGAGTGCCTCAACATTAAGTCTTCTTTGGACAAGTATCTAGTGTGTATTCTACTGATTGATTGGGCACTAGAGATGAGCGAACCTTGAGCATGCTCGAGTCCATCTGAACCCGAACTCGGATGGACTCGAACCCGAACCCGGTTCGCTCATCTCTATTGAGCACCACCAGCGGAACTGGGACCAAGGGACTATCTACACGGTGCGTTTTTTTTCCTTCTGGATGGTGGTGCCGAAACTCTGCTGCAAGTTCTTGAGAGTAGTGACCAGAGCAAAGATACGGCTGGTATTTCCCCATACACGTAATCCTGCTATTCTATAAGAAGGCGTTCTTGCTGAATCTGGTCAGCTGTGAAGTGCTGTATCCATCTGGTAATGTCCCTTCACCATACACACATACTGCACTGGGATTATTTGTAAAATTAGGCTAAAAATCAAATAATGTTACAGTTGTAGAATTCTTACAAAAATCATTATAGAATGAAGAGAAATGAGCAGATAACAAATACAGATAAAGAAAATTCTTACACGTGAAGGACTTTCTATGTATTTACCTGGAGCTTCTTCGGGGTCCTGCACAATATAAAAATTATGCTGTAATAACAAATAGAGCCAGTCTCACCTGATTAACTTTTATTAAATATTGCTTAGAAGTTGCTTCCCCTGCAAGAGCCATATAATAAGAACAAATAAAGCAAAAAGTTTAGTGCATTATCCGCCTGGATTTTTTTGCAGCTCACTGAGGGATTATCTTACAATGTACATATAAGTCAATGAAGAGAGGTGCAGAGCTAGAAACACAAACAGACACACTGTTTGCTTCTTCCCTCATCCCAGTGCTGGACAATGCTTAGTGCTGCTCTGTAATATCCTCCATACTGCCACTACTTCTTAGGGTTTGCTACAGAGAAGTAGGTAAATAGGATCTCCTGTTCTCTGTGTCATGTCTATTGAAAACATCTGAGCAGCTAGTCTCCTCCCAATTAGGAACTGAGCTCAGGGTAAGCCGGAAGTGCTGGAGCCTGCAAGGAAAAGGGGGGGGGGAGCTAGTAAAATGCCAGATACAAGCGATATAATGGCCAGGAATAGTGCATCTCTTTATGTACACACACAAGACAGTTTATCCTGACAATTTACGTGATCAACTACCTAGTAGGCATGCTACTGACTGAAGGCCTAAACGTGTTCTGGACCTGCTGCAACAATGATTTGTGAATATAATTGTTTGCTGGGAAATCCATAGGGCTCCATGATGGATATCAAATAGGTTTTACCTTTAATATTCAATAAGCAATTTATTTCTTTGAGTCAAGGTTGTAATGGGTTCCACTCGAAATTTCCAACTGTTTTCTATTGTTTGAACGGGCCCCAAGGTTGGAATGGGTTCCCATAACATTTGTTGCAATTTCTGAGATCCTCGTCTATGATATAATAGGTTATTATCTATATCTGTGAGCAATACATAACCCTGTGATGCCATAGCCAGCTGGAAGAACTTCATTTGGAAAACTAGTGATAATGATAATGTTGTATATCTGCAGACCTGAACAGCGTATTCTTTCTGCCTGCAGTCACAGTAAAGCGAGCCGCTGCGCAGCGTAATGAGAAAAGACGGGTTTATGGCAATGTGGGCTTATATAGGTCACTGGTAGAATACACTTTTTTGAGTATGAATAAGGTGCTCCAAACCCTGATGACAGCTTATACTATGAGAATCCCAAACACAGTGAAACCTCTATAAGACGACTACCTAAGGTAGCAGAAAAAGAATCCATTTAAGGAATTTAACCAGTATACATTGCAGAATAGTGATGCCCAGTCTTCGGTTTCACCATTGGGTAGAGCATGTTTCCAGCATTGTATAAAATGAAGTTGTTGCATAGGACACCTAACTTTTTTTTTTACCAAGGTATGAAATATGGTTGTTCCATTGCCACAGTATATGGTTTTACATAGAGAAATCTGTGCTGTCTTTCCTGAGAGGACATTTCCTTTCCACCACAACATGTCAGTGGACTGTCTAGACTGTCCCTCGCCGCTCAGTGGTAGCTTTGAAGAGGACAGCGGCTGACCCTGGGGTGGAGCGGCGAGGGACAGGTAAGTATGCATGTTTGTGATTCCTGCAGCCCCAACATCTTTATCAGTAATGAGTGGACACTGTCTTTAAATATCAGTATCGCTAGCATTTCCGCTATGTATGAACATAGCCCCAAAACCCCAAAAAACTATGAAAAACTGCCACAAAAAGCTGTGTGTAAAACCTAAAGGTTTTTCTGCCAATTTTTTGACCAGCAGAACCTGTGCGCTCAAGAAACGAAAAGAGAAAAATAGGTCAAAATCAAGAGCGCTCCCATGGCAGTCACTGGCTGCAGCATTCACAACATTGGGAACAGGTGTACAGAGAACAGCATGGAACCAGGGAAACATTGGCGTAAGAGTAGCAGGCGATTCAATATATATATATTATATATATATTTTTTTTACCTTACTGATTCACTGTGGCACTGGTTTAATAGGTCCCCTGATCTTTTGTGCAGATAGTGTCCATAGTGATGGCCCACTGTGGTGACATGGACTGCATATGTCACAGTGGTCACCTGATATATCATCACTATGGATGTCATGGTGCCAGCCAGCACGGACAGACATCAACAGGGGCCTGAATTAGAATTAGGAATAGAAATTAGGAATATAAGGATATTGAGCAGTTTTTAGCAATTTTGAGCCCAAATTTATACATCTTTTAAAGGGGTGCTCCAGCATGGGGGCACTTTCTGGGGGGGACCAGCGGCGGCGGGTCACTCATCGTGGCGCTCTGGTTCCCGCCCGCTTCCTGGTGTCTTACGCTGCCCGAGACGCTACGTCTCAGGGCCGCTCAGCCACTCAGTGAAGGAGGCGGGAACCGAGCGGACTTCAAACGGATCCCGCCTCCTTTACTGAGTGGCTGAGCGGCCCTGAGACGTAGCGTCTCTGGCGGCGTCAGACACCAGGAAGCGGCCGGGGACCGGAGCGCCGCAATGAGTGACCTGCCGCTGGAATCGGGGAGGTGAGTGGACATCTTTTATTTCAGCCACCTCCTCCCCGGTCCCCCCCAAAAAGTGCCCCCAAACTGGATAACCCCTCCCAAAAAAACACTTTAAGGGTGCGTTCACACCTACAGGATCTGCAGCAGATTTGATGGTGCAGATTTGATGCTGTGTTTAGTTATTTAAATGAAATCTGCTGCGGATCCGCAGCAGAAAATCAGCTGCGGATCCGGTAAGTGTGAACGTACCCTAAAGGGGAACTATCAGCAGGTTAGATGAATCCAACCTGCTGCTAGCTCCCTCTTGCACCCAAGTTGCTGCGGATGAAGGTATATCTCTAACCTTCATCCTTGGTGTTGTTCCTGTGCTGTTTTAATGTAATCCTGTGTCTAGTAAGGCCATTTGGAGCCCTGACCGTCCCTCTCTATTGATAATCATTAGAAGGGGTGAGTCGCCAGGGGGGAGATCAGCGCTCTGGGGGTGGGACAGTTCTCCAAAACGGCTTTACCAGACACAGGATTACATTAAAAACTGCACAAGAATGGTGCCAAGGATGAGTGTAAGACATAACTTCATCCTCAGCGCCCCGTGCGAAGTAGGGTGCTATCAGCAGGTTAGATTAGTCTAACCTGCTGCTAGTTCCCCTTTAAGGCCTATTTTAATACCATGATTTTCTTTCTCTAGGCAGTGCATTGTGGGCCTACTTTACCAGCCTCTTGCAAGAACCGGTTGTTCCAATCTGAAAGCAGGCAGAATAAGGAAACATATTGTCTGATTTTTTTATTTTTTTTCTGGCATTTTCCTTTCTGCATATAAATGAGCACACCCGCTTAGCTGTTCTTCCCGATAAAATAAATGTGCTGTTACAACATTATGCAAACTCATGTTGTGAAATTGTGCTGAATCCTTTCAGATCGCTCCCGTCTAATCATTTATGTGTAATGGAAAGTGTTACAACTTGAGGAAAGGCGATTGCATACATTGCTGTTTGTAACGGGTGTTTGCAGAGTGGCTGCATACGGTACTGGAGCAATCCTTGTGAATCTGAAAATCAAGCGGCACGTTCTTAGTTTACTGTTGTTTTGTCTGAATTCTTAGAATATGTCCACATCAAGATGGGATTTCAAAACATTTTGAAAAATCACAATGTGTAAAGCTGAAGTCACATTGAGGGCCCCTTCACAAACACTATGGGGGAGATTTATCAAACTGGTTTAAAGTAGAATTGTCTCAGTTGCCCCTAGCAACCAATCAGATTCCACTTTTCATTCTTCACAGATTCTTTGTAAAATGAAAAGTGGAATCTGATTGGTTGCCAGGGGCAACTGAGACAATTCTCCTTTACACCATGTTTGATAAATCTCGCCTTTTGTGTTTGGTGTTTTTTCAGGTCAAAAAAATAAAATGTCAGAAAAGAAAACCCGCCTGTGTTGTGTGTTTTGTTTTTTTTTTTTTTTTTTTTTAAATGCAATTTTTTTTTCTAGCATTTTTGACTTTTTTTTTTAATTAACTTTTTTTGTGGTTTAGGTGTTTTTGTGTGCTGAACTTTTTTTCCGCTGCCAGCACATGATCCAGCTGCTTGACCACAAAAGGTGACAAAAACGCCAGAAACAAACAATGTCATATCCACAGCAATGGCGTTTTTAAGAACGATCCCATTAAAGTCTATGGGGAAACAAACAGTTAAAAAAAAAACAATCACAATCTCAGCAAGCTGCATTTTGACAAAACTATCACAAAGCCTCAAAAATGGCAGAAAGGAGAGAAAAAAGGCATGTTTGTAAGGCATATCCTAAACGGCTAACATCTGGCCACTGGTGTTGTGAAGCCAGCCGAAAACTGAGCTCAAGAACAAGAGCACACAGTGAGATTAGTTGGGGGAAAGATCAGAAGCAACGTGGGAAAATATTATTTTACTGAAAGAGTTGATTGGAACAAACTTCCAGCAGAGGTGGTTGGTAAATCTACAATAACAGAATGTAAACCTGCCTGGGATAAATATATATCTATCCTAAGATAATAAGAATGAAAATACTAAAAGGGCAAACTAGATGGACCCAGTGGTGTTCTACCGACAATCTTCTATGTTTCTTTTTAGAGCAGTGCTTCTCAATTCCAGTCCTCGTGTACCACCAACATGTCATGTTTAGAGGATATCCTATACAAAGAACACCTGTGATAATACCTGATGATAATTATTTTACACGTGAAATACTAAGGGAATCCTCAAAACATGACCTGTTGGAGGGCATGAGGACTGGAATTGAGAAGCACTGTACTATATAGAAAACTCCTGATCATGGGCGTATCACAGTCATGTGGAAAAGCCGTATATTTAGAGATTTGGACGATTTCATGTATTGCCTTACGAGATCAGAGAGGAAACTCCAAATTCTTAAAATGCTGTTTTTTTTTAGTGTTCTCATAAAGGTGACCCTATTGAGCACCATATTCATATATGTAGTTTGTGGTATAATATCCTTGGTATAAATGCCTTTTAATCTGCCTAGCCATACTGATCCAGCTCATTGGGAACGTTGCCGGACCCATGATTTAACAGTGCATACTACATTTTGCTACATGTATAAAATAAGTACCACCTTATGCTACAAATCATCATCACCATTTCCCATTGGACAGACCGACCACCCTGCAGCTTCCCACAACAAACGACTATAGTCCCACCGTCTTTGGAATGCAGAGCCATATACACTTTCCATGAATAGACACAATAAGACTGAGACCCTCTATTGGTTGTGTTATAACCTGGTACTGGCCAGTCATAAAACAGTTGTCTATAATGGCTACAAATTGATCGATAAAGCAACGTTTTGTTCTATTGACAAAAGAAGGCGGGTACCAATTATTGTTCCCAGGACCAGGCTTTGTGACCTTTCTAGACCATCCGGATTCTCTGTGGGTGCTGTTCATCTGGTGTGTCTGCGTGCTTCATGCCTGGGAAAGTAGAGGTTTGCCTTGATAGAACAGCTTTTTTGGTTTTAAAGTTTCAGATCTAACTGGCACTCTTCTTAAAGGGATTATCCCGTGCTACAAAAACATGTTCACTTACTTCTAGAGACAGCACCACTCTTGTCTCCAGTTTGGGTGCAGGTTTTGTAACTATGTTCCATTGAAGTGAATGGAGCTTAATTGCAAACCACACCTGGACTGGAGACAAGAGTGATGCTGTCACTGGAGGAAAGTGAGCATGTTTTTGTAGCACTGGATAACCCCTTTAAACCTTACTTTGTAGTAATGCTTGAAATCAAGAGAATGACCCTCTTCTGCTCCAAGACGTAAAGATTAAAAATATATTTAAACCTGTATAAGTGTTTTCTTGCTTGCACTTAAAAGCTGTGACTTTTTCTATCGGATGTTTTGTATCCCGTGTGCTCTGCTCCCAAATGTGTCATTTTGACAGATCTTCTGGAATAATTTCATATTGCTGTCGTCTTGGCGGACATCCTCTGAATTCCAATTACATCAAATTTATCTATGCTGTTGTTGCATCTCTTGTCTAAGGCGGCCGGCAGCGGAAGACATTCTGAGTCCATTATTGTAAAATACTAGAATTGTAGAAAGATTGAAACTCTACCGAAGATCATTTTAAGAATATCTGATATATATATTTTTTTTAAATAACGATTTTGTCATATGCAGCATGTATGGGCACATTAACACGTCCGAGCGGCGATTCTGCGCACTGTGGCCTTCGCTGTTGTTCTGACAATGGTTATTTACTACGTTTTGGATTGTGGATAAGTCAGGCATGTTTGTATGCATTTGTGGAGAAGACAGGCATATCATCATCAGAATACTCCTTTAAGTGACCTTTTTTTTTAAATGTCTATTTAATTTACCCTACCTTATGCCATGGTTTTCTCAAAGCTGGTATCTAATTTTGTTCTGGTCTTCTGTATACGTATAGATGAATATGAATTTGAATATGTAATATATTACCACATTATGCATCTGTCTGTAAATGGGCAAACCACATAAAAAGTGATCAAGCGTCATTATTAATGGAGATTTAATGCATATTTAAAAAAAAATAAATGGAAAAATGACCTTAAAGGGGTTGGCCACTTTGTAGTAAAATAGTTCAGTGTACAGTAGTAGCAAGTGTACTCACTGTATACACTGACAGCAGCTCCTTGTGTACCTCATAGAGCTAAACTCCCTTCCTCCAGGCTGTGCTGCCCTGCTCTGTGGTGTTTCTGTCCATAAGATGGCTGACATGGAGGAGCAGGTGACCATGCCCCGCCCCCCAGTGTCCACCATAGGCATATACAGGCTCAGTGGTGGACACTGGGGGGCGGGGCATGGTCACATGCTCCTCCATGTCAGCCATCTTATGGACAGACTCACTACAGAGCAGGGCAGCCCAGCCTGGAGGAGAGGAGTCTGATTTTAGCTCTATGAGGTACACATGAAGCTGCTGTCAGTATATACAGTGAGAACACTTACTAATACTGTACACTGAGCAATTTTACTATAAAGTGGCCAACCCCTTTAAGCATCCAGAACAAAATAAAATCAGATCCACTGTAATATTAAAGCAGGGATTTGGTTGCTATGGTCAGGTCCTTACCTAGGGCCTGCAGTGCAGTAGTTTTCCTACTAGATATATTTGTGTTTGTAACGCCTGGAGTAGTGGATCCACTGGACCGGCACCAGCGATGGCACTAACCTCACCAGGGAGCGGAGTCTAAGGGGCCGCTGGTTTTCACCAGAGCCCGCCGCAAGGCGGGATGGACTTGCTGCGGCAGGCGACCCCCCGGTCGCTACCCCTGGCTTGGTTGCTGGTGACGGCAGGCGAGGCGTGGCAGGAGCAGTAGGCGTGTCCGCAGGTGACAGGCTGAACTCAGGAGCCACGGTGACACAGGGGAACAGGAACCAGGAACACAGACTAGGGACCAGGTAACGGATAGGAACCAGGAACAAGGACTAGGGACCAGGTAGCAGGAAGGAATCAGGAACAAGGACTTGGGACCAGGTGGCAGATAGGAAACAGGAACAACAGGGGCTGGGCCAACGCTATGGGAAGCATGTAGAGGCTCCAACACAAGGGACAGGGCATGCTGGGATTTATAGGGGAGTGATTGGGTGCAACTACCAATTAGGAGCGCACTGCCCCTTTAAATCTGAGACAGCCGGCGCGCGCGCGCCCTAGGAGGCGGGGACGCGCGCGCCGGCCGACACAGCGAGAGACAGGAGCGTGGAGTGGTGAGGCGCCCCCCGGGGCCGAAGTAATAGCAGCGCCGGGTCCCTGACTAGGGACACCGGCTGCTGCATGGGGCAGGAGGCGGTCTCGACGGCGGCCCGGAACGCGGGACGCCGCTGCGGCCGTGACAGTACACCCCCCCCCCCCTTTGGCCTCCCCCTCTTTCTTGCCTGCAGATGGCACAGGAAGCCACAAAGTCTTTGACATCTTGGAACAGACTGGACCACCAGTAGTGGCGGGAGATCCGTTGGCCGGTCTTATGGACTCCAGAGTGCCCGGCCTCCAATGAGGAATGTCCCCACTTCAAAATACCTCTTCGAAGCGCAGGGTGAACATGGGTCTTTCCGGGGGGTACTTTCCGAAGAGTAGAGGTGACGACTGGTACTAGACGATCAGGAGATATAACGTGGCAAGGGGATGTGGGTTTGTGGAAGAGATCCTTCCGTAAGTTCTCATGGTGGTAAGAGGACATAGAGTGCTTGGTGAGGTGCTGAGGTGACTTGAGACACTGGCTGGAACAGTCCTGACCCCAACTGAGAATCTCCCCGGTTCTCCAGTCCAGCTTAGGGGCATGTAATTGCAGCCAAGGGAGTCCCAGGAGAACGGTGGGGGAAGAATGGGGCAGGACGTAGAAGGATATCTTTTCCTGATGTAAAGGACCCACCTGGAGGACTAAAGGTGCGGTCTGGTAGTACACACGGTCGGTAAGAATTTCGCCCGTGAGCGAGGAGATAGTCAGGGGCCTGGCTAGGCGGGTCACGGGTAGCTGCCATCTTTGGACCAATGTAGCCGCAATAAAACTGCCTGCTGACCCAGAATCGAGAAAGGCAGTAGTCTGGTGATTTTGTCCTGAGGGAGTCCGGATGGACCCTGGCATAGACAGACTTGGAAGGGTGGCATTCACACCTAGGGACACCTGTCCCACCGGACCTAGGTGCGAGCATTTTCCGGACGTTTGAGGACGTAGGGGACATCTCAGCCGAAAGTGATCTGAACCACCGCAATAGAGACAGAGATTCAACTCCAGGCGACGGATTCTTTCATCAGGCGTCAGGTGAGCCCGTTCCACCTCCATAGGAATATCAGGAGAGGGCTGGGACATCGGAAAGTCAGGATTCTGGAAAACCGGCGCCAGCTGGGGATGGCGACGGGAACGGCTTAGTAGATGTTCATGCCGAACCTCCTCCTCCCTCTCCGAAAAACGAGTATCAACTCTGGCGGCCAGTAGGATGAGTTCGTTCAGGGAGGTAGGTAGGTCTCGGGCGGAAAGCACGTCTTTCACTTGACTGGATAGGCCCTTCTTGAAGGTGGCTATTAGAGCGGCTTCATTCCAGTCCAGTTCAGCCGCCAGGGTACGGAACTGGATGGCGTAGTCACCAACAGAGGAGCTCCCTTGAGAGAGGTTGAGGAGAGCAGTCTCGGCTGAAGAAGCACGGGCAGGTTCCTCAAAGACAGAGCGAAACTCGAATAGGAAGGCCCGGAGACTGGCAGCAACAGGATCATCACGGTCCCACAGTGGCGTGGCCCAGGCCAGGGCTCTACCCTCCAATAGGCTGATGATGAAAGCCACTTTAGAGCGCTCGGTGGAAAACTGACTACTTAAAAGTTCAATATGCATGGTGCACTGAGTCAGGAATCCTCTGCACAACTTAGAGTCACCAGAGTATTTGCTTGGGAGAGCAAGTCTGAGTGTAGAAACAGCGTCAGGAGGTGGTGTGCGCTGTAAGGCGGCAGTGAGTTGCTGGATCTGCTGCGACTGTTTCTGGATTTGTTGCGCCTGTTGAGCGACCACTCTGGCGACGTCACAGAGATCAGGCACCTCGCCGGGATCCATGGTTGGAGCCTACTGTAACGCCTGGAGTAGTGGATCCACTGGACCGGCACCAGCGATGGCACTAACCTCACCAGGGAGCGGAGTCTAAGGGGCCGCTGGCTTTCACCAGAGCCCGCCGCAAGGCGGGATGGACTTGCTGCGGCAGGCGACCCCCAGGTCGCTACCCCTGGCTTGGTTGCTGGTGACGGCAGGCGAGGCGTGGCAGGAGCAGTAGGCGTGTCCGCAGGTGACAGGCTGAACTCAGGAGCCACGGTGACACAGGGGAACAGGAACCAGGAACACAGACTAGGGACCAGGTAACGGATAGGAACCAGGAACAAGGACTAGGGACCAGGTAGCAGGAAGGAATCAGGAACAAGGACTTGGGACCAGGTGGCAGATAGGAAACAGGAACAACAGGGGCTGGGCCAACGCTATGGGAAGCATGTAGAGGCTCCAACACAAGGGACAGGGCATGCTGGGATTTATAGGGGAGTGATTGGGTGCAACTACCAATTAGGAGCGCACTGCCCCTTTAAATCTGAGACAGCCGGCGCGTGCGCGCCCTAGGAGGCGGGGACGCGCGCGCCGGCCGGCACAGCGAGAGACAGGAGCGTGGAGAGGTGAGGCGCCCCCCGGGGCCGAAGTAATAGCAGCGCCGGGTCCCTGACTATGGACACCGGCTGCTGCATGGGGCAGGAGGCGGTCGCGACGGCGGCCCGGAACGCGGGACGCCGCTGCGGCCGTGACAGTGTTTCTAATGGTAAGTCTACATGGAGGGGCCGTGCATTTTACCATAAATCGGCATTTGATATTTATATTCATCCGTAATGGCCGCGTGGTTTTTCGGGTAATTGGCAATTGGTTAATGCTCCCTTCTTATGCAGGTGGCAAAGAAGTTAGGGGAGTAGAGACCTAATTAATGTTAATTCTGAGGTGTGAGCTCCTGTGCCGCCCTCTCGCTGTAGGGAATTGTGTAAATTCTTCATTTTGTTATATTAATTAAATCGTTGTGTTAACAATTATATAATTTGAAGGCTGAATATCGGCGTCAAAGCGGAGCAGTGTCTTGTAATTACTCCGTACAGGTGAAGACTGTTCTGGTATGCCTTATAGGAAGTATGGAATTTATTAGCTCATTTATTTATTTATTTTCCCTGTTTGTACTGTCTGTAGTTATGTCTTCAGATTGGCTTGGTGATCTCCTGGATGTCCTGAGCTAGCCCTGTACGTTCCTTGCGTGTAGGGAAGCTGTCCTGGAGCATTCATGCATGTTCTGAGAATCCCCTGGAGTGTCTGTGTCCTGTGTTTTCGGCTTCACCTCCTGTCTTTTTGTTGGGGAGCTCATGCTTGTGCTTTTGAACTGCCCTTGTATTATATGCTATGTCTGTATCAAGATTTGATCAAACAAAATTTCCCTCTTATATTCTTTACAGCAAGCTTTGTTCTCCCACGCTTGATGGGTTTGCCTGGCAACTGGGAGCTTATAAAGTGGTGTTTGCTGTGTGCGCTGTAAGATTTTCCTGCTTGTGTAATGTTTTCTTGTGATATACCCCTAATATTTTGTTATATTGGCTACTCTCTTGTACCTTATTGGGAACACCTCACTTGCTGATACTGATCAATGGTATGCATGACACTGATGAGTATATGCAATAATCGCACATAATAGTCCCCTCGGGAGACTTAAAGTGACTCTGTACCCACAGTCTGCCCCCCCCCCCAAACCCACAGTCTGCCCCCCCCCCCCCCCCATACCGTCAGCTGCTTTTAATCCAAGATCTGTCCTGGGGTCCGTTCGGCAGATGATGCAGTTATCGTTCTAAAAAACAACTTTTAAACTTGCAGCCCTGTGTCAGATTGGTGTGGCCTTGAGTGTCTGTGCATTAGGCTGGCATTACCTCTCTGTCCCTCCTCCCCGCCCTCTTCATCATTCTGAATGCTCCAAGCAGGTTTTCTACTATTCATCACCTGTGTGAACACTGCACTTGAGTTGGATTGTTAAGGCACCTGTGCAGTGTTCAGACAAGTGAGGAATAGGAGAAGTTCTGCCAGAGCATTCCTAATGGTAAAGAGGGCAGGGAGGATGGACAGAGGGGTGGTGCAAGGTTAGGGCATAGACACTCTAGGCCACAGCAATTTGACACAGGGCTGCAAGTTTAAAAGTTTTTTTTTTTTTTTTTTTTTTTTTTTTTTTTTTTTAGGACAATAACTGCATCACCTGCTGAACAGACCCCAGGGCAAAAGCAGCTATTCAAAGGTACAAGGGGTTTGGGGGGTCAGATTGTGGGTGCAGAGTCACTTTAATGGCAATTCTTATTACCAGCTATTAGAGATGAGCGAACCTGGAGCATGCTCGAGTCAATCCGAACCCGAACTTTTGGCATTTGATTAGCGGCGGCTGCTGAACTTGGATAAAGCCCTAAGGCTATGTGGAAATCATGGATATAGTCATTGGCTGTATCCATGTTTTCTAGACAACCTTAGAGCTTTATCCAAGTTCAGCAGCCCCAGCTAATCAAATACCGAACGTTCGGATCGACTTGAACCCGAACCCGGTTCGCTCATCTCTACCAGCTATCTATAAAAATTAGGGTCCAGAAAGATTATCTGACAGATTATCTGCCAAAGATTTGAAGCTAAAGCCAGGAACAGACTATAAGCAGGGAACAGGTCATAAAGGAAAGACTGAGATTTCTCCTCTTTTCAAACCCATTTTTTGGCTTTTTGGCAGATAATCTTTCTGTGTAAATGGACCTTCAGTGCCTGAACTAGTTTAGAGGTTGCCTCATGAATAGGGATGGTCCGAACCGAGTTCACACGAACCCGAACCTCGGCACGCTTGGACCATCCCTACTCATGAAGACCACCATTGTCTTCATGCGCTATTGGGCAAGATAAGTTACTTTCCCTCAGTTCCCATGACATGCTAAATACCTCAATTCTTTATAGGATCCATAGGTGGCTATGTTTTCAAGGACTCCCTAGCTGGATACAATCTCTTCAGCCACCGATAATCGAATGCTGCACACTCTGATTTTGACAGACCTGATCATGCTCAAGTTGTTCAACATGTTCAACAGTCCCACAGCGAGTGAGTGGAGCTGCAGAAGAGCATGCCAACTGCTGGTTCATTCACTCTGGGAACATGGGTCCTTTTTTCTTGTGATCAGCAGTCAGACCTGCTGATGAGTTATGTATGAGATATATGGTATAGGAGTAAGACAGCACTCTGTAATGGGGTGGTGCTTGTGGTAGGAAACAGTCCAAGTAGATAATAAAGGAATATCCAGGCACTCACCAATTTCTTTGTGCTCTTTTATTAAAGTGTCACATCATACAAAGACAAGTAAGGAGGATGCGTTTCGACCTGTGGCCACAGGCCGAAACACGTCCTCCTTACTTGTACGTGTATAATGTGACACTTTAATAAAAGAGCACGAAGAAATTGGTGAGTGCCGGGATATTCCTTTATTATAACCTTAAGATGGTCCAAACGTTAACAAGTCAGGGCTATCTCATTGTAGCGGCAAAGGTTTTGTATCATGATAAACTCTCACCCTGTATATGTCCTTGTATAATACCTACAGAGACCCTACTTTTCCTTTTCTTAACTTTTATTTTGTGGTTTTTGCTGTTTGTTTTATGTAATTCTCTTGGAGGACTTTTTTTTTAATAAAAAGTTCTGAACTTTATTTTTGGTTCCTTTTGAATTGTAAGGTTTTTATTCACTATTAGATTGTGCTATATCGTTTTAAGTGCTTTGTTATAGCTTAAAAAAATATCAAATTTGAATATGACAAAAGATACAAGGTTACTTAACGCTATCCAAACCCGTTGTTGCTTTTTTATTGGGTATTACCATTTTATGATTTATTGTTGCCGTGTTTGGCGCAGCATCGATGTGATGTTTAACTAAGCAGGATTAAAGAGGCAAAATGCTAACAGAGACGTAAAAGAGATTCGAAACCTGTGAAATTGTTCCCAAGGTCTTTTCCTAGTGACCTTCAAGGTGTCTGGCGTTTTCCACACTTGGGCATAAGTTAAACTAATGCTGCAAATCAAGTGAAATTGCACATAATTGTGGCCAAGCTTTCTGTAGCAAGGACACAGATCCACAGGGGAACCGCGTTCAGATGTTTTAGCTACAAAAGTCATTTTCCTGTGCTCTTAAAGGAGATCTTGCCATCAGTATATTATGGTTATTTTTATCTTCCCTTGGATCAATTGTACACTTAACCAGCTTCAAACTAAAGCCTGGGGTTTTAAAACAAAGTTTATGCAATGAGACACAATCTGTGCTATTAGCTCTAAGCTGAACATCAATACACATTCCTGTGTTGTCAGGAGACTGTGGTGTGGGATTTGACACCAGTGTTTCGACTTTTTGTAGATGTTAATAACTACGCTTTGGAGGTCTGTAATGCTGTTTTGTCTTAATGCTATAGATATTAAAAATCGATGGTCATTCCCGATAAATTGGTTTTCCCATGCATCCTTTCAAAGGCATTTATTTATTATTTTATAGTGATTTCTAAATATATTCTTTAAAGGGGTTAAACAGCTAGGTAAATATATGTTTAATAATTCTCCCCCCCCCCCACACACACACACTCCTGGAGATTAACAGTATGTGCCATACTTGTTGTTTTATCTCCTTCCCCAAGTTCTGAGTCTGCTGCCTTCTGCTCAAGGCACAGAAAACTGTGTCTGAGCTGTTCTCTTCGTCTCCCCTCTGAGCTCCCTCACCACACACCCTTTGGAGATGTTTATGTAAACCACATCCCGGGCCGGCCCCCTCTAATATTTGCTGGTAACTTTACTGTGATTAACCCTTTCGACATCTAGAGTACAGAGACAGCCGGCCAGGGACGCGGTTTACTTGAACGTCTTCGAAGAGAGGGAGGAGACAGAGAGAACAGCTCAGACACGCTTTTCTGTGTCTTAAGCAAAAGGCATCAGACTCTGAACTGTAAGAAGGAGAATAATATAATGACAATTATGGACCAGATTGTAATTCTCCAGAAAGTGGGATTATTGAACATGT
Source organism: Dendropsophus ebraccatus (assembly GCF_027789765.1). Taxonomy (NCBI): domain Eukaryota; kingdom Metazoa; phylum Chordata; class Amphibia; order Anura; family Hylidae; genus Dendropsophus; species Dendropsophus ebraccatus. The sequence goes on from NC_091458.1 coordinate 128,648,586, forward strand.
ATTTTACCTAACTGAAAAATCCCTTTAATGGCCAAACAACTGTTCTGATAACTTGCAGGTTTGGGCTTTATAGTTTGTTTAGCTTTCGAGAAATACACATTAGGGCTATGTTGCCACACAATATTTTTGCTCAGTATTTTGCTAGCAAAAGCAGGAGTGGATTGACAACACAGAAAGGTTATGTTCCCACACTATTGAAATTGAGTGGATTGCCGTCATTTAACGTCCGTTTTAAAAAAAAAACAGCAATTATTTGCCATTAAAGGGGTTATCCAGCGCTACAAAAACATGGCCACTTTCTTCCAGAGACAGCCCCACTCTTGACTCCAGCGAGGTTTTGCTGCTCAGTTCCATTGAAGTGAATGGTGCTTCATTGCAAACCACACCAGTGAGAAAGCGTTGATCGTTTGATAGAATCTGGACCTATTTTTATCGTTAATCGCTCACAAATCATTCGAACATCGACCGGTGTAATAGCGCGTAGTTCGCTCATTCCCTAGTCTATCAGCCAGGAAAGAACGAGCGCAAGAACGACTATAAGTAATGATTATCGTCTTGTGTAATAGGGTGAACGATTAAGATCGTTCGCCATAGCGATCGTTTGAGATTGTTAATCGCCGAAAAATTGTCCCTTATAATCCCACCCTTATGCTACATTTATTCTAAGTTTTAGACAGAGAATTTGATATTAATTCTTTTTGAATCCACTCCTGGTTCTGGCTCAGAAACCATAAAAACTATATTGACATATTTTCAAAACTAGAAGAATTTTCCATTAAAAGAAAATTTGTTTATGTGCTTCAGAAATGGTGGGAATCGGCCTTAATGTGGGTTCTGTATAGGACTCTACGAGTGTTACCTAAGCTGTCACAGTCTAATAACTTATTATGGACAGTTGTCCGGCTTGGCTTGTCCATTAAGCTCTGAGCTTATTTCCAGAGCCGTGTGTTCAAGAATTAAAATCTTTAAAGGCCTTTCGACCTAACACAGGGCTGATGTTATGAATATTTTCTTCTTGTGGACATGGAAAGTGGCCGATTTTAAAATGGATGGAAAATAGAACATCTAATGTAACCTGTAGCCATACATATCTGTGAGTGTAATGCCCTTGAAATAAACCTTATCAGAATGAATCTCCAGTAACTTCCCTTAATAAGGCTCATTTGTCTCAGTATATGTATGACCATCATCTGATGGGGGGTTAGTTATCTGCCCTTCTGTAATGGAAATCGGGAACTTCATTCTCGGCCTTCCTGGAGGGCGACAGATAGATCTGTATGTAGGATGTGTCCACACTGTGGATTTTGGGTATGAGTTTTATTTTGTGAAAGTTTATATTGATTTACATAGCATAAAATCCATAGTGTATACACTACCTGTGAACATAACCTTTACAGCCAGTCTGAAGAGGCAGAACCGCAGTGGGAGGTACGTCTCGGACTATCTTAGGTCCCGTAGCTGATCTGTAGTCATAGATGACGGCTGTGATAATGGAGGAAAGCAGCAATGGGCAAAATAGCAGCTAAAATTGTAAAGTTTAAAACAAAGTTTACAAAGGTTTGAACATCATAACCAAGCAATTATATAGCTCAACTCCCAGAGCTGTGCGGGCTGTGGCTGCTGGAGAGGATGATGACAGGGGGACACTGAGGGACACAGGGCACTGTAGGGACACTGAGCATCCCTCTGCCATCATCCTCTCCAGCAGCCACAGCCTGCACAGCTCTGGGAGTCGGATCGTGACATCACCATTTTATCCAGGAAGTGACATCACCATGTTATCCAGGAAGTAAAGCCTTGATGCAGTAGTAAGTGCAGGGAAAAAAGCACTTTATGTACATGTCCCATAATAAGTGTATATTGGTGATTTGTATAACTTTTGGGGGGCAATACAATACTTTAATAAAAATTTTCGGCAGACTTTTCCTTTAATTTATACATTTATTTCCAGATACAAATCTACACAAGTTTACACTTAGGAAAACTGTCCCTCCATCAAAACTTGGTTAAGTATATGAATGTCTGGTGGTCCGGTTTCTGGAATCCCCTTTGTTCTTGGGAACTAGGACATGAATCCTCCATTAGAATGATGTAACAGTCACATGTGCACACTTATTATTTATGAGACTGTCTAAGATGGGCAACCCCTTTTACGTTACTAATTATTTCAGTGGGTTTGTACATATATTCACTTTTTTGCTCAGGTGTAGAGTGATTCATAGAAATATTTGTAATGTACATATATAGCACACTATCTATATGCTTGGGGTACAGGAGTATACACCATCAACATCTGTTGTAATAAAATTCATGGACTGGTAACATGTTTACGGTAGGTGTCCTCAGTTGGTTATCATAGTGGAAAAAATAGCCAGTATTGGTTCTGGCAGGTTAAAGGGTTGCATTTGTGTGGCTTTACAAGGGAAAGTATCAAGCGGTAGGTTAGAAGCATCTCTATAGCCCAAGTCCCTATAGCGCATGGGGATCTAAGGATGAAGGTAAGTTTTTCACTTGCATTCTCTGGACTGTTTTCGTGTACTTTGTAGTTTAATCAATATGCTAATGAGGCAGTTTGGTGCACTGTGGGCGGGACTTCCGCCCTGGCTGGCCCGCCCCTCCTAATGAGTATGCCCTGCACCAATGCACCAATCTGCCTAATTAGCATATGGATTACAGTGCACACAAAGACGGCACTGTGAATGAATATAAGAAAATGACCTTCATCCTCAATGCCCTGTGGATGCTTCTGAGGATGCCTTTACACAGATTTATCTGACAGATTTTTTTAAGCCAAAGCCAAGAACAGACTATAAACAGGGAACAGGTCATAAAGGAAAGACTGAGATTTCTTCTCTTTTCAAATTTATTTCTGGCTTTGGCTTCAGAAATCTGTCAGATCTCTGTGTAAAGACCTTTACCTACTGTTAGATTCCCTTTTTTACTTTATTTATATGAGAGAGATACATTGAAGATTTAAATGAGTTTTCCACTTATTTTCCCATATGCACTGTTAGGCTATGTGCACATTATGTATGAGACCGGCCCTTCTGTGTCCCGGCCAGGTCACGGAACGGCCGCTCTCTTAAAAGACCATCACGGATGATCTTATCGGCCTCAGTGTTCTCATGCGGGCACATCCGTGCGCGTCCGCATCAGAACTCTCCACTGCACACTATGGAGCGTACGGCCGCAGCAAAAGTAAATTCCTCCCTATTTGTTTTATGTTCCCACAGTATTTTTGCTCTGTATTTTGCAACCAAAACAAAGAGTGGATTGGAAACACAGAAAGGCGATGTTCACACACTGTTGAAATTTAGTCATTTTAAATTTATTTTAATGGCAAATAATTACAGCTATTTTAAAACAACGGCCATTGTTTTAAAATAACAGCTGTTATTTCCTAATAAATGGCGGCCATCAACACTAAATTTCAACAGTGTGCGAACATAGGCTTTATGTGTTTTCAATCCACTCCTGGTTTTGTTTGAAAATACTGAGCAAAAATACTGTGTGTGAACATAGCCTTGGCATGGGGCTATTTTTCTTTCATACTGGATTTAGAGACTATGTAATCGTTAATTACATGAATAATTTATAATTCCTTAAAGGCTTGCCAACTATTGATCAAGTCTTGATCAGAACTATTTTATTATGATAGTATAATTTTGTTACGCTCTTTTATTAATTGAAAAATGATGAAGAGACTTTATTGTACACTGCATATCTGCCTTTATTTCTCATCATCTCAACCATAGCATTCCTACAGTATATTCTATGTTATGACGGTTAACATTTATCATTACCGAACATGCAAATATACGCTGGAAACAAAAACACACACAAAAAAAAAAATAGAAAAGAAAATTACAATATGTCTTAGAGCAAAACAAAATAACCAACCGTGACAGGATGACAAATGGAATAGCTCTGCCTGGGAAATATCTGACGCAAGTGGTAGAAAACTTCACCCACACAATATCCCTTTACCGACTCTCCGAGGAGCCTTCAAGCTATTCTTAAATGAGTGGAGGGCTTTTCCTGTAGCGTGAAATGAGTCAAAAAACCAGGTAATGTATTTAATAATGTGTATACCTTTTGAAATCATAAGGTAGGGTTAGGAATAATATGGTAGAAGTAAAGCAATAGATTTTAAATTGTGGAAAGCAAAAAGTAGTTTTCATATAATTCAAACCTAAAATTTTAATCTTGTCCCCTTTTGCCAAGTCAGGGAAGTCATATGGTAGTAGAGTAGAGCCATATATTGTGCTATGGTGGCGTATCACAGCTCTGTACAACAAAGAAATTGTACTGCGCCATAATGCATACTTAGAAATGTATTCTTAACAGAATCTCTAGCTAATTTCGTAGAATACATGGTGGTGGTTAGTACATACCACCATGGATACTACATGGATACGCATTCGTTTGTCATTCCTGGAATTACTTACAAAAACACAAATTATTCATTTAAAGTCTTTGACATTTTTGGGCTCAATGGGAGAGATTTATCCAACATGGTGTAAGTGAAACCGGATTCCACCTTTCATTCCTCAGACTCTTTGGAAAATGAAAGGTGGAATCTGATTGGTTGCTAGAGGCAACTGAGCAAGTTTCACTTTACACCATTTCTGATAAATCTCCCCCAATGTCTGCAGTGTTGTCCCCACGCACACGCACACACACGCACAAATTACAGTAAAATATGTTTTCCAACAATTCGTTAAAAATATATATTTTTTTTACTTGGTAGTACCATATTCTAGTAATAAACTAGAATCTGGAAGAACAATTTCTAGGGAACTCTATTTACAGCAGTCAGTTGCCTACAGGGTACATCTCGCAATTCAGCATTAAGGTAGGTTCAGACTACGGAATTCTCGCGGATAAATTCAGCGGAATTCTGTCGTCTGTACGTGCTCACGGACCCGCGCCTTTCTGCCAGCTCCATAGACACCATTCTATGGGCCGGCTGATTACGCATTCCACCGAAAGAATTGACGTGACAATTCTTTCGGCGGAATGCGGAATCAGCCGGCCCGTAGAATGGTGTCTATGGAGCCGGCGGAAAGGCGCGTGGCCGGGAGCGCATACATGCGACGGAATTTCAAAGAATTTATCAGTGAGAATTCCGTAGGCTGAACCCAACCTTTACATTAGATCAGGCAAGGCTTGGAAACAGGTCTTGTCCATGGAGGCCCACCTAACAACTTACAGAACTGGTAAACCTGTCTCCACAAATGCTGTCCAGTCTGCCAGCATCATGTTATAGTGCAGAAAAAGCCAAGCACATATGTTTAGTGCTGTGTAAAAAGATTTGGTATAAATCTCTTCTTATTCTGGGTTTAGGAGTCCATTGATTTGGTTCTACATAGTGAATGACAACCTTCTTAGTATGAGTATGCGTACAGAAGTAGCTGTTAGTCACTGAGTCACCTTTGCCTGAACTCCCCATGTGGTGAGAGTGGCCAGAAGTAAGAATTAAGAAGTAGTAGGTTCAACTTCAAGGTGTCCTCCATCCAAACGTCTCTTCTTGCATAAAAACACAATCCATATGCCCCAACCAACGTCTTTCTGGTATGCTTAACCCTTAATCTTGGTCATGATTAAGGCTTAAGTATACCCAAAACACGTTGGTTGTAACATATGGATAGTGTTTTTATGCAATAAAAGACCTTTGGATGGAGGACACCTTATTGCTGAACCTATTTTTTTGTTAAGTCATTTATGAAGTTCGAATTTAAACGGTAATCTTTCCATGTGTATTCAGGCAACAATCCAAAAATTGTTCACGTGCCATTGACCGCATCTTTTCAGCTGACTATAAAATCATTGTTAATCATTCGTTAAGCTTTCAGTGTTTGTACACATCGTTCGTTCGTTATTACGATCATTCGACTACTAGAGTGTACAAACAATTGTAATTAAGATCACAACTAATGTCTATACTGTGTGTTATGGTAAACAATTTAAGGTTGTCCCCTAAAGCAATTGCTTGCAATCGTTAATCGGAGAAAATGAAAAATTGCTTTTGTCTAATAAGACTCTTAGTCACTGAGTAGGACCATCCAGTGGACTCCTATTATCACGTGGACAACCCCTTGAACTACATAAATGTACTGTAACCCAGTGCGGTACTTGCCTAATTTTCTTTTAAAATCACAGTTTGTTAAAGCTTCCTCTAAGGTCTAATTAATGAACCAGCTGGTGCACAGGTGCCTGCTCCTACGTGGTGCCACTCTACTGCCAAGATAACACTGAAGCAGGGCCCAGAAAGATATATTTGGAGTGACTGTGGATGGAAGTTCTACACACAAATCTATACAGTTCCTTTAAGTAGCATCCATACTCGCATCCCGGGGTGGTTGGCTTTCGAAGGGGAGCGAGGGAGGATAAACTGGCGTTGTACGCCGACGATTTATTACTTTACCTTAATGACTCCTCCACCTCCCTTTCTACTGCCATGGCCACTATCAATGACTTTGGAACATACTCGGGTCTTACTATAAATTGGGATAAATCAGTCATTATGCCCGTAGATTCAGAAGACGCTCTGCAATTAGATCCGGCCATCCCATTAAGGAGTGTCAGTACGTTTAAATACTTGGGAGTATTTATCTCCAGAGAGGTCAGAGCATATGAGAAACTGAACATGACACCTCTGATAGATAAATTTCAGCAGAAACTGGCGGTTTGGCGTAAGCTGCCGTTGTCAGTGGTGGGCAGGGCGAATCTGGTGAAGATGATATGGATGCCACAGCTATTATATATTTTACATAACTCCCCTGTGTGGCTTCCTTCTCGCCTTTTCTGCAAGATTCACTCTCTCTTCCGTGCACTGATATGGGGTTCTCAGCACCCCCGCATTAAATTAGAAACCTTACAGAGGGCTAAAGATGACGGGGGTCTTGCCATCCCCAATGCAGCAATATACTTCCTTGCGGCCCAATTACAACACCTGCGGGGATGGGAGGTGGGTGATGGGGGCGATCAGAACAAAGCTATGCTTGGACACCATCTACAGTCAGACTCTTTGTTTGAAACCCTGGAGGCTAAAAAGATATTAATGCTCAACCCTCAGATACCAACGCTATTACTTATACATAAATTATGGTGGCAGATCCGGAATCTATATGGTGTCACGGGTTACACACAATACACATCCATATGGGATACTCCGTGGTTAGGAGAATTGTATTTTCTGGAGGGGTTTTCCGCCTGGAGAGACACAGGAATTAGGAGAGTGCTGCAGTTGTATGATGGCAGACAGCTGAAGCGGTTTGACCAACTGCAAAGTCAATTTGTGCTGCCCCATGCTCAATTTTACAAATATTTACAGCTACGCCATGCATGTGAAGCGGAAGGGGACATACTGGCATCGGACGTACATTATATGCCACCTATGAACATCGTAGGGGACTCTGAGTCCACTAAGGGACTTATCTCCTGTCTATACCGACATCTTATATCCAAGCACCTAGATAGATTCCCCCTTCAATTGCGGGAGAAATGGGAGGCAGACATGGGCCCTATAGAGGAAGGTCAATGGACAGAAATAATGGAAATGACACCTAAATTGTCCTTAGGGGAGCAGCATAGACTATCGCACCTCTACCTGTTGCACCGGGTATATCGCACGCCACAGTTTCTCTTCCGCATCGGGATTCGGGACACACCCATGTGCCAACGTTGTCATGTCCATGAAGGGGGGATACTGCATATGTTTTGGTGCTGTCCCAAGCTGTTCCGCTATTGGAGAGGGGTGGCGTCGGCCATACAAAAAGCATACTCAGTGGAACTGCAACAATCTCCACTGGTTTATGTGTTAGGATATGTGGAGGACGTAGCATTACCTGTTGTAGAACAACTTGCAGTAGCCCGTATTTTATTTATGGCGCGTAAACTCATTGCGCAGCATTGGCTGGACGAGACCCCTCCTTCAGTTTCGGAATTTGTGGGGAAGGTTAATTGGTTGATTGGCATGGAGAGATATGCGTATGAACAACGAAAAGCATCCAAGAAATTTGAGAAACTATGGGGAAAATGGTTGGCGACCCCTGAGTTAGGGTCCGCTGGCTCTCGCACATAGGGTGGGGGGTGCGGTGGGCAGGGAGGAGGAATGACTTCTGCTATCACTGCTTGTATCTTGTCTCTGCTGGCTGGTAGGAGGTGTGCAGGGCATGGCTCAGTCAGGCTACTTGGTCGTGCTTTACCTTTAATTGCCCTTGGTGAACATTCTTCGATTACAGACCCACTCACGTGGTGGAAGGAGGTGGAGAACCATGGACTGCAGACTTTTATGTACGATCATAAGGACTGTGGAACCGACAGGTTTGAGGAATGGGGGGAGGGTGAGGGAGGGTTGGGGTCGGAGGGTATGCCCTCTGGGGAGTTTTTGTTTGTTACTAAAAAAAATACATATATTTCAATAAAAATAATTTGGATTAAAAAAAAAAAAAAGTAGCATCCATACTAAGGTACCAGAAAACAATTGTCCTTTCCATCTATCTGAGTACGAAGGCTGTGATGGTACGCTTTGCTTTCATCCATGGAAGTATCGTTCCTTCCTATGGCATTTCCTTGCACACTGCTGTTGTAGTGGATTTCCACCTAGACTTTTCTTCTCCAATGTTTTCTAAAACTCTGATTACTTTTGGGATGTATTGGATGTATTGCCATATGATTACTGGGTTTACTATTCTAAACTTGGGGGGATCTGGCAGGTGAAACAATAGCTTTGGTGGTTTTGACCTAGAAACGATACATGCCTGTTGGGAGCCTGTTCATGATGGACATACAGATGTAGGGATAAATACAGTTATAGTAGATTTATCTGAGCCTTGTCACTTTAATAAGTTCAGAACCACTTTTCGACATGTTTTCCCATCCTGGAACAGATTATAAATGGAGCACAATTATAATATAAACCCAGTCTTCCCCTTTTTTTTAAAGTCTGTGTTAGCTTTGGATTCAGAAACCACGTCTATAAACCTCAAAGAACATTGGGTGGTAATCTGGTGTCTGACACTAGATCGGAGCATCTCTGCATCTAGGCTTTGGAGTTGTATGGTGGTGGAGTTGGTGGTGCAGCTGTAATACTGCTGGTGCGGTCATAGTTCCTGCCTATGCTGCTCACAGCCTCATTCTCCGCCCTGCCCACTTGTCCACCACACTCCTTACTTGTCCCTCATCCACGGATGTCCTACAACATCCTCCCAATGGCACCTCTGTCTACTAGGGTGCACACTGGGGTTTTATAGGGCCTGTGTGTGTCTCTACCTATTTCTGCCTCCACCAATCCTGTTCCCCTTGCACCTATTTAAAGTTGGTCTACCTGTTCCTCTTTGCCTGAGCATTGTGGGAACCTTGTATTGCCATTCTGCTTTTATTCAGTATATCTGGATCTGTGTCTGTTCCTCAGATTCCTCTTGCCTTCCTGACCCTTACTGTAGCATTTGTCTCTCATTTCCGACAGTCTGACCTGCGTCTGATGCTTACTGCCCTGATCTTTCACCTTATTGTATCGTTCCTGATACCATGCGGATTTTGAGACCACACACGTACATGCGGGAAGTGACCAGGATGTGGTCACTAGCCAATGAGCCTTAAAAGTCTGTAGAGTCCATGCCTGTCTGTTCTCCATATACAGCAGCATCCATTTTTGACAGGTTACCGGTGCCTTAGGAGAAAGTCGCGGTATGAACCTACCTTAATCCTGACATTTTACGAGGAGACAATTGCTGTGTGGTCTTATAGTGATATCCTTACTAGCATTCAGAGCAAGAACTGAAGACTTTAATGCCATAGTGATTGTCCTGCATAGCAAGAACAGGACTCTATAGTATTGTTTATTCTGATAGTTCTGAATATTTTCCTGGATAGAGAGGAACATCTGTTCCTAACACAGAGTGCTTGCAGGTGTACCTAACAAAGAGCATGCCTGTCATCTGCAACTGTTCCTTTCAATTACAGGATTGAACCCTTGCTGTGGGCACACTATTCTGTACCCTTTTGTACATGGCATAAGCCTTTTGATTCTAAATACAGTCTGCTTTTCCATTAAGTAACGCTTTTATTATGAAGTAAGCCTCATTGTTCTTAATCAGTTTTGCATGAACGTTATAAGACAACATTTTTGGAACTTTATTTACAGCTTTGTCTTTTATTTCTCATTAATCTGCTGATCTGTAGTTAAAGCGACTCTGTACCGGGACCTAACTCACCTTTCCTGGTGCCGGTATTTAGAAGAAAAATGACTTTTATCAGTGCGGCTCGGCAGGGCGTGCAGTCAAACTGGTGTGACCTAGAACATCAGTGCCCTAGGCCTATGGCACCTCTCTCCCTGCCTCCATCCAGCCCAGGGTGTTCTGAAAGTGAAGGGAGGTGGGGAGAGGTGCCGCAGGCCCAGGGCACGGATGCTCTAGGCCATGCCAGTTTGACTGCCTGCCCCGGTGCTCCACATTGATAAAATTGTTATTCTTCTAAATACCGACACTGGGGGACAGGCCGACATGGGGTGAGGAGCTCTAGAACACGGTGCTGTCAGTTTGGGGATTGCAAGGTGCCAGTACAGTTGCTTTAAAGGGGATTTCTGAGTTACTTAAAAATTGATTAAATGGGGGGAAATGTCATGAAATAACAAAAGAAGTGGTACTCCCCTGATAAATCACGGCCACTCCAGCCAATCACTGGCCCCTGTTTTACACCATACACCTCTGAGACCCGCCATTGGCAGCAGTGTTCACATCGGTATATACTGTAGGCAAAGGCAAACTAAGGGAACTACAGCAGTCAGTGACAGCTTCTTCATAAAAGTAAGCTGTCACTGGGTGAAGCAGGATCTGGCCATACATTTTCCTTCCACCAGTTGCCATGTAATACCAGAGTGGGTGCCAGTCTTAGAGTGGCTCTCCATCTTGGCTGATAGTGGGGGTCTTAAGTGCACTAAGCACTCTACATACCGACACGTTTAGTGCCCTCTTTTTTTTTTTTTTTTTTTTTTTTTTTTTTTTAGTGGGATTTTTCTTTCATATGCACCTGTAATTTAAAAATTTTAGTTGACAAGTAAGCCCAACGGAAGTCGACAAATCACAAATCACAAGTCACAAATGAATGATTATCTTTATGGTACTGTCAAATTAATATGGACAACCATAAAGCTAAAAAAATTGTTCCCTGAATGCATAAAATAATTTTATTCCGCTGACTAACTACTGGCTGTCAGATATTTCTTCTGGTTACCCATTATGGTAAATGTATAAATGCTTCATTTGTACCTATAGTAGTTGAACCTTTCACCCACAGCGTCCAATGTTCATGGCGTCTCTCACTACGCCGCGCCGCCGGGGCACATGACCGGCATCAGGGGACGCAGAGTCCGATCATGTGACCATGCCGCGCCGACGCGCGTGTGCGGGAGAGGTCCCACAAAGCAAAGGAGCGCATGCGCCCAAATGAGCCATGATAGTAAAGCCACCATATGTAAAAAAGGCAAATCATTCCTGTTAAATGGCGAAGAATAAGGGCAGCCTTTTACATTTGTTCTCTATAAAAGTAGTCTGTATATTATATGAAGGGCATTTCAGCTGCTATGGGGCCCTCTACAAAAAGGGGTGTCTGTTGTATTGGTCCCATTACCTTGGCTGCTGAGTGTTGATGATCTGTTCAGAACTCCAGAGATGCCTCATTGCTAGTAAAGAAGGTGGTGGAAGAAGAATTTTTTAAAAAAACAAAACAAGACACCCTTCTGTCCTGGATGGCAACACCTTACAGAACCATTTTGATATTTGCTGTGGGCCTTCCTAAGTATGCCGCTATTTGCTAAGACTAAAATAGAAACTACATGTGCATTAACTTTGCAGCCACCACTGGAACTTCAGAGCTGGCCTCTAAAGTGACAGGCCTCTCAGCCAATCACTGACTGAAAAGGCACAGTTCCACAGCCAGTGATTGCCTAAGCAGCCTGTCACTTCAGAGGCCAGCTCTGAAGTTCCAGTGGTGGCTGAGGGCAGAAGCGAGAAGGACACCGCTTATTAAACAGTGATCAGCCATCGGCTGCACATCACTATTACACGTAGCAATGTGTGCCCGACAGTAACCAGAGTTGAGTTGGATTATTGGACTGAATAGGCATACACATTTATTTATGTATGGAAATGTATACTGTTTTTTTTTTTTTTTTTATTTTATTTTTTTTTACTACTTTAACATGAACCTCTCATAAGACAGTAGACTCTTATGCCTCCACAATTATTAGTTTTCTGTATTGCTTTTTTTTTCTCCCTTTTTTAATAGAAAATAATAAATCATATCTTATCATATTTGGTTTCCCTGTGTCAGTACAAAAAGGTCATTACTCTGCAGATAAGTTTAAAGTCTGTTCTCTTTAGCGCTTCTTCATGGCCTCTGCTATCACTCTTCTCAATCTTCCTTTTTGTTGATGGCAAACAACCTATTAAAACAGGATAGTTAATTAAAGTCTTGACCGAAAATAGCTATTTTATCTGGATTTTCACACTTCAGTAAGTTTACCTTGCCATTTGTTTTCCTTTAGATAAGTAGAAAATTAATTCTAGAATTAACTCTAAAATATCAAATACACTCCTATATTGGGTATGATTAACATGAACTTAACGGTCTGTTGGTCAGTAACCGTAGCCGTGTGTACTAGTGTTGAAAGGCAGGTGGTTAGTTTTTTCTTACTTTGTATATACAGTTAAAGATTAAAATTAAAGGTGTTTGGTGTTAAGAAATGTTTTATGTAATGCTGCCCTGCTGAGGAACATACTAAAAATCTTCTGCTTGCCTCTCCGCACTCCCCCTGATGTCTTGTTGCAGCGTCTCCGGGTTCCTCACCACTTCTGAGACAAACTCGGAACATCCAATCAGTGGTCATGGCGCTGTCCTGTCTCCATCAGCGATTAGCCGAGTGGGCTGTCACTCGTGAGAGGAGGGGGACATCAGAGACGCAGCAACAGGACAATGGGGGAGCACAGGGAGGTAAGCATAAGATGTTATGTTTTCCAACCGGGCAGCATGATATGAAAAATTTCCTAATGCAAGATAACCCCTTTAATCTTATAATATATCTATTTATCTTGTTACAAGGTGAACCACCTAATCCCTAACAAGATGTAAAATATTAAAAGGCCTCTTATGTTACTTTAGGGTGCCTTCACACACACACACACACCGGATCCACAGCAGATTTCATGCATATATGTAAGTTCACCCCGCGGCGGCCAGGGCATACATCACCTCCTTCCCGCTCCGGCTTGCTTCGGGGTTCTCGGCAGAACGTCCCGCTCAGCCAATCAGTGGCCATGGCGGGAAACGCACTGATTGGCTGAGCGGGACAAGCAGGCGCCTGGAACCTCCAGAGCACTGAGCAGGTGATGTATCCTCCAATCCCGCTGCGAGTATGTATTCTCATAGGGATGCACGGACGCTGGACCCGCACGGATTTAGCTGTGAATCCGCATCGTGAATTCCGCTGCGGATCCGGATCAGAAAGCGCAAAAATTGGCCCGGTCTTCTAAGGGTTAAATCATTGGCCGTTCTCTCAATTGAGGAATTACCACCCCCACTCTCCCCAAGCAATATACTATGCTAATTAAAGGAACAGTCCTTGATATCAAGCATTTACTAAAGCGAGCACTGCGGTGTTGAGGAACAGCAGCTAATAAATAACCAGTCCTTGGTAAATGGTATGCCGTCTTTCCGTAGCTCAATAGACCACCTCACAGCTGTCAATAAATGTAATTCATTTTCGACTGACTGAATCAGGCATTGCCTATGTCCTTATCAGTCTTCCAGCTGACAAGTGATACATCTACCCAGATTGGGCTAGGATGATTTGTCTCTATACTTGTCGGATGAAATGGTGCAACCATTCACGATTCATGCAAATTTGTCATTTTCAGATGTACGGTTTAAAATGTTGGAACGTTTTAACTTTAAACATCCTTTTTTCTGATTTAGAAAGTCGTGTATGACTGTGGGGATGTGCACTTTACAGATCATGATATGTTGACTGTGAGACTGAGAAGCTCATGCTGGGTTAATTCTATTCCTGTATTGATGGATGATATTACTGCGGGAAAAGTTTACCAAAATAGATCAAAGATGCCGACCTCCAGATAAACCAATTCACTTAATGATGAAATATTGGAGATCTCCAATCTCCAAGCAATGAGCAATGGAATCGTTTTACTTGTAATATCGTTTAAACAAAATGGTGCCCTTTATTTATGTGATGGTGTGTATTAGAGAGTGTAGGTTCCCAGCACCTTCACTAGCCAGTTAAAATGTGTTTTTTGTTTGTTTTTTTTGTTTTATTTTGCAATTTTCCCCCATAGCTACAGACTACTGACAAACTCCAATGTTCATGTTACTTACCACCTTTCATTACAGTCCCCCCAATTTTCTTGCTTTTAAAGGGGAAAAACAGAGTCAGCAGGATTAGTATTACTCAGATTTATTAATCTGTCTGAGATCAACATATGTCTGATAGCTTTCTCTGACAAAATAGTTTATTACATAGCTATCTTCCATTTGGTGATTTTGAGAAATAAAAGTTGAGCTGTGACTGGTTTCTGTGACAAAAACACATTTTGGGGGAGTCGTATAGTAAGAATGTCCTTTGTTCAGGGATGGGCTGGTCGGGGCAGGGGGTTTAGGGGGCCGAACAATCCCCTAAAGACCGGTACTGGACTGGGCAAGGTAATGTAATTTTGTACAATGCTCAAAAAAAAGGGAAGTTAGGCCACATTCACACGTTCTGCCCGGCTGCTTTATTACAGTGCGACGCATATTCATACAGTTCTCTACTCCCAGCATCATGTGAGAGATGCTGCCCGTAGGGGGGAGGGTAGTTATTTCACATCAGCGTTCCGTGCAAAACACTGAACGCCTGAATGTGGCTTTAAACAACACAATGTACACCATATCACTTTTGTCATTGCTCTTACCCCTAGAGGTAGCTCAGGTAGTGCAGTTCATCCAGAATGGCAAAATCACCTCCAGCAGCCACTAATATCCATATGTCTGCTCAAACTGTCAGAAACCGACTCCATGAGAGCCCAACATCCACAACACCATGCAGGGCGGTTGGCATTTTAAAGAGAACACCAAGATTGGCAGAGTTGACATTGGTGCAGTGAGCACATGTGACGGACTGAGCACATATGACAGACGTGACTGCTTCCTGCAACCATCATCATACGGCAAGACCGGTTTGGTAGTGAGCCATTAATGGTGTAGGGCGACATTTTTTGCACAGCCCTCCATGTGCTCACCAAAGGTACCCTGACTGCCCTTAGGTACCAGGATGAGACCCTCCAGACCCATTGTGAGATCATATGCAGGTGCAGTGCACCCTGGGTTCATTCTGATCCTAGGCCTCATGTGACTGTGTGTGAGCAGTCCCTGCATGATAAAGTCATTGATGCTATTGACTGGCCTGTCCATCTCCCAGACCTGTATCCAATCGAGCGCATCTGGGACATAATGTCTCGTTCCATCCTCCAATGCCACATTACCCCACAGACCCCACATGCTTTCATCCAGGTCTAGGAAGAGAACCCTCAGGAGAACATCCCCCGCCTCATCAGGACCATGCCCGGGCATCATAAGGAGGTCAGTCAGGCACATGGAGGTCACACACACTACTGAGCCTCATTTGCTTGTCTTCAAATCAGCCTGTAATTTGATTTTCCCCTTTGATTTTGAGTATCATTTCAAATCCAGACCTCCTCATTTTCCTTTACATTGAACAGTTTAATGTTTTGTTGTTCTCAACACATTCAACCATGTAGTCAATTGCCGCAATAAATCGTGGCACCTGAAATTGACAGTGAATTTCAAGGGCTAGTGGCTAGCTGCAGCCACCAATGCTTGTGATTCACCAATGGAACCTGTATTTGCCACTATTTAAAGTGGCAAGTGTAGTTGCCGACTGCAACGCGGTTCTGCGCGTGGCAGCTGTGGCTGATACCACCACATGTAAGAACGCCCTTAAGCCGGTCTTGCCTATTTCAAAGCTGTCATCCATTGGATCAATTAGCTTACTACCTGTCCCAATGCTCCTATTAACATACATGTTTGACTTCACCTAACAAGAGTAGTAATTGGCAGACCACTCTGCTGCTGCTGATCTATAGTAATAATAGTGAATACGAAAAATCTACCGTATCTAACCTAGGTTCAGTTTTCCAAAACTGTAGAGGCACCTTCAGATATATATAGTTTAAAAATGTATTCAGTGTTATATACTGAGATCAACCATAACCTTCAACCAACTACTATTGTGTAGGTCCTTGTGTTGCTAGAACATCTTTCACCCATTGAGGCATTGACTCCACAAGGTGTTTGAAGGTTTTGTATGGTATCTGGCACCAAGACATCAATAGCAGATCAATAAATCCTGTAAGTTAAGAGGAGGAGCCAACTTTTTAGCACTTCCCACTGATGCGCGATCAAATTAAGATCTGAGGAATTTGGAACCATCTCCACCTTGAACTCTTTGTTACGTTCCACCAACCATTCTTGAACAATTCTTGCAATGTGGCAGGGAGTATTAGCCTGCTTTAAGAGTCCACTGCCATCCGGGAACACTGCTGCCATGAAGCAGTGAATTTGGTCAACAGTAATGTCTATGAAGGTGGTGTGTATTGAAGTAACATCCATGTGAATGCCAGAACCCGAGATTTCTCATCAGCACATTAGCATTATTCTGCCAGTTTACTATTTTCCCATAGTGCATCCTGGTTCCATCTGTTCCCTAGATAAGAGACATACATGCACCTGGCTGCCGCACATGACGTAAAAGAAAATGTCATTCAATAGACCAGGCTGTCTTTTTGTTTTGTTCACCATGGTCCATTTCTGATGATCGCACGCTTTTTAGAGGGTGCTTTCAGTAGTAGACGAGGCTCAACTTGGGCACTCTATGTAGCAGCAGACTGCTTAGTGTTCTCATTTCTTTCTATCATAGTTAACTTTTTCAGCAGTTTGGACTACAGTAGTTCTTCCATGGGATCAGACTAGAAGGGCTTGTCATCTGTGACCCCGCCACCAATTCACCTGTTGTCCGTCCTTGGACCACCTTTGGTAGGTCTACAGCCAGAAAGTGTCTGACACGCCAGAAATTCTCCTTCTCCTATGTCACTTACAAACATATTAAAAAGAATAGGACCTAGAACAGACCCTTGTGGCCACCACTTGTAACCAGTCTCTGCTCGGAACATACACCATTAACAAGCACCCTCTGATATCTATCAGCCAATCACCAATCCACTGAACTATCCATGGATTAAGTCCAATTTTCTCCAACTTCTCTATCAGCTCTATATGGGAAACTGTATCAAAAGCTTTGCTTAAGTCCAGATAGGCAATATCCACAGCACCACCTTCATCCAGCACTTTTGTGACATAATCAAAGAAATCAATGAGATTAGTCTGACGTGATCAGCCCTCAGTAAAGCCATGCTGGTTTGGATCCATCAAATTGTTGATTCTTAGGTGATCCATTATATTTTTTTTTTAGAAGAGTTTCCATCATTTTTACTACTGCAGATGTTAAGCTAACTGGCCTGTAGTTACTGGGCTCTTCTCTACTCCCCTTTCCCCTCTTGTGGATGGGTATAACAAAACAATATTGATGAAAATAAATAAGTTTTATTGACAAGATAGGTTCCCATCATTTGTCAGGTTTAATATGTTCCCATTTCTTTAAGACCACCCAAACTATTCTACATAGGCTTGTAACATCACACAGGAAATAATCATTGTATTTAGAAAATACTTCTCGTTACAGCAGAGACTTTATGGTCAGTATGCTGCAAACCTAGGAGACTGTCTGACACTGGGATAAGGCTAAGCTTGCTTTCCATTTATAGGAACCATATCAAGTTTTACAGTGCACAGCTGGCTAAAATAATATTTACCAATGATGAAGCATAGGGAGAGCCCAGGATTTCTAAAAATGTATTTCTGTTTGATGTGCCTAATTCTTGCTAAGTACAATTTCTGAAATATATACTGGCAATCTGTAATATTAAAACCACTGAGAAGTGAAGTGAGATACATGGGATACATTAAAGTATTTTACAGAGACATGTCAGAAGTTTGGATCAGCCGGAGTTTGAGTGTTCAGACTGATCAGTAGAATTTACAATAAGACCAATAATAACTTTTGATCTCTCTTATCTATCTATCTATCTATCTATCTATCTATATTTATTATTATTCCGTTTCAGAAGAATAATCAGTTCCTAAAGTTGATATATTGGAAGCAGGAAAAATGGATGTGTGACCTGAATGAAACAACGATGACTTAATGATCATGTAGCATATTCCAAATGACAGATTTTGTGTACAATGGTTATTAGTACCTACCAAAAGTGGTCTTGGATAAAAAAAAATACAGATGAATGCCAAAATCCCTGTTTTACCAGACTCCATAGGGCGGTATCAGACTTTTTCAGCCTCCAGTATTCAAATGCCAAACAATTGGACTTGAGCATGCTCGAGTTGCACTTTTCTCAATGAAAAACTGGAACGATGACTGAGAAATGGGCATCCTAAGCTAGTTGATGCACATGAAGAGCAAAAACTAGGCCATCTAGTCTGATCCCACAGAAAAGCTACTGCAGCTTAAGTTGCAGAAAAGGTAATGGCGGCTAGATGTCTGAACAGTGTCAGCATGCTGTAGATGGGAGCATAGTTTACCCGGTTAAAAAAATATGTATATTTCCAAGCATGATGCAGACAAGCCATCTATGCTGTATGTGGTAGGGTGTACAGATGGACTAATAACAAGAAGGGTGACAGCTTAGTAGTTATACTTGCACCTAGAAAAGGCTTCTATGGGGTACCATAGGCTACCAGACACATGGTTGCTACTTTAAGGGCTATGTTCTGAAACAGTATTTTTGCTCAGTATTTTGGTCAGCATTTTGCAACCAAAACCAGGAGTGGATTGAAAAAAACAGGCTATGTTCACACACTGTTGAAATTGAGTGGATGGCCATCATTTATTGGCAAATAATGGCCGTTATTCCAAAATAACGGCTGTTGTAAAATAACGCAAATTATTTGGCATTAATTGGTGGCCATGCACTAAATTTTTAACAGTGTGTGAACATAGCCTTTCTGTGTTTTCAGTCCACTCCTGGTTTTGGTTGCCAAATACTGACCAAAATACTAGCACAAATACTGTGTGGGAGCATTGCCTAAGGCCATGTTCACAGTGTGTAAACGACCGGCCGTTGTCAGAAAAGATCATACCGTCCGGAATTCCTTAGGAGGTACCACTACGTAAGTACCGTAGTGATCACGGCCGATGTTACATTGGCCGTGATTACTACGTAACTTACGCAGTGGAAACATGGCCTAAAACTGCAAGTTAATAAAGTCCTGTGATTACTGCAGCATCAGCACTGATTCGGATACTCAGACACTGCACTGCAGCATAAGAAGCAGTGGCTTGTGTATTGTCGGCTAGAATGCATGTGGATATATGTAACATAGACGGTGAGCTTTGAAGGGGATTTATTGAAGAGTCTCTTGAGTAAAACATAAAGGAGAGAAATCATACAGACATTTATCTTTGGTTTTTGCATTTGTTCTGGGATTTAAAGGGACACTTTTGAATGTTCTTCACTATGTTACGCCTAATGAAGGGCCCTGCATAACTTGTGGTTCTTGTGTTTTACACCACCCCTCAGGACCTACACTAAACAGTGTGTATCATTTTTCCCAAATTACTCATGAAGAACAGCATTGTGTGAACCTGTTTGCAGCTACTATAGTGTTAATTGGCTTTAAATATTAACATACAGGAAGAGGTTCAGAGAAACGCGTTCATTCATCGTTATGAAACATACATTTGTGGGTGCCGGTCGCGGTCAGAATAAAGGCCTTCAGCCATGCACATAGTTCCTCTTATCCCCTTTTAGCCTTTTCAGATTTAGTTTTTTCCTAAAGATGTGGAGATATGGGACAGTTTATTATTAGAGATGAGCGAACCGGGTTCAGGTTCGAGTCCATCTGAACCCGAATGTTCGGCATTTGATTAGCCCTGGCTGCTGAACTTGGATAAAGCTCTAAGGTTGTCTGGAAACATGAATACAGCCAATGACTATATCCATGTTTTCCACATAGCCTTAGGGCTTTATCCAAGTTCAGCAGCCCCCGCTAATCAAATGCCGAACGATCGGGTTCAGATGGACTCGAACCCGAACCCTGTTCGCTCATCTCTATTTATTATGTCTTATATGCTTTCCTTTTTATATAGTGAATTCTTTTGCAGTTATAGTGTCAGATGTTGACTTTCACGT
This sequence comes from Dendropsophus ebraccatus, assembly GCF_027789765.1. NCBI lineage: Eukaryota > Metazoa > Chordata > Amphibia > Anura > Hylidae > Dendropsophus > Dendropsophus ebraccatus. Next base: position 128,668,922 of record NC_091458.1, read on the forward strand.
TAACCTTGGCTGCAAGAAACATTGGACTATTGGTAAAATGCCAGTATTCAAGTGATATGTCTTCCTACAGAGTACAGGAAGCATGTGCATTAGTGACCCACTGAGAGGTTTGTCCTTGATCAGTTATTATTATATTCACAGAGAAATGCTGTGTCATATACAATCCACCTATTCAACTGGCTTCTTCTGAGTTCCTTCTCAGTAATAGGATTACCTTCAGTTTAATTTACAAAATAGAAATAGTTGCTGTCCCTAGGATCATACATTACATGCTGCCCTCTTTGGTAAATTCAGCACTTTCTTTTAGAGAGTCTGTCAGCATTTTTGAAGAGGCCATATCTATCATGTATCCAAAGAGAAGAAGATACTAAGCCGTTATAAAGGTGTATAATTGTGTCAGGAGCCAGGCGTCACAGTCTGCTCCTGGCGACAATGGCCTCCTGCACGTGCCGGAGTGTAAGGCTAGCCTCCCGCAGGTGCCGACGGCGTCCCTGGCAACCGGTCCAACTGGCTGTGGATAGAATGCCAGTAGTGTCCCTGATGACCGACCCGCACGGTTGCTAGGGGCGCGCCGGCGAAGGCGTCCTTTGTTCTTAACTTTTTGAGTACTCTCCTGACTACTGATTTGTACCATACCGACCGATTGTTACCAACCTGGCTTGTTCACTTGGAGACTGTTGTGTTTGTTTGTCCTGTCCTCGTTTCTGTGTTATACCAACTCAGGTCAGGGGATGTCGCCCAGTTACCTGCTGCCGCCTAGGGCAGATAGTGGTAAGTAGGCAGAAACAGCGGGGCGGGTGCCAGTACAGGGCCTCACCTGTCTTGTGTCTGAGTCCCGTCCTGACAAGTGGCTTGGCTTCCTGTCTTCCTGACTGGGCTGCATCCAACTTCTTCAGGCACCAGTAATCAAATGCAGAGTGGAAGCAAGCATGGCCAAGGTTCGCTTACCTCTAATTATGACCAGAAGTCTTCTGCTGTTGGACCCTCAAAATGATAGATCGTAAGGTAGTTTTCTCTGTCTACATTGTCCCTGAGAGAAAGAAGCATTTACAAACCCTCTGATACACAATTAACACTTTAAAACTATATGTGTATGTATATATATATAATATAATTTTGTGTCCATGAAATGTTTATTTAGCAGGGCGATTGCTGTATGGCTAAAGTACTCTCTTCAGGGATTATTCTTTGCTCTCATTCTAGAGAGATGATTTATTAATATTTAAGACTGTGTAGGTGCATGCATTTGTAGGGTAAATAAAACATGCAGTTTCCCATGATGTCCTTAAAGTGATACTGTAATTTCTAAAACCTTTTGACATGTCATGCAGCATTGAGGAGGTCTGAGACTCCTTCTGATCTCAAGATATAGCTAGAAGAAGTGTGCTGCATAGCCCATCACTACTTGGCTCGTTGCTCAATCTGTCTTGCTATAGCAGACAGGCTCCATAGACCTATTAAAGGGGTTATCCTGAGCTACAAAAACATGGCCACTTTCTTCCAGTGACAGAACCACTCTTGTCTCCAAGTTGGGTGCAGGTTTTTTACTTTGTTCCATTGAAGTGAATGGAACTTAATTGCAAACCACACCGGAACTGGAGACAAGAGTGGTGCTGTCTCTGGAAGAAAGTAGCCATGTTTTTGTAGCGCTGAATATTTCCTTTAAGGGGCCCCTCTCCTGCAAAGAAGTTGCCAAGTTGAAAAGTGATGTGCACAGCTGTGCGTTTTTCCCAGCTAGACCTAGAGATCATGGTGGTCCCGGCACTGGAACCCCAACTGATCATGTCTGTCTATATGACATTGCAAAAGTTTTTATAAATTAGATGAATGCTTTAAAATTCTTTTTAATAGACCAAAAAAAAAACCTTGTCAGTCACATTCTGTTGCATAGTTACATAGTACATATGTCTATGAAGTCTGTTAGCAGACTAAAGTATTGATCAATGTATAGAAGAATCCAGACACTCACTAAATTAGTTAAATGCTTATTTATTCAGTGCAGGAAGTCACAAACTGGTGCTGATTTTTGAGATTCTGACTCTTGGGATGCTTGGCAATCCTTAAAATGAAGAGACCGCTGTTTGCTTAGAGTTGCAACTCCTGTTGGTTCTTCTGCGCTCCTGTTCTTCCAGCCCAGCAGCACAGCCCATTCTATGTGGTGGTAAAATCCAGAGGGGGCTTCTCGCCCTGCACTGTTGGGGTCTGTCCTTGTTCATTTTGAGACTATGTTCCCACTATGTAAAAACAACAGCCATATTTCGTACCAACGGACGTTGTTAAATAACAGCCGTGCACAACAATGGCTGTTGTTTTGCAATACAGCCGTTGTTATTAAATAGAGTAAACTTGGCCTAAAAGGCATTTTCATGTTCTAAAGTAGTAGGATATGCCATCATTTTATGATAGTGATCAAACCTCGGATTCCAGCAATCCTGGTAATAAAATGGATGCAGCGCTGGTGTAACACTGCATCCTGTCCACTGGTTTTCTCAGGACCCCAGTTCCCCAGCCACTAGAGTTGAGCGAAATTCAAGCATGCATGAGTTTATCCAAACCTGAGGGTGCAGCATTTGTTTAGCGGTGCCTGCTGAAGTTGGATGCAGCCCTATGGTTGCCTGGAAAACATGGATACAGACATAGGCCATAGACTTTATCTGTGTTTTCCAGGCAGCCTTAGGGCTGGATACCATCTATTGCTGCATCGTAGCATGAGTGACCAGCAAGCTAAAGCTGATCTCCCGTTCATAACCCTTTTCAACATGCCATAATTGTCACATTTTGGGGCCAGTAAAGGGTGAGAGATTTTGTTGGAAATTAGTGAAATAACAAAATTACTATTTGAGGCTTTTTACTTTTTTTTTTATTTTATTATGTAGTTGTCTAAGAAGAGTAAAGCACCTATTGATGTGAAAGCCAGTCAAATGTATTGGCTATTGCAAGGAAGCATTGGCGTCATTTACCTACATCAATAAAGTAATTCTTTAATGCAATAGAAGGCTTCATTGTGCTTTAGCTGCAGTCCCTGAGGAGACCTATGCTCGTGTGCTTACAGATTGCTATCCAGAATCATTGCACTTTTCATGCACGGTGGTGTCTTGTAATTAATCATCCAGTTGTGGCAGGTTTTAAAGGATCACTGTAGTTATGGGCTGATAGGTAAAAATATACTCTGGGACATGTTTTTATTACACATTTTCAACAGTGTATCAAATAACGGGTGGGGGGAGCTGTTGGGGGGTTTCTTTAGGCAATGAACTGGTTGGGGAAGGGTAGGAGAGGCTGTTAGTGGCCTAGGCTCCAGTTTTTATATTCTCATGAACACTTTCAGGGTCATGGATGGCAGACTGTATTTTTGGTCAGGCCATTAGTTTGATAGTTCCAAGCATGTGTCGCCTGCCTGTCTACATTCCAGGGGTTACTTGATGGTAAGAACAATGGTAAAAAGTTATGTTCACACTTTTTTTTATGAACCATAATCTCATGCCTTAAGACTGCTGATATTTTGCTTTTGTCCTGCCATGTCCAATAACAGGTAAATTTAGCGTAGAGATTGAGGTAACACATCAATGCAAGATCTGATTGGATACCAATATTATCCATGGTCTTTAATTCTTTAGACACCTACAGTGAAGGCCCTAGTAATGGCCGTAATGATGATTGGCCAATATCAGCCGTTACAGCCCATAATCATCCCGTGTAGTAGAAGACAACGATCAGCCGACATGACTGATTTCGGCTGGTCATTGCTGTTTTTCTTTTAACATGTTGAAAGACAAACGACTGTGATAGCACTGATATGCTGGCTGATATGCTCCATGGAGCAGGAGTGGCTTCAGCAGACCGCCGCTATCCTCTATAGGCTGCCTGGACGATGGGCAGCTCCCCGCAGCCTCCCCTGCACAACGTGGGGAACGAGGAGCAAACAAGTGCTGATGGCGCTCGTTTCTCCTCTATGTGGCCCCGTGTAATAGGTCTTTAGTCTGCATAGGCTGTATGCATCCAGTAGTAGTAATCACTATTTTGTGGCCTCTATGATTTTAATTTTTTTTTAACTTTCTGAATCAGTTTATAGTTTTTAAAACTCCAGGTAGAAACTTCCCCTTTTGAGGCCTCTTTACATGTTATAAATTCCTATTACATAATAGAATAGGAGGTTATTGAATTCTGCATCTTAATAATTAAATCATCTTCTGCTCTTTTTTATAGGTTTAGCGCATTTAAAAAGCATTTTCTATGTAAATGATATCGCTTTATTTCCATTTTGTATATTAGTAATGCATTTCTTCTGAACAGTTATACTATTTCTTAAGTGACCATCTCCCAAAAATTGAGGGGAAGGTCTCTCCCAAGTTCCCACAAAAATTAAGCCCCTGAACTAATACTTCAGACATATTATAGCCAGGCATATAATCCTTCCATTCATCTCTGTAGCAGATAGTCTGGTCGTTTATGAGAGTAGAGCTGAGCCGAGGAACTCTGGTCTTTTGAGAACATAACTACATGGTGATTGTAGGCTGTACCTTATTGCTTTTACTTCTCAGGCACAAATGTAAATATTAAAGAGAATTTATGGGAATAAAATGGTCCCAGGTTCCAAATTTAAGGTTAAGAGTGATGTATTTGATGTGTTCATTAGTATATTGTTACATCAGTCTCCTGAAGGCAGCTTTTTAGTCTTGTTCTGGTTGAAAAACAAGAGACTTATTTTACTATTACACGGAACGATAATCTGCCCGATTCGGCCGATAATCGCTCTGTGTAATAAATACAACGATCAGCCGATCAACAATCATCGGCTAATCGTTGTTATAGGTTTAAACCTATAATTGTCGGGCGCTGACTGCGTATCGCTACGTGTAATAGTGGTGCGCGGCCGGCGACTGACGATATACATTACCTATACGGGCTACAGGTCTCCTCTTGCGGTCTTCTCCCCGGGTCTTGCATGCTCCAGCTTCAGGCTTCAGCTTAGACAGGCCGCTCAGCCAATCACTGTCCGGGACCGCTCTGAAGGTGGAGCGCGCTGGACCCGGGGAGAAGACCGCAAGAGGAGGTAATGCATAAAGTAAAAGCAAGGGCTGCAAGGACATCAGTAACTATGCCCCTGCAGCCCTTGTTAAACAATAATCGGGCCATGTAATAGGCCCAGTAAACGAGCGCCGATCTGGCAGATCGGCGCTTGTTTACAGTTATTATCTGGTCTTCATCGGCCCGTGTAATAACACCCTAAACACATGGGGGGGGGATTCATCAAGAGCGGCATACTAGTATGCCGGCCTTAAATCAGGCCCTACCCCCAATTGCCCCGCTGGATTCACTAGGAGGCATAAATCATGATAAATGAGGTGCAGAAGGATATTTTGTAAAAGCAGGTAGTAAATAATAAGAATGTTTGGATGGTTGTACTCAATGGCGGCTGTTATCCTATACGGGGTGTGTGCACTGCTGTCCAATTATCCATAGACTTCAATGAAGTGCATTTATATTGAAATTACGTCTCAAAATTACCACCATATTTTTCTTTTATTTTACGGTGTATGAATGTAGCCTAATGATGGTACATTGGCTAAAATAAATGAAATAGATTTTTTCACAATTCAGGTGTATTACACAAAAAGAAAGGTAAACAATCATGTAAAAAGTGAGCGGCCCATTCATTGTTGTCATGGGCTTGGTACCCTGGACAAGGATCTGAGTACTCAGATGAATAAAGGTGATAAATCTGTAAAACATCCTTCCGCTACCTCATGGCGCGCGCAAAGCATTAGGACATAAGGTTCCATGTAATGTGGCATTAAGACTGATTTACAGTAGTTGTCACGGCAACCAGAATAATATAATTCTGTAAGGTTATGAACATAAGAATACTTTTCAGAGTAACCTTGGCTAAGTTTTATTATTAAATATTATTTTCAGCCATGTAGATTTAGTTTTTTATGTTTATTCCGCCTTTTATTTTTGTTGAAATGCTGAATTTTTATAGTGTATTTTTGTTTAGTTTTTTTTTTTTTTTGTTCTATGAAATAGAACATTTCAGATAAACTAGAAAATCCAGCAAATGCAAATGTTTTTCACATTACTTTGTCCGTCTTCTAAATACATCAATACATCTCCACAACGGAACAACTTCTCCTCCTCCTGATGGGGTCAGGGAAAAAAAAGAGAAGAGAGGTTAGTACCCCCCCCCCCTCCCTCCTTCCTTCACCTGTCCATTTCAAGAACAGGTAGTCAGAAAGGTGCATGGAACATCTTTAGGGGGTTCTTGGATGGAGATTATGTATGGTGTATTCTTACTTTAAAACCTGGGATGGGGTAGGGCTGGATGTCTTCCCTTTCTCTACTGTTGGCTGTGCCTGGGAGCCTGACCCACAGCCTCCTGGCTTAGTCGACCCCAGAGGCTTCATAGGAGGTCCATTGTGGGGTAGAGATGTGAAGAGGGGCTGGATCAGGCCTTTTGGTCCTCCAAATAGTGAGTGTGGAGCTGCGGGAGGGGTTGCCTGGACACTCCTTAGATCATTCAGGCTGCCCATTGAAGTCAGCGACGGTCTGCTGCCGCTACTCCTATTGCATGGAGTGATGCGCGGCAGACTGTTGCCGACATGATCCGGATCTTTCAACATGTTGAAAGACCACGATCTGTATGCTGATTGTGGTCTTTTAACATGTCCTATTATACCAAACAGTTATTGGCTGGAACGGACGGTGACCGGCCAAGTACAGCCGATAATCATTTCCTGTAATAGGGCCTTAAGGCTTACTGTGCTAGGTCCTTTTACACTGAGCAATCTTTGCGAACACATACAAGCATTTACCAGTGAGATATATGCTTGTTTGAAGTGCATTTACAGGGAACGATCAATCGGGGGGCCGGTCCAAACAAACAATCCCTGCATCATTCCTGTGGCCATTTAAATATATTATCAGCCACGCATCTCCTGTTTTACACAGGGAGATGTGCGTCTGATAGCAATACATTTTTAGCACCGTGCAAAAGATACGATCGGCAAATGAATTTTTCTTTGTAATTGTTTCTCTGCCGATTATTGCAGGAGAGCGAATGGGTATGCAGAAGCGTAAATGATGGAAAGGTCTCATCTGTATTCACCAGATCTCAACATATGTGTGCTTCATGCATGCTTGGGTGCAGAACCAAGGACAAATGCTCGCACACTTCACATCCCATTTTTTGTTCAAAGAAACGTAATGAGAAAGAACAGATGAAATGTGGGAGGTCAGGCCAAACGATTACGGGTAAAAAGGACAGTGTTTGTATTAAAACTATTGGTCACAGAATCCATAAGGTCAGCGCTCCTCAGTACAGCATGCAGCAGGGATAGAGGTGTCTTTAAAAACTAAGGTGCATTTAGAAGATTGCTTCTATACATATGAAGGTATACGGACCGAATAGAATAGCATTTGTTTGATATATGCTACATGAGGCGAGAATATTCAGCTAGTAAGGGAAAAAAAAAAAAGGTGTGTGATTTGTGTTTTTATTATAAAGTATAAAAGCCGGGCAACCAAAGTCTGGTGATTCCATAATTTTTGCCACGGCTTCTATGTTGCACTATTGTGTTGCTGTTCTTTTCTATTGAAGATGTCGTTCTTAGCATATAATAGCGTGCATGGAAGTTCTAGCACGTACGCATATGTCGTCTCTCTGCTGTTGACAGCTGTGAGGTAAAGTCTTTAGTTACCATAGAGACCAATTTTACAGCCAAAGCATTTCTTAATCATAATGGTTGTAGGCTTTGGATGTATATGTATGCATAGATGTTCGTGCAGTGCAACCTGTCTGTATTAGCTGCGTACTCGACGTTTGCTGAAAATCATCTCTACGGATACTCTGCTGCAAATTGATGAATGTTTGTTTAGAATGTTATTGTTTTATTATGTGTTTTTATATGCTTTGTATGTTTGCACGTTTGTAAATCTACTGTATCTATCTCTATAATTTGTGTGATATATAGTTAGTATATAACTGTAGGTTAAAGAATGTAAAATCTAATAGACTGCCTGGACTATATCACAAGTGGGAATGGTGTGAATTTTGGCTGTGCAGCCATTAGTGGGGCACCTTAGAGTATTGGCTTAGTCCAATAAAACCGCTTGCTCTGCTAAGCCTGGGTTAGTTGCAAAAAATAACCTTCATTAATGTAAGCACGGGACTTCCCCTTTTAATGGGATTAATGCGACGAGCATTCTGACATACATTTCACTTTAATCTTCTTCAGGCATTACCGCAATCCTGGCAGCATTACTGGCCTGTGTGCTCTTTTTGTGTATGAAATGAAATCCATGTGCTATTTGTAAAGCGGCTACAAGACAACATACAGTATATAGAGCGTATACCAGAATAAGATGTTTGTAAAGAACAAAGTATTATGTAAGCGTAGTACACCATGTAACATGTAGCAGGACTTACTCAGGGTAGATGGACATTTTGTTTTCCGTGTGAAGGACAAGGAGAGGTGAACTTTCTGGATAAACATGGACAAAAGGAAAGCTAACAATTATTATTTTTCCACAATGAATTTTGTCTAGTTGAGCAGGTTACACGTTGTTTATCCCGGACGAGTAATAGTGCATAGTCAGCAGTTTTCTTAGAGGGCAAGATGCATCTTTTATGACATTAGGGAAGATGCTTTATTCTGTTTTTGAACTTAATAAATACTATGCAACACATGCAAAGGGAATACTGTTTTGTAGTGTTTAAATTGGTCATGCATTCTAATAGGTCATGTCTACTATTGGTTGGTACAATGTTAGACAAAGAATAAAGTTTTGTGCGCATATACACATGACCAGGTGTAGGTGGTTGTGACTTTATACTAATATATCTATATATATATATCTAATATAATATATATATATATATATATATATATATATATATATATATATATATATATTTATTATATATATTTTTTTAAATATATATATATTTTTTTTTTTTACTAACCATTGTGTATTAACTCTCTCTATACCACATTGTTAAGAATTGAGCAAAAGATAAGCTATTGACTAATAAAGATCATATACTGCCATGGACAAACAACTCTTCACCAAAACCACCCACTACCCCCTAAGCCGTGCCCATTTGTTGACCATTGTGCATAACTCCAAAGCACAATCGCCAAAAATTCTGGTGCACTGACTTTTTATCTTCTCTAGTGTGTTTAGAAGAATGCTACAGCTAGAAATCACTTTGCATGCATAGTTAGTAAGTGGTTGAAATGGAAACTACTTAGTGAACAGATAACGTCTTCCATATACCTTAATGATTTTAATGGAAAGCATGTATATGGGTCCCCGGTAATCTTGACCACCCCTCAGTGTCCGTACACCAAGCCTGCAGCATACAAGATGTGACATCACCTGATCTCCGCAGTCAGGAGATCTCCACAGTCAGGAGAAACTAGAAGCACCAGAGCTCCTTGCTGCCACCTTTGTCCATGACAAGAACTGCCCAAAGCAAGAGAAGTTATCCAAGGGGGTTTTCTACTGCTGTGGACAGTTCCTGACATGGACAGAGGTGGCAGCAGGGAGCACACCCCTAATCAGTGGGTACCGGATTCCCAGCAGTCCTACCTATCAGTTAAGTGATTGCGGTCTGGGCTCGTGCCTGCTACTGCAGCTCATTTCCATTTAGAATAATTATCCAGAATTGGGAAAAACGCAACTACTTTCTTGCAAAAACAGCACCAACCCTGTTCTCCACACTATATAGCACCACCCTATTTATTAATCATACCTGACCAGACTTGTGGGTTATGTTATGAAGGTAACCAAGCTTTGGCATGCAGCCCCACATCTGGGAAACAGTCCCGACAGTGTCTGAAGAGACATGACTGGGGATTTTCATGAACGTGCTTCTGCTCCCATTGGTACAAACTGGACACAGAACTAGCTGTAGACACTTCACTTCATACTTCTAACCAAAGGTTTACCCTAGACCACAAGTACATTATTGGAGGTAACAGAGGCCTGCTGAGACCACTCTGCACCCTCCAGGGTTGCCCTACCCGTTATGGCCGAAAATCGCCTCATGTAATAGTAGACACTGATCAGCCGACATGCACAATGTCGGATGATTGCTGTCTTTCAACAGGCTGAAACACAAACATCATAGCAACGGTCTACTGCCGCAGCCCAGAGTGTGGGTGCATGTAATTGCTCAGGGAACAAGGAGCAAGCGAGCACTGACCTGACAGGTCTTCGCTTGCTTGCTCCTCTGAATCGACCAGTGTATTAGGGCCTTAATCTGTACAACTGAAAGTCATGGATGACACCAGCGACATTTGGCATATGTAGACACAAGAGGCATATATTTAGATTTTTATTGGCATATTTTCTAATAACAGAAAAACTATTGAAATGTATCTCCATTGTTTCTGTTGCCTTAGTAATTCTTTCACAGCATTTGACATTCATTCGCTCCTATGGTAATGATTAGTCAGAGCCTCTGACACGGAAAGCATCATTTGGTTTCTTCTATGGATTATTTCGATGAGGTCTTTGCAGCTGATATGAAGAGGTTTGTGGTATTATTGAATCCTTGTCCTGGCGATGCTATCTGTTCCATTACCTCATAGTGAATGCTCTGGCTTGGAAATTATTTTTAACCTCTATCCGGCAGTCTTTGCCTTTTCTGCCACACAGTTTTTGCAAAAATGCAGCCTTTAGGGTAGTGTCCCTATGCCAAAACACATAGAGGGAGATTTATCCAGCATGGTGTAAAGTGAAACTGGCTCAGTTGCCCCTAGCAACCAATCAGATTCCACCTTTCATTCCTCACAGACTCTTTGGAAAATGAAAGGTGGAATCTGATTGGTTGCTAGGGGCAACTGAGCCAGTTTCACTTTACACCATGTTGGATAAATCTCCACCATAGAATGTGATTACAGGCAGAATTTAGGTAGGGAAGAAACCCTATAAATCCTAATCAGGTTTTACCTTCACATAAGATCACCATTGCCAATTTAAGAGATGGTGATGAAAAAAAAAGTAGTTTTTTTCCCACTTTAAGCAGTAAGGCTAAATGACTGTGAGCGTAACACCACACAAAATGTATAGAGTAAAATATGTTGGTTCTTTTTTGCACTTGAGTATTTCCCATCATAGTGTTAAGTAGATAAATTATGAATGTGCTGTGTACATGAATGACACGCACAAGCCAGAACGTGCCCTGAATAACATACATATATATGAGCGTCATCTGAGAAAGCAGGTCTCTAGTATAATGGGGAACGTTCGTTATATTCAACATTCAAAGCTAGGGTACAGTATACCACGGAAGTCAGATTTGAGCTCTTATGTTTTCCTTCTTAGTAAATGTTTCAGGCAAAGATTATTGTAATGTCCATAGGTGGAAATGTGATCACTGGTTTATTTCACCAGTTCTGATATCCTCTATGATAATATTGGTAGCTATTTATATCATTAGTATATTTTGAAGTGTCGTTCCCCTTCAATTCCTTATATTAGGGCCCTATTACAATTACTGTTACGATTCGGATGATTATCGCTCCGTGTAATAGAGACAATCATCAGCTCATGAAAAGAACATCAGCTGGTTGTTTCATAGAAACATAGAAGATTGTCGGCAGAAAAAGACCACTGGGTCCATCTAGTCTGCCCTTTTAGTATTTGCTTCTTATTATCTTAGGATAGATATATGTTTATCCCAGGCATGTTTAAATTCTGTTATTGTAGATTTACTAACCACATCTGCTGAAAGTTTGTTCCAGGTATCTACTACTTTCAGTAAAATAATATTTTCTTTAGGCCTGACCTTAAATCATCAGGCGCCAGCCGCACATTGCCACGTGTAACACCAATGTGCGGTCGAACGATTCCACAAACAGTTTTTGCAACACCTGTCCCCGTTCAGGGTGTTCTCCTGTGCTCTTCTACCTCCCCGGTCCCACGCACTGCAGCTTCAGAGTGGTTTCTCTAAGCTGAGAGGCCTCTCAGCCAATCACTGGCCGCAACGGTCCCAACCAGTGATTGGCTGAGCGGCCTGTCAGCTCAGACAGGTCGCTGTGAAGCTGCAGCACGCAGAATCTGGGAGGAAGCAGAGCACAGGAGAACACCCAGAACGGGGACAGCTGATGTAAAAACTGTTTAGGCAAAGGCTGCACGGACATCGCGAACTATGTCCGTGCAGCCCTTGCTAAATGATTATCAGGCCGTGTAACAGGCCCAGTAAAAGAGTGCCGGTCTAGGTTAACGGCGCTTGTTTACAATATTGACCGGGCCACTATCGGCCTGTGTAATAGCACCCTTACATAATTATTTAATACAAGCATCTTGTACTTTAAATACGGTCTTGCTAGTCCATGGGTTATAGTTGGTTACACAGTCATTCCCCCTTCTGATGTTAGAAGCAGTTTTACGCTTTTACTAGCTACTAAATATGCAAAGCTAAATCCCTGCTCCCATTAAGAATGCGATGCGTTCTCTAGTGTTTCCAAATCACAAGGACAAATTAGTTTCTCAGCAGTGACCGGAGGGGAAGTGGATGAAACCGAGCAGAACGCAAATTTCTTCAAAACTGTTTGGAATTTTCAAAAGTCATGTAATTGAAAAGCATCTTCTGATTAGGAACTTCACTCGCTTTTTAGGCGACCCGTCTTAGTTGTGCATGGCAAGTTTCCCTTAAGCCCTTCTGGTCACCAGAAGCTCAATTAATAAGAAATAGGACAAAGATTCGGACGTCCTTGTTAACGAATGGTGTCATGTATTACTAAATGTGGTTCTTTTGTGAATGATGAGAAGCATGCTGTCATTGAATTACAGATATCAAGAAATTAAGAGATAGATATTAAGGGTGAGAACATTGCAGTGGAGTCTGTAGAGAAATCAGTGCAAGAGAGAAAACCACAATGAAATGAACAAAGCTGGTCCTGTGCGGCTGAAATTACACGATAAGCTGTAGACCTCTCATCCATCAGCAGTAGCAAAGTACTAAGCACCTGTCCTAAGCAATAGGAAGGCATGTATGTCACAGAGTCAGTGGCGAAATTTGGTGGGGGCAAAGGGGGCGGTCGCCCCCGGGCCCACTCAGGCAGGGGCCCACTGAGGTCTCAGACTGTTAATGCTGTCTGCAAAAGCTATTGCTTTTGCAGACAGCCTTAACACATGTCTGTAGTGGCCGGGGCCCCCAAGAAGGCAACAGCACCTGACAATAGCGGGCCCCCTGCTCCTGAGGGGCCCGCTCAGCTGTCGGATGCAGAGCCCGGCCAGGGCTGGATCTTCTCCCTGCATCTTCCTGCTTCTTCCTCACACGCTGCTGCTGGCCCCTCCCCCTCACTGTCCGACAGAGCTGGTATGAGGGGGAGGGGAGCTGGAGGGATCCTCACCGTCTATGGCTGCCAGGGAGAGACTGAAGACGTCCAGCAGCAGCTCTGACAGGAAGTGAGGCTGCCGAGTGCTGGAAGATGTCAGGTACTGAGTGAGGACTGTGAGAGGAGTGACAACACACAGACTGACAGACAGAACCACATACCCACCCCACTGACCAAATGATCAGGAGGAGATATATTATATATATATATATATATATATACACACAGTATATGTCTCCTGCTGCTCACTTGGTCACTGCTGTTTATATACGGTATGTGTATATATATATATATATATATGACCAAGTGAGCAGCAGGATATATAAGTGATAAGTGACCGGCAGGATATATATACATATATATATATATATATATATATACAGCTCTGACTTGCAACAGCTGGAGGGACTGAGTGTGACATCCTTGCTGTAGTCAGTGTGTAATGGAGGTCACCCAGCTTTCCCAGTGTCCTGTAGTCAGCATAATGGAGGTCACCAAGCTTTCCCAGCATCCTGTATGTCAGTGTGTAATGGAGGTCACCCAGCTTTCCAGCATCTTGTACTTAGTATGATGGAGGTCACCCAGCTTTCCCATCATTTTATAATGGAAGTCACACAGCTTTCCCAGTATCCTGTAGTCAGTATGATGGAGGTCACCCAGCTTTTCCAGCAATAGTACTCAGTATGATGGAGACTGCACAAGGGTCTGTACTAGGGATGGTCCGAACCCGCCGAGGTTCGGGTTCGGCTGAACCCGAACGCTCGGCATCGGATTCCCGCTGTCTGCCCGCTCCGTGCAGCAGGAGGACCGCCTGGAAAACTGGGATACAGCCTATGGCTATGGCTGTATCCCAGTTTTCCAGGTGTTCCTCCCGCTGGATCCGCCCGCTGCACGGAGCGGGAAGACATCGGTAATCATTGCGGATGGTTCGGGTTCGTACGAACTCTTTTCGGACCATCCGTAGTCTGTACTAAACAGAGGAGGAGAGGAGTGTACTACACACGGGGGCATTACTATAGAGAAGCCTACACCCCAGAGAGGGGGGGCAATACCACAGAGAGGCCTATACTACACAGAGGCTGCATAGAGGGGGCTACACTACAGAGAGGCCTATACTACACAGAGGCTGCATAGAGGGGGCTACACTACAGAGAGGCCTATACTACACAGAGGCTGCATAGAGGGGGCTACACTACAGGGGAGTTTGTATAGAGATGAGGATAATGCTGGAGCGAGGAGCCTAAAATGTCTCTCTAGCAGATCCTGTGGAGACAAGTCATGGTCGGAAAAGTCTTCATGATGGCCGGGGCCAGATGGAGACCAAAGGAAAAGTGAACAACCTTGAATATAAAAAAAATAAAAAAATCGCAATCCATGCAGAGAAGCCGCCTTCTGTGAGTGACTGAATGATGTTTTTGTATTTGGTAGAACACCGCTCTATGCCGTAATTAACACACTGCTTCTTCCAAGTAACCCCAATCTTCATGAAAGCCCCCCTTCCTTCCCCAGTGCTGAACTGAGTAAGGTCCGGGGGCCAAAGGCCCCCCACATCGACTCTGATCGCTAGCCTTCCTCCTCATGCAGCACCCACACTCTCTCAGAGGCCATGCTAACTTGTGTCCCTTTTTTAGAGCTCTTACCATGGTGAACGCTCTCCCTCCCTCTACTGCTTAGCCCTTACCACATTTTCACAAGCGCCCCCAACACATTTGACCCCCTTGCTGTACCTGCTCCATCATGTAGCTGCAAATGCAGGTATCTATACACCTTATGCTAAAGTAAGTTAAAGGGGTACTCCAGCAATTTTTATTTTTTAAAATTAACTGGTTTCAGAAACTTATATAGATTTGTAAATTACCTGTTTCAAAATCTCAAGTCTTCCAGTACTTATCAGATAGATAGATAGATAGATAGATAGATAGATAGGAGATAGATAGATAGATAGATAGATAGATAGATAGATAGATAAATAGGAGATAGATAGATAGGATAGAAGTGGATATCTAGCAGCTCATCATATATCTTTGATTGTACATACATGTATAATCACAACCAACTCACCCCTTTTAATGTCTAAAAGCGTATTACCTATACCACTATTATTTTTAGGCAAAGATAATCTGGTTAAAAGGGTTCTCTAGAATTAAAAGAAAAACAGCATATTTGTTTTCTTCCAAAAACAGCGCCACCCCTGCTCTTAGGTTGTGTGTGGTATCACAACTTGGCTCCATACACTTTAGTCGAATACCACACACAAACTGAGGACAAGAGTGGTGCTGTCTGTGGAAGAAGGCAGCTATATTTTTCTAATCTTAAAGGGGTTGTCCGGCGATAAAAAATTATTCACAGAATAACACACATTACAAAGTTATACAACTTTGTAATGTATGTTATGTCTGTGAATGGCCCCCTTCCCCGTGTCCCACCACCCCCACCCGTGTACCCGGAAGTGTGGTGCGCTATACATTACCTGTCACGTGCCGACCACGGTCTCCGATCCTCAGCAGTGACGTCTTCTTCGGGAGGCCAGCGGATCTTCCCGAGTGCCGGCCGCCCTCTGCAGCGTCATCCGAAGCTCAGCCGCAATTGGCTGAGCATAACTGTGCTCAGCCAATCGCGGCTGAGCAGCTGATGACGTGGCCGCGTCATCAGCCGCTCAGCCGTGATTGGCTGAGCACAGTTATGCTCAGCCAATCGCGGCTGAGCTTCGGATGACGCTGCAGAGGGCGTCCGGCACTCGGGAAGATCCGCTGGCCTCCCGAAGAAGACGTCACTGCTGAGGATCGGAGACCGTGGACGACACGAGATGCGGTGAGTATAATGCACCACACTTCCGGGTCTAGCGTGGGTGGGGGGAAACACGGGGAAGGGGGCCATTCACAGACATAACATACATTACAAAGTTGTATAACTTTGTAATGTGTGTTATTCTGTGAATAATTTTTTATCGCCGGACAACCCCTTTAAGCCCTTTTACTTTTTTTGTGGTTCTATATTTCAGATGTAGAAACCTCTTACACTGCTCTTTATCCTTATTCACTATAAGAAATGTAGAAGAATATTCCCTATATTATTCAGAAATCCGTGTCACCTGCTGAGATTTCCTATGGGTAACAATGGTTGGGGGCCCACTTAGACTCACTCGCCCCCCCTAGGCTGAACCCCTAGCTACGCCCCTGCACAGAGTATATCTCTATCAGCATGCATGGCAGGTTTGTGGAGCTGAACTGGGAGAACATCTTATAAGATGTACCGTTTTATTATGGTGCTAGTATAGGGGTGCTCTGAAAAATGGGGGGGGGGGGGGCAACTAAATGTGTGAATAATTGTCAGACCAAAAACTGAAGATACATTATTAGATGTGCATATCTACCCACAAAAAATACTAAACAGAATTTTTATTTCACGTAATATATTGCAGGCTTAAAAAATTTAAGCAACTAAAGGGTACCTGCCCCAAGTCTGGTGAATTCTGTGCATGAGCCCTATTAGAAACAATGGAACCTATTCTAAAGGCATCGTGTTATGTAACTGAGCAGATTACTGGATATTTTTGTAGGAAAATTCCAGGGTAACTTCTCCAGTAAATCTTTGATCATTCAGGCCTAAGTAGTCAAGTTGGCGGACCTGCTCAATGATTGTCAGTTATCAAAGTGTGCATATAGAGGCGGTGGCCCATAGTGCTGAGGTGGTATACAGCAGGTGGGCATTGGTGTTTTTGTCTGGGTTACTTGTCACTGTGGCCAAGAGTGGGTTTACCCACCCCCTGACACACGGACACTGGCACTTGTAAGGGTAGCACAAGGTGTGGGTGCAGGTGTGGCGAAAGAATGAGCAGAGATTCCAGCACCTAAACAGGATGGAATCTTTACTTGAAGTGCAATACGAGGTAAAGCAGAACAGCTCGCTAGGTGCAGGGGCGGGTGACAGAAGTGCTTGAGGTAATGTCTTGGAAGGATCGGTTGATAGGAAACGAACAGTAGAGCTTAAGGAAGGATGTAGCTTGATTGAGACTAGGCATAAAGGACAGTCTTGGGGACCTTGTCTAATGTAGAAGAGTACTGGGATAGTGAATACTTGGTGTACTGTAAAGAATACTTAGACTCGTGGTTAGAAGCACAATATAGAGAAGACTGCCTTTTGCCAAACCAGTTCAGTGAGTACCAGGTTTGGTAGTACAAACCCCAAGCCTTTACAACTGGGTAAAGCCAATTCTTCGAGCCTTCCCAAGTCAAGCTCAGATCGGTAGGATATGTCAGCTTGGGCTTTTTGTCCAACTGGGGATCAGTCTGTGGAACTTTTGCAGACTGTCCTGACAAGTGAAGAAGTATCCCAGGTATAGACCCAGTGGATGGTTACCCCACCTGTGGGTTTAGCAGTGCATCTTGACTAGAAGTCTCTTGTAGAAGAAAATCTGTGTCTCTTGTTCCAGACAAAGGCTCTGGCCCTGGGCTAGGCCAGGTTATCTACTGAAGCAGAAACTCTCTACCTTGCTTGTTCTCTACCATACACCAAACAAAGAAAGGCCACCCACCTGGAACTAACTGTTATTAAAGGGGTACTCCAGTGAAAAGCTTTTTTTCCAGTAATTGAAACACATTACAAAGCAATCACCTATCTGCCCCTCTTCCCTATCTTTTCCCCCCTCAATCCCCCACCAGGAAGTGAAGTAAACTCATTCTTATCTAATGACTGTTGACCCCAGGCTGCTCTGTGGCAGCCATTTTGTGACAATGACATCATCAAGAGGGAAACTGGTCTAAGCCCTGTTAGGCCAGCCTCTTTGTCAGATGACTCAGGTTGCTTAGCTCTGATTGGCTGAACAAGATGAAAGCCATCTAACAGTTTTACAGAGTCAGTTAGACATCACAGGAGACAAAGTGCATCATGGGAAAGCCCAAACCAGGAAGTGAAGAAAAAAATTAAACCACCAACTGGAACTTCAGGGACCTGCAAACAGCGGGAAATTCAAACGAAGACAGATTCAGGAGGGATAGTAAGTGTGAAGACTATGTTTATGATTGTTTTTTTATCAGCGCTGGAGTATCCCTTTAAATAGGGGTGACCGGGTTTAACCTCCTATTGGCGGGGACAATGTAGTTGTCTGTGTGGTGTGTGACACACCTGCAACTGTGACTGGTCAGACAGTGACAACAGAAAAACACAGTCAATCGTTTATCCTACAACTGTGCTTTCACAAACCGGGAAGAGTGAGACACCAAGTGCTAAAAGTTACATTTACCCATGTGACATAAAACATAGTGGACCACCCGTACTAGCAAGTTTTCATTGGACTTTGCAATTAAGCTTGTAGTGGTGCCACTATGGGTGGCACCACTACTGCTCGTGCCTGTCTGCGTATGTGTGTGTGTGTGTGTGTGTGTGTGTGTGTATATATGTATGTGTGTGTGTGTATATATATATATATATATATATATATTATATATATATATATATACACAACACACACACATACACCTTGTATCTCCATCAAGTAGTAGTTGGGTAGCCACAGTGTAGTAGGCACTGTATAGTAAAAATCTACAATTCCCCTGCCCTGGGGTCGGAGAATGCAGCAGGCTTTGCCAGTCAACGTTGAGAAACAGAGGAGGGTTTCTCTTTCTGGTTAAATATACGTGATGCCCATTTCGGATCTACGTATGCGGATTTCTTAAACCCGTGGCTGACGTCGGCCTGTCTTTAGTAATCCTTCACATTTCTTTAGTTAACATGTTGAGGCAGCTTCACAGGGAAGAGTATTAAAAATATCTGGGGAGGAGGAGGAGGAGTAGTGCGGTTCAGACAAATCCAGCTGTTGCATTTAAAAATAGCTGCACATGTCCGTGGTGATAAAGGGTTTCCTCGCGTTGTCATGGCAACTACAATTCCAGAGAATCTCCATATAATGTGATGTTGGGCGTTTTCCCACTGCATTTATATTTCAACAAATCGTAACGTCAGCTGCTAGGCATTAACCCTCTACTCTCCTTTTTCTTTTCTATCTTTATTTGATCTATTTGATCTCTTTAATTGTATCAGTTTCATACATCTGAAATATGTGTGAATTATTAGCCTTTAAAATGAGCGTTTTTAAAGGGATTTTGTTAGTAACCTTCTTCCTCTCTCTGTGGTTTACCTTGGGTTGCCTTTCCTTTTTTTTGACAGATTATCTTCTCTTCATGGTAGCTATAATGAATTGCTTTGACTTGTAAAAGGGCATGATATCCTTAGGTGAACTATACTGTCTTTTGAAGTTGCGTTCTGACACTATTTGGAAGTAAATCCCCTGTTTGGTGTTCTGTGGGCTGGTAGACATTTATATGCATTGAGTGTAGTGTGTAGAAGAAACGAATCCTGGCTTAGTGATGGAAACTAGGGCAGGAGATAACACCATTATGAACATCGCTCACAGCTGCTTCCTAAGAAAAGGAAAGCTGTGCGCTAAGAAATCCCCCACATATAGTCAATACAGTTTCGATTTCTGATGCTTTATAGTATTCAGTGCTCAAGTACCCCTGGCGTGTTATGTATTGAAGATTTCCTTCACATTACAGAGGTAATTTAACGACTGTCAATGCGTCTGTAGTGGCCGCAGGGGTACTTGAGGACTGGGGCTGAGAATACTGCATTACAATATCCTCTGAACATAGTAAGGCCATGTTCACACAACGTAAGTGTGTAAAGTATTAATCACGGCCGTTGTTGCCAATTTGCAACACGGCCGTGATTAATCCTTTACTTACATTGTGCTGCAGCTACATGGTATATGCTCCGGCCGGGATTACTAGCGGCCCCTCAAAAAGCAGACGCTATTCATTGAATAGCAGCCGCAGAAAACCTGTCAGTTCACACAATGGAGAGCGCGGCTCTGGCCACACGCTCCATTGTGTGCAGCGAGGAATTCGGAGGCAGGCACACACTGATCGGCTCACATCCGTATTCAGCAGAAGTGAAGATTATCTGCAGTGTCGGCCGGGATGATCTTCAGTAGCACCGGCCATTCTGCCATTCTGAGAACGGCCGGTGTTATACATTGTGTGAAGGAAAAGTGGATCATGTAAGTAACTGGTGCCTCAAAATGGACCAGATGTAAGAATGAAAGGACAGAACCCTCAGATATGTCACACACAATGACTTGCCCATAGGAACCAATCACAGCTTGATTTTTCATTTTTCTGGTTAAAAAAAAGTTAACCATTTCCGCATAAAAGCACCTCATATAAAGGGAAAATGAGTCAAATTGCAACCTATAGTCGTCTGTATGACTGTATTAAGTTAGGGTCTTCCTTTATTAACATGTTCTATCCTCATTGCGTATTCATATCATATCAGGACGATTATGCTGCCTGAGCTGAGGGCAGTATAACAGTGACATGCTGTTTGCATCTTATGGTGCATTTACATGAAACGATAATTGGCCCGATCGTACGATTAACGATGTCTGAGTAACAATTTTTTTTTTCATAACGATCAGCGTTTATACGGTACGATATATCGTACGGAAAATTCGTTTTGCGGTCGCTTAAGCCTATCTCACACATTGGTTAAATCGGCGAACGACTGTTCACACGGAACGATTTGCGAATTTTTTGCGAACGACGGTTTGATAACATGTTGAAAGATCAAAATGAACGATTTCTCGTTCGTCGTTTGATCGGTCGCTGTGTTTACACGTACGATTATCGTTCAAATTTGATCGTTATCGCACAAATTCGCATGATAATTGTTACGTGTAAACGCACCTTTGGGCTCCATTCGTGATTGCCCTTATTGCAGTTGCCATTCGGCACTGGCAAACAAAACTGGGCAAACAAAACTGGCCAAACCGCTGCACAGAAGACTCGAATGGGACCCGACAGACCCCATTGGCTTTAATGGGGTCAGTTTGGTTCTTTCACTCGTGTCCGTCATTTTATAGGATTCCAACAGGACTAAAAAATGCTGCATACAGAGTTTTTTTGTCATGTTATTCACACGGATTTATTGGAGCCCCTGAATGGTGTGAGCCTAGCCTTACATTTTGTAGCATGCAGTGCATGCCCATTTTATGGGGAAAAAAAACATACAGCTCTGGTGTTGGGCAGCTGGAAATATCTGGGTTTCTTGTTCCGTATTATAATAATAATAATAATAATAATAATAATAATAATAATAATACATTTATTTGTATTGCGCCAACAGATTCCGCAGCGCTTTTTTTCTATGCATACAGTACAGAGGTACATAATACGCAGTTAAATTGGAATAAATAAGTACATAGTTAATAAAAATAACAAAAAATACAAAATACAGAGTATAGACGAGACCTTCTCGTTGGAGCTTACAGACTAATTTTCATAGACACCAGGCATAAGTGCTTTATTTGTCCATGGTCCAGCCATTGTACATAATTAGAATTACAGGATGAGCCAGTAACAACGCCAATGTCTGATGCAGGTAAACATATAAAGTGCAGGAACAGTCAGAGAAATAGAGCGGGGGAAACAGTTTAGGGAACGTTATAAGCGAGCCTGAAGAGATGAGTCTTCAGGGCACGCTTGAAACTGTGGGTATTGGGTATGAGTCTGATGTGTTTGGGTAGGGCATTCCAGAAAATTGGTGCAGCACGAGAGAAGTCTTGGAGGCGGGAATGAGAGGTTCTGATTATGGAAGATGTTAAGGTTAGATCATTTGCAGAGCGCAGAGCACTGGAAGGATGGTAGGTGGAGATGAGGGAGGAGATGTATGGAGGGGCAGAGTTATGGAGAGCTTTATGGGTGAGGGTGAGGAGCTTGAAGTGGATTCTGGATTTGATGGGTAACCAGTGCAGTGACTGGCACAGAGGAGAGACATCGGTATAGCGGCTGGAGAGGAAGATGAGTCTGGCTGCTGCATTCAGGATAGACTGGAGAGGGGAGAGCTTAGAGAGAGAAAGACCGATTAGTAGGGAGTTACAGTAGTCAAGACTGGAGTGGATCAGGGCGACAGTCAGAGTCTGAGCAGTGTCAGTGGTGAGGAATGGGCGGATTCTGGAGATGTTTTTGAGATGGAGATGACAGGAGCGTGTAAGAGCTTGGATATAGGGTATTACATGATTTTAACTTATCCATACTGATACCTTGGCTTCCATAGGCTAGTTAGCCTGGTAACGGTTGCTTTAGTTGCTTGGTTATGAATATAAAGACTATAAATGGAATAGGCCTGCTGTGAAGTTATTGTTCTTTGTTGTTGTATACTTCATAAAATAAAAGTACTAGCATAATAGTGAATCTTCATGTGGGGGAAACAAAAGAATGAACTGAAAAGCTTCCGTATCTGGTGTTTCATGATGCTGAGATGCTTAGGGCATCAACTTGCAGATATTATTGTTGTGGTATACTGTGCCTGATGAAGAGACCAGAGTAGTCCTAGAAACTGGCTATTTATCATTGTGTTCCATTATAAAAAAAATTAAAAAAAAAAACAGATCCAAATGCATCAGTTTTTTTAACCTACACAAAAACATGTTCAACCTCATTTCTGTGTACGCTAAAAAAGATGTGTTTTGATCCCTTTTTTTTAATAATGGAAGTCAATTGAAGAAGGATGCACACAAATGCGTTAATTTTTTCCATCCGGGTTCATGCTGTTTTTTTAGTCTGTTTTTTTCATCTATTTTATGCAAAAAATGATTAAGGAAACTGATGCATTTGTGTGCATCTTTTTTTGATCTGTCTTTTTCATAATGAAAATAAATGGGAAAATGGATCAAAACATATGCACCCGTTTTTTTTTTTATAGTTTTGCATAAAACAGATGAAAAAAATGGACTGCAAAAAGCAGTGTGAACCCAACCTAACTTGGCAGTTCCATCATTCCATACACATTGTGGAGCCCCTTGTTTTTTTATGTGAATGTATTTAGGTTAGACTGTCTCATCTAGGAAATTCTGATGACGGGTTTTGTGTGTGTGTGTGGTGGTGTTGTTGTTTTTTTTTTTTTTTTAGCTTAGTGTGCAGTTTTAGTCTGGGTCAGAAACCTACATGTGGTGTTACTCCATCCTGCCGACATCTACTATATTAAAGATGGAAAAGAATGCAGGAGCTCCCTTCATTTTCCTTGCTTAGAAGTACAAACACACCTACAGGTTTCCCTCGCTGTTAGACTATGTGGAACCTCTCCTATACAACTAATAGCCAGAGCTGTCCAATGTCCTGAAAATGATGTAATGGCAGAAAACCGTTCTAACTTCTGTGCAAAACAGATTCCTAATTTTAGGTAGTAACATGCAACTCTGGTTTATTTTTCTGTTAATAGGACAGAGATTGTACACATAGTAGTTTAAAGATACAAAGGTACATTTCACATGGTAGGAGATATATTATTCATTGAAGTCTTAGTAGGAGATATACTGTATAATAGCCTATTGCTCATAGGGACAGTCTGCAAATTCAAATCAAAATCTTTAACCAAATTTTGCTATGAATTGGACTGAAAAACTTACATTGTCATCTTTATTACTGGCCATAATCATAATACAATTGAAAAAAAAAACTTTTTTTCTTAATTTCTAAGAACCATCCTGCTAAACTGTATTCAGTAAGTGTCATATTTTGTCAGCCACTTGTTCTCATACATATACCAAAGCCCTTAATAACTAAGCATTTCTTCTGCTGCAACAGTCTTACAGGATGAAACTTACATACTAGGTAATTACGATAAAGCATTGACCACATGGTACAAATTTGGTGGTATTTTTTTATTTTCGGACTAATTTTTGATTTCACTTTTTGTGCATTGTTTTGGGGGCTGCCATCTTGCTTGAGCAATTAGTGACCTGCTTTACTGCAAGACACATGGACATAGACTACAATAGAGTCTGTCTCCTTGAGATGAATGTAAAACATTACTGAGTGTGCTCTGTGACTTTTGAAGAGGTCGTTCCACAGTAGATTCTCCCTCTATATACTGGGGTCACACGTCACCTCAATGCTGTACTGATCACTTTTACTACACTCTCTTCTTATCAGCACAGTTTGGTGGTGAGAATAAAGACTGCAAGATTTTAGGATTCTTTTTTTAATCTATTAGGTTATTTTCTGATGACACATTCCCTTTAAAGACACCAGCCCTGCAAAGCTGTACTATCATTGCAGTTAAATGGTGCCATCTCTGCCAGAGGCTGCACACAATGTATATCGAGCTTATAATGATGGTAATATTTGTTAAATATTAATCAGTAGATAATTGAAGATTGAAATGAATCGGACACTCTGACATTGAAAATGTCTATTGTTATGAAATAGAACTAACTGCATGGATCACCTCAGGCCCTGAGGGTGTTTGGCAACCTATGACTAGGCTTCTAAAGGCAGACTTTGATCAGTCCATGTACACGTAACAACCATGTGCATTGGCAGACTAATGTTACACCAGAGCTGTAATGTGGTAAATTTCCTACCTGTTGTAGTCCAGGACCTTTTTGTCAATCAAATATTGAGGCATTAAAAGAGACTTTGTCAGCAGGTTTATGGTGTCCCATCTCAGGGTAGTATAAACTAGTGTAAGAGAAGCTGAACAGAATGATGTATCACTTACATTGTTTTGTGCAGCTGATTTGGAGATATCCTCCTGAATAACATGGATAATAAGTAGCCCTCTCCATTATGTGCATGAGCCCAGTAGTCCTGGATATTCATGAGAAGCAGAAAACTCCACCCACCACCTGCTGATTGGCAGTTATCTATCCATGCTGTGTATAGGCAGGCAACTACAATCAGCAGCTGGAGGACAGGGGGAGTGGTGCAGCAAGAATCATATTCTCCTGCATATTAGGAGAACGGCTAAACAGAATGATGGAAGTAATACACTGATCTGTTCAGCATTTCTGTTACTAGTTTATGCTGCATAAACCTAGTGACAGATTCCCTTTAAAGAGATATGTTTGTGCACAGACCGATTACTGCAATGTAATGTGCTTTTTGTATAAGATTTTGTATATGATTAATAGAGATGAGCACAACCCATGCGTGGCCGGGTCCGATCATTCAGAATTTGAATACTGATGAAGTTAGATGCAGCCTTTAGGACTCCCTAGGGCTGCATCCAACTCTTTCAGCCACGGGTAATCAAATGCCGAACGATGGAACTTGACAATGCTCACGTTGCACTCATCTCTAATGGTTAAACATCCCTTCAGTAAATGCGGACAGGAGGTTACCCAGCATGGACTGCAGCTCCTATGAAAGTTTTTACTATGCTAGGAAATAGTGTGGATTTCACCCAGACCTGGATATGTATGTACAGGCTTGCACACTGTTATTACGATGCATGCTAATGTGCAACATGTTGTCACTGATGTATGAGCTTAAAAACAAAAAAAGCTTTGGAGAGAAATTGTTCTTCTGGTTGAGCAAACATTCAGTTTAGATAAATGATAGTTTTCTTTGTTGTGATTAAATGCTTCGATTGGCAGAATAATGGCCAGAAAGCGTTTCCACAGTGATAAAGCAATGGGGTGCTAATAAAGTCATAACCTAGCTCAGGGAGTATTAGAGCTAATGTGTTAAGATGGCTTTTTGTTCTTTTATGTACAGTGACGGTGGTGGCTGAACATAGCTGTACTGACATTCATAACTCAAGGGGGGGGGGGGTAATGATGCTTTATCTTCTTCATCATCTTCCGCAGTGGGTGATCCACCAGGATTCCGTAGTGTGCACATACCCTTAGTTGGCTGATCGCATGGTCTATTTCATGGAGTATAAATCTGTGCAATAGGGCCCTAACAAAGGAACACCATTACACAGCGCTACAGTACAGGTATTTTCTGTAACAAGTCAGGAGATGTCACCTGCCCTCATAAAGAATAGTGGCATCCACTCATATAGGGGTCTTGGTCAGATAGTCATGAGTCTTGGTTTGGGCTAATGTGTGAGGTACCTGGCAATACATATAATAAATAGTAACGTTTTGCAAGTAAGGTCCTGTTCCCCTTTCATATTTTGGATCTAAGTATCTGGTAATGAATTATTCTGAGTTGGCAATACGGTACATCATGGTAATAAATTAGCTGCTTCTATATTTAGTATATGGCAGCAGTTCACAGCAAACAGTACATACTTCACATAACACTCCAAAATAAAATCTAACTAATTCTCAGCTTCCCTAAGCTGTCAGCTTGCCTAGCGCTCAACATTACAAACACCATGTGTGTCTCATACCAATCTCTTTGGCTCCCGCAGATTGGTCATCCTGTAACTTCACCAGACTTGGAGCATTCCCTGAGGGGCTCAGCAGTCTCCTACAGAGCTCTATCATGGCTCCTATTAAACCTAAGGGTCCTATTAATCTATGGGCCTTATGACACGGGATGATTATCGTGCGAAAAATCATTGTGTTTAAATGATAATTGTTTTGTGATTTTTTTATTTTTTTTTTTGTTTTTTTTTTGCTTTCCCAATTAACGATAAAAGATTGCAAATGAGCATTTCTGCAAAGGACATGAAATCGTTCACCATAACACCCGGATCAAGAGTTGTTAGTTACAATCGCTCTTGTATTCTATTCTCCTCCTGATCCCAGCGAACGAGCGTGGTGTAGATACACCAACAGATTTTCAAGGGACTATTTTATGGTCAACTCCAAAGATACAATCAACGACACACAAACAAATTTCCATTAGTCAATTGATCGTTGCCTGCATACACACGCAAAGATTATCACTTAAAGGCGAGCCATCAGCTGGTTTGACAAATCTAACCTGCTGATAGCTCCGTAGTAGGCACAGGGTGCTGAGGATGAAGGTATGTCTCTTACCTTCATCCTCGGCACCATTCCTGTGCTGTTTTTGTGCTCAGTAAGCGGTTAGGAGCACCAGGGCATGGCTACTCACTCTCAGAGCAACCATCCGGCCTGACCCTGGGCCAGCCCCCTTAATTGATAATCATTAGGGGGGACAGTTGGCAAGGGGCGCATTGCCACGTAGGGGATGGGTCTATGGCCTCAGGCAGCCTGTCCCATCTAATGATTATCAGAGGGGTGGTAGCTACACCCTGAGTGCTCCTAATGGCTTACTGGAAACAACTAACAGCATGGGAATGGCGCTGAGGATGATGGTAAGATGCATACCTTTATCCTCAGCACCCTGTTTCCACTAGGGAGTTATAAGCAGGTTAGATTCGTCTGCTGATATTTCCCCTTTAAATTGGACCAATATAATGATTTTTTTGCATAATAATCTTTCTGTGTAATAGGACCCTTAGCCCAACAGAATGGAGTGAGAGTTGCCCTTTTTCCCCTTCAGCTTTAACAACCAGGTCTTATTCTGAGTTTTAGCCCCAAATCTAGTTTGAGAAATGCTTTCTTCTCCATTGTACATCCCTGATTGCTATAGAGTCCAGTGGTGGCATATTTTACATCACTCCATCCAACCCTTAGTTTTGTGTCTGGTTTAAGGCTTAAGTGCAGGTGCTTGACCATGGAGACCCATGTCATGAAGCTCCTGGTGGGCTCAGTTTATGTGCTTATTATAATAGAGTCAGCAGAGCGTTGGCAACTCCTTTATATACTTTGGGGGAAATATATCAAATATAGTGTAAAGTGAAACTGGCTCAGTTGCCCCTAGAAACCAATCAGATTTCGCTTTTCATTTGCCAAAGAGTCTGTGAGGAATGAAAGGTGGAATCTGATTGGTTGCTAGGGGCAACTGAGCCAGTTTCACTTTACACCATGTTTGATAAATCTCCCCCTATGTGTCTTGATACTCAAATTGGTCTCTACTTTGTGGTTTTGTTACTGTGGTTCCTAATGCTTCCACTTTTTGGTCATACCACTTGCGGTTGATTGGGGAAAATCTAGACGGGAACACGTTTAAAGAATTGACTTGTTACAGTGGTGGTGTCCTATTACAGTGCCATGCTGGTATCCACTGAGCCTAAAGGGTTTGTAAAGGCTTACTGCATTGGTAGGGGGTGACGTCTATACACCTGTGGGAATGGGACTGAATGAAGCGCTATAATATAATGATTAAGGGGTGGGGTCTAGTCCTTTTACAGATATAATCTATATTACAATTTCTGTAGTCTGACAAGGGCAACTATGTATTTACAATGATTTCAGCCCAAGGCTTGTGTTTTTCTGCAGGGCAGCTATAAGGCTTTCATCGTTTCCTGAGAGCAGGGCTAGAATGATTATATGTGGCCGTGAAGGAGCACCCATGACCTCTTGGTCCCAACCCTCATCACAATAAAAAGAGTGACTCAGAGGCATTTGAACCCTGCTAACCCTCCACTGGATAGTCATAGTGCCATTTTTTTTTTCTTTATCCAACACTGAGATATGAAAAAATTGTATCCTTCCATTGTATGGAGCCCACGTCAAATGGCAAGAGCAGTTTTGCTTGTATAGTGCTGACGTATTCTGTAGCATCATACAGAAATTGGTATTATTTACATCAATCCATTTTACCAGTTGTGTTTATAGTATAATTTCTTTGTATAAGATACTCTAGAGCAAATTTCATAGAAAAAAGTGTGGTGTGTGTGTGTGTGGGGGGGAGGAGGGGCATGCTATAGAGATGATGTTAATGATCAGATTGAAACCCAGGACCCGAGACTGCAGTCACCAAGTCCCTGTACAGTCCATTTTTGCAGTAGCCTGATATATTATGCAAAAACTTGGTGGCAGTAACTTTTTTTTTAAATTTGCGAGGCTTTTACAGAAGCTCTGGTGATCAGCCGTCATTTCCCAACAGCACCTGCTCCCTCCTCGCTCACCCGATGTCACCTTGTGTGACCTTTTAGTTATAAAGCTTTTTGAAGAACCAAGTCTACCATGACAGACCTGCATCAGTGTCAGATCTGAAGGAAAGCATTAATTAGGTATCAGTGACTTTTTATTTTTTTAAATATATATTTAAAAAAAGACTTAAGCGCCTTTTACACAGGCCGATTTATTGTGCAAAAAGTCGTTAAATAGTTTAAATTTAAGCGATAATCTTCGTGAACGGGGCAGCAAGAAGACTACAAACCAAAATTTATTCACATGTCGTTGATAGCATCTTTTCAGCTGACCTCAAAATCATTGTTTAACGTTTGCAGGTCTTTAGTGAAAACACTCATCGGTCACAGTATACAGATACGAACGTAATTACGAACATTCATGCTATATATACAATCATATTTGCGATCATAGTAACTGCTTTTCTTACCTGTTTATCTTTATATCTTTATGTCTATGTCTATCAGTTGAAAAAAACATTAGTTGTCTTTCACTAAACAAGCGCTTAAGCAATTTATCTGTACATGTAAAAGGACCCTAAATGGGCACCAGGTGGAAACCCCTTAGAACCCATGTGAAATGTCTCGGGATCCATTTAAACTGTCCTGTTCCGTTTTGTGGCACCAATTTGCACACCGTGTATGAAGTAACTCGGCAGGGAGGTTGTTCCAGACATCTCGGAGAATTAACCACAGATCTTCTGTAGATGCAGACTTCCTTCAGTCTCCATGTACTCCCAGACAGACCCTATGATGATCAGGGCTCTGTGAGGGCCACATCATGGCTTCCAGGGCTCCTTGTTCTTCCGTACACTGTTCTGTGACATTGGCTGTATATTTTGAGGTTATTTTCCTTCTGCAAACTAAACATTTGGAGCCAATCGTATGCCTACCTGTGTAAAGATATTACTATTAATAAGTTGCATCCCCCCGTGAATACTAATACCAAGGTCAGAATCCAGCCCTAGTTTCACAAAGCCCATCTGTTGTGATATTGTCTTTATATGATGTGTAGGGCTCCGTGAGTCCTCGTGCTCACAGATGGCCCAGATATTCAGTACCATGGATCTTCGGAGGCTAACTAGTGCTGATCAGCCAGCCCTTCAGGTCTGAATCGCCCATCTGGCCTAACTGCTATGTTAATTCTGCAAGCCGTTATATATTATTAACTCTGTGTGGGTCATCGCATTGACTAGTTTTTGTGTGGTCTAGCTAAGCAACCTAGCTAGAAGAGCATGTAGTTGTAAGCTGAATATGGGGGATTTCGACTAGCGTGAGGCAGTGGAAGCGTGCAGCCCACATGAGACCAAGATGCTGCTAGCACATGACAAGCATTGACATTTACAGATATTTTAAGGCAGACCGGGAAATGACATTACAGAGACTGCTGCAGGCTCCTCAGGGAGCTGCAGCTGAATAGAAGGAAAGCTCTCTGAAGAAATAGTAGTCATCTCGAAAAATATAAAAATACAATGTCAATGGCTTATATAGTGTTACAGTATATCACACAGCAGTCTTCTAAATACAGAACATATCTACATATTTATTTCAGCATAGTTGACAGACATTAATCACAGCCATTGTTGCCAATTTACAACAACGGCCATGATTAATAGAAAATGTACATTGCACTGCAGTCAATGGAATCTCAGCCGAAGTGTATACACTCCGGACGGGATTATTAGCGGCCGCAGGAAAAACGGACATGTCAGTTTTGTACGGCTGCTATTCATTGAATAGGGGCCGCACAGAACTGACAGTGCACACAATGGAAAGTGCGACTCCATCCGCACTCTCCGTTGTGTGCTATGGTGAATTGGGATGCGGGCACACACGGATGTGCTTGCATCTCAATTCAGCACAAATGAAGTTCAATCGGCCGGGTCACAGAATGGCTGGTGCCTTGTGCTGTGTGAACCCGGCCTTATCCAGCAAAGTTCATTAGTACAGGTCCAGTTGTTCCAAACTAAAGGCAGCCATTTCTGACTTGTTAGCCTTGACCCATATAAAAACAATGGCTTCTGCAGTGAAACATCGTCTCTCTTGTTTTCCAGGCAAAAGACAAAACGTATACTTTGCACTTGTCAAGGAGAGGGGATTCCTCTCTGTCTGGAAATTCTACTTGCATACTTTGCATTGACAGTAATAAAGATTTCAGATTCCCATCCCCGAGTAACCTGCTGCATTGTTTAGAGATGCTGTAAACACCTCAGCATTGTTATAGTCTACTGTGGGACTGTATGTCATTTTAATTTTTTTTTAAATTCCAGCAGGTAAAGTGTTGACTGTCTGGCATTATCCTGGTTTAAAGGAAGAACAGCACTCCATTTAGAATGGCAAAAATACACATTGTTTTTCTACTTTGAGTCTCATGCAGTGGCAATTCTAGCTAACAGTTCTTTAAAGGGGTTGTTTCATCAACAGTCCTTCTGTGCATGCTCTCATCTGCAGGGCCGATTCTAGGTTGTCTGCTGCCTGAGGCGAAACCTGAAATTGTGCCCCCCCCATGCCTCTTGAAAATCATAAGTAAGGCGTGTGTGCAGAAAAGCCGCAGCTTGTAATAATACTTGCATACACAATCCAGCTCCTCCATAAAGCACTACCTTTTATCCTTGGTGAAGACAAGACAGAAAGAGTTTTAAAGTTTATAGTTCCATGTTAATGTTACCAATTCTTCAATCTTTATTGCTTCTTCAAGAATAAAAGCACCTGACAAATACAAGAGTCAATGCATTGTGACTACTCCTGGTGATCTTATTCATGGTCATACTACCATTACACCTTGTAGGGGTAGTTATCACTTGTAGTGTAGCGGCCGCCATCATCCACACAGATGTGGTTCCTATACACTGTGTCCTTAATATTCATGCACATAGTATACTCTGTTGATAAAGGTCTTGAGTGACCAAAACGTCCAGCAGTGATATCTTATGCTAAAATTCATACTGAACTTTCATTACCTGTGTTGGAAACTGTGAAAGAATTTTTTAAATTTTATAAGTAAAACACAAAAATTTATGGCAACTTGACAAATGGTGTGCGGTTGATTTTCTTCTACTTCTCTACAGTATAGTGTGATACTACCTGTCCTGTACTGCTGTGTGTGTCTAGTATCTCCTTTCTAGAATACAGTGTGATCCTACATGTCCTGTACTGCTGTGTGTGTCTAGTATCTCTGTTCTAGAATACATTGTGATACTACATGTCCTGTACTGCTGTGTGTGTCTGGTATCTCCTCTGTACAGCACAGTGTGATACTACATGTCCTGTACTGCTGTGTGTGTCTGGCATCTCCTCTGTACAGTGTGATACTACATGTCCTGTACTGCTGTGTGTGTCTAGTATCTTCTCTACAGTATAGTGTGATACTACATGTCCTGTACTGCTGTGTCTAGTATCTCCTTTCTAGAATACAGTGTGATCCTACATGTCCTGTACTGCTGTGTGTCTAGTATCTCCTTTCTAGAATACAGGGTTATACTACCTGTGCTGCTCTTTACCTAGGCCTGGATGAGTTGCTCCTTTGGGCACCAGGTGAGGGCGGTTTCATTTTATTTTTCTGGGACCCTGTGTGATCTGTACAGGACCCTGAAAATGCTCCAGTCCTCTACGTAGAAAGTAATTTACAGTCTCCCATAGCTCCTTCTGATTGTTTTATGTAAGGACTTGCTTTGTCCATATTAGTAATCTACTTATATTTCCTTAAATTTTAATTCCCCCCCCCCCCCCCCCCTTATTATGGGATGGCATTTTGGGGACTTCAAAACCAATTACCAGTTTTTCATACAGTTCTGGTCTCAAGATATAATATATATATATATATATAATAAGGTATTTGGAAGGCTGCAGTGCTCAGTTTTATCTCTAGTGGTACTTCTAAGCAGCAGATTCCCATTGTGTACCAGAGTTTCTAGAAGCTGGATCATAGCAGGTTAAACAGCCTGTCTCCAAGGGGGGTCCTCTTCATTGGATAACCTTTTAACCAAGCAATGATTCAGTGCTATGTTCCTGATTGTTTTCCATATTGATGGTGTGAATGTTTTCCATATGGATTGTGTGAATGTTAATACAAAAACTTTCCCCACCCCCAGCCTAATTTTTATTTTTTTTTGCCCTGCGATGGACTTCTCCTTTCATGTATGAACTATAAAGGTTGGTTATCTATAACAATGCTACAGCAAGGCCTGAATGTATTTCCTTTTTCTGATGTTTATTGTATTATGCAATTATTTTTCGATGGTTGTTTGTGTTTTCCTCTTTCTCTTCACCAACAACATGATGAGTAGAAAGTGGGTCACAGCTTTCTCGAGGATACTTTGGAATATATTCTCTTTTTAAATATGTTTTTGTTTTACTTTTTTTTAAACGTCATTGCAAAATACTTCCGGAATGTCATTTATAATTGTTGTAGACTTTACACAAAGTTATTGTTAATATAAGGATATTATTTTATATATCAAATTCTAAATCTCTTCTGTCATTTGATGTGGATATGGGTAGAACAGACTGTTCCTCAACAGATCACATGACTGCTTGCATGAATGCCGTGCTAGCGGCAAATGGGAAGCCAGATGGAAGAATGACATCAGGGATCTACCACAATTTTCACAGACTCATCATCCTATTATTGCCTAACAATGGAATACACCAAATCTGCTATATCAACTATATCTATTTGAAAATGAGACTGCATAGAGTTATTTGCAATTAACGACTTTTTCCCTTGGCCCAAAGTACCCTGAATGCACCTCCCCCATACCTGAAGTGGGGCCCCCACACCTGATATGCAAATGAATAGCTGGCTAATAGCGATGAGCGAAACTCGAGCACACCCTAAGGCTATGGTTACACACAGTAAAATAAAAGCCAAATATGACAATTAAATAGGTATTAAACACATAAGCATTTTGAATCTAATAATGCGCTACATTTAAAGTCAATGGAAAAATATATTTTTTTTTTTACAATGTGTGCGCAGATTGACATTTTGCTTTTATTTTCCCGTGTGTGAACGCAGCATCACCGTGTAAAATGTTTTATTCTACAATTCCTTCACCATTGCCGCAGTGGTAAGCAGCCCAGAGAGCAAAGTAATCTTTCCCAATAATAAGTGGTTTACAGAGAGCGAGCTTCCCCCTGCCAGTGTGTGGGCTGTAGGCTATGTAATTAAGAGTTTTCAGAGAAAAATGCACTGCTGAAGATTACATCTCCTAATACCGCCATATAAAGTGCTGCAGTTGTTACTAATAAAGAGCATTACTAGTGACCTGGACAAAACATGCTGAGTATATGTCATATGGCTGTGTTTTTTTTTTTTTTTTTTAAATAAATAAATTCTAGAAAAGCTAGGCCACACCTTTTTTTACTATTCGATTGCCCGGGGTCTAACTAGCGATATTCGGTGGCCCTAGCATTTGAGGCACTCTGGTTTACTGCTGCATCTCCTTCAAAGGATTTTCCTGCAAATCGGTGATCCCAGCAACCACCCCTGCAGCAGCATTCACTTGACTGGAGCTGTGCTTCAAGGGGAACTCCAGCAAAAACATTTTTTTAAGCAGCTGGTGGCTAGGACTTGTTGTTGTCTATAAAGTATGTGTATTTCTATGTTGTATTTGGCATATTGGATACCCATTAGCTATCTCACTAGGTTGTGTGGAAAACTAGAGAGACAGAAGAGGCTATTCTTAGTGATCGGTTGACAAAAGGAAAGGTGTGGAAACAAAGACTTGTAAGGCCTGTATTTATGTGACCTTTGTTCTCTTGTACATATGTCAAACATGACCCAATACTGTCTGTACAGCCAAATGCCTATGGCCAGGTGAAATGACTTTATAGGGGCAGATGATAAAGTCTAAGACTTTCCAAGGGAGAAAGTCACAGTGCCGGCACTAAAAACACTTAGAAGGGAAGTGGAGTTGTGGAGTACACCTGGGGTGTAGCGTAGTGGATAAGGGGGTCGTGGTGCTGCTCTTTATAGCAAAGAATATGTAATAACCATGTGCATATAGAATAACAAGAGCGCACTCCCCATAAAAATCTTTATTGATTCATTTCAAGTTAAAAGCCATCCATGTACATTCGGGTGGTAGACACGCCAGAGCACTTAGATCACACAGACGTGACAGCTGCTTCGCGCCCTGCCGGCGCTTCTTTCAGACGTCGTTACCTCCATCACGTTCACAGGTGTGTTATACACCCAATGACGTAAGTGAGGGGGCGTATCGAAATATTTAAAAACCAGGTCCAAGCGGGTTAAATGACAGGATAGATCTTAGTATGTTCCTTTAACATAGAGTGTATCACATGTTGTTTTTAAATATTTCGATACGCCCCCTCACTTACGTCATCGGGTGTATAACACACCTGTGAACGTGATGGAGGTAGCGATGTCTGAAAGAAGCGCCGGCAGGGCGCGAAGCAGCTGTCACGTCTGTGTGATCTAAGTGCTCTGGCGTGTCTACCACCCGAATGTACATGGATGGCTTTTAACTTGAAATGAATCAATAAAGATGAAGACATTTTATGGGGTGAGTGCGCTCTTGTTTTTCTATATGCACATGGTTAAAGTCTAAGACTATATGAGGTAATGCTGTGGCTGGCATCATATAGAGAAACTCAGTGCTTGCCGAATGGAATAGAATGGATATGGTATTGCACAAAGGGGGGTTTAAAGAAAAAAAAACTGCCTTGTTTAAAGCGAATCGGTCACTAGGTTTATGCCGCCTTAAATGAAGACAGCATAAAATAGTGATAGAAATGCTGAACAGATCGGTGTAATATTTCCTTTCTTCTCGTCAACCGTCCTCCTAATATGCAGGAGAATGGGATTCATGCCGCACTAAACCCCCCCCCTCCCCTCAAACCCACCTTCCAGCTGCTGATTGACAGCTAGATAACTGCCAATCAGCAGCTGGTGGGGGGAGTTTGCTGGTGCTTGTGAATATCCAGGACAACTGAGCTCACGCACGCAGAGGACTACTTATTGTCCTTGTTGTTCAGGAGGAAATCTCTGAATCCACTGCATAGAACAATGTCAGTGATGCATCATTCTGTTCAGCTTCTTTGTCTCTATTTTAAACTACCCTTAAATAGGACAGCATCACCTTACTGACAGATTTCTTTAAGGGCAGCCTTAGACTCCCTAATGTCAGTAGCTGTGTATAAAGCATGTTGAGTGGGAGAATAGCCCAGCATACAGCTCTATTCTTTCTGGCAAAAGGCAGACCTTACAACAGGACCCTGACTAACCCCTTTAAAAGTCAAAACCTGCCATTGGCATCCACCATGTGAGGGATGAGGCACTGCCGGCATGGTTTCCGTTGTAGGAAATACCATCACAGCAATGTGCAAGGAGCCTAATTCAGGAAATCTGTATCTGTGTAAAGCTTAAGTCTGCTGGTCTGTGTGAAGACATTCATCTCCTACTGTTTCTATCCACAGTGAAATATTAATGTGTAGAGTATCAAATAATAAAATAAAGTGGAAAATATTGTAAGATGTCACAGTCACTGTAAGCCTATTGGAGATGTGTGGTTCATTCACAATCAATCCATATAACGTTTATGTGCGCACGCTACCTAAATATAGCAACACACTGCAGGCAAGATAAACGCCGCTGTGGGTCTGGGAGGCTCAAACTGCTTAGAAATTCATTTTCAGAATAAGAGTGTGGAGAGTAGAAATTAACCCCTTCATGGGTTTTTTTTTTTATTGCAGCTTTTGTGCTTACAGCGCAAAATAATTTTAGAGAGAATCAGCAAATGTACAATATGTGCATGAGATTTCAGTCACAGAGAGTGGTTGACTCTTACTTCTAATGTTTAAAAGGGTGGTCCATTCAATGATGTCCCGTTCCAATAGAAAATGGTCTGATGACGTTGACTCTAAAGTTACCAGCAGTACATCTTTCCATGCAAACGGGATATGTGTGGGTAAAAACAACAAATGATACAGCAATCCTTTGTGTGGCCCAGCCATGCGATTGATCGTGTCTTCTGAAGGCACTGCAGGTGAATGCCGATCTCACGGATCTACATCCTTTAGCTAGTGCTGCTAGTGGGGACCACTAATTTTTGCAGTTAAAATGTGAGATTTTGATCTATCCTGAGTAGCATAAAAAGCCTGCGTTGTCATAAAGAGCATGGGGCGCTGTGGGTGAAGTTATCTCTCCTACAGTTATCCTCAATGCCATTCTACGTTGTTACTTGCGCACGGTAAGCCATTAGGAGCACTGGAGTTGTAGCTCCCCTCCGAGCACCGTTCCGGGCCAGCCCCATCCATTGATAATCATTAGAGGGGGTGGGCCGGTTGGGGGAGACAACCTCTCCTCTCCCCCATGCAGCCTTCTGTGCCACACCCCCAGCGCTCCTAACTGCTTACTGGGCACAACTAATAGCACAGGAACGTCACTGAGGATGAAGGCAACAGACATATCTTCATCCTCAGCACCCCGTACCCACTAGTGATCTATCTGCAGGTTAGATTCGTCTAACCTGCTGATAATTTCCCTTTTAATAGTAGAATTTAAAGTGTCACTGTCGTTTAATTTTATTTTGCAGAAATCAATAGTACAGGCGATTTTAAGAAACTTTGTAATTTAGGTTTATTAGACGAAAAATGAATTTTTTATCATGAAAAAGTTTCAAACTTCCCCCCCCCCCCCCTGTCTTCTGGTTCTCTTATGGAGAAGGGAGGGGTTGAGGGAGATGAGGCACCAAAACAGGACAACAAAGAGTAATTTACAGCTACATCACTGGGCTATCTCTGAAGTCAGGACTGACCTCTCTGACCTCTAAATACCGGCTGTCACACAGGTCCTGCTGTGTAATCTCTGCTGGCGACTAATCTCCCCCCCCCCTTCCCCTTTCCATAGAATAGACAGGGCACGACTGATGTAAAAGAGTCGAGATTTCCTGGTAATGAGCAGTGGATGAGAGAGAGGAGGGAGGGGGGGGGCTGGAGAAAGTCTT
The DNA here is from genome assembly GCF_027789765.1 of Dendropsophus ebraccatus. Taxonomy (NCBI): domain Eukaryota; kingdom Metazoa; phylum Chordata; class Amphibia; order Anura; family Hylidae; genus Dendropsophus; species Dendropsophus ebraccatus. The sequence goes on from NC_091458.1 coordinate 128,706,975, forward strand.
TCTGAATGCAGATATTGGCAAATTTGCCTAATAAACCCAATTACAAAGTTTCTTAAAATCGCCTGTATTATTAATTTCTGCAAAAAAAAAATTAAATAAATAAATACGACAGTGACACTTTAATCTACATAGGGATTCACACTTGCATTCTATTATTCTTACTTGGTGTTTTTCTTAGTCGCTATATCTACCTTCTAGAGTGTAGGAAGACGGCACTCTGCTGGTCGGTGGTGGACAAGGTGGAGAGAGCCAGTAGTATGTATAGACGGAATCCATCACTCCCAGATAAATGAGCTTATGTATTTAGTGCAGTATGCATCATGTTACATCAACCTTATGCATATTGCACTGAATAAATAAGCTCCTATTCATCTGCAGGGTTTCTTCTATATATATATATATATATATATATATATATATATATATATATATATATATATATATATATATATACTATATCTACCTTAGACATCAGAAGTTGAGATGAAAAGCACGATTTGTCCATCTGTGCAAATCCACAAATACTTCTACAGAATAATCTATTGTGTGGGGGTTTGCCGGCCAAGGAGAATTAATTTTTTCTTCTTGCTTTTGCAAAACAGGCTGAAACAAAAGAGATGTTGTGTGTTAAATAACCAGTTCTAATAAAGGAAACTGCAGGCCGTGAGCTTTACAAACTGCCACCGGAATGGAGAAGGAACTGGCACAGTGTTTCACTAGAACACTGTGCAAACAAGAACAGGATATGTGGGTGGACTGAGTGAATACTGGCATAGCATGCAGGCGGTGTCATAGGAACACTGTGTTGCTGGCTTTTCCAGTGGTGAGCATGAGCTGTGCAGTCACAGTACAGGAACCAGGCAGAATGATATGTTATCATTGCTATAGAATCTATAATGGACCAGTCAATACAAAATTCTGTATCTAAATATCCATTATTTTCCCCCCTAAATGCTCCAGAATGCTGAGTTTTTTTCAGATATTTGAATATGAAAATCTAGAATTCCATCCATTTGTCTCTTTTTGTTTTATATTTTCTGTCCATAGTCTCCTCCTTATGTCTCAAAGCGACTCTGTATCCACCAACCCACCCCAAGAACCCGCTAGGACCATCCGTTTGATGAGAGTAAATCCTTACCGGTTGTGTCTTTTAAAATGCGCCTGGTGCCTTGGTTAGAGCAAAAAAAAAAAAATTCTTTTAAACTTGTGGCACTGTGCAATACTGGTGTGGCCTAGAGTGTCTGTGCCCCAGGATTGTGACGCCTCTCCTTTCTTCCTCCCCTCCCTCCTCATCAATCGGAAAGCCCCCAGGCAGGATTTCTATTCATCACCCACATCTAGACAGTGCACCTGTGCCATAGACACAGAGATTATAGTTATATAGATTTGTAATTTACTTCTATTTAAAAATCTCCAGTACTTATCAGCTGCTGTATTTCCTGCAGGAAGTGGTGTATTATTTTCAGTCTGACACAGTGCTCTCTACTTCCCTCTCTGTCCATGTCAGGAACTATCCAGAGCAGTAGCAAATCTCCATAGAAAAGCAGACAGCACTGAAAATAAAACACCAATGCAGCACATACAGCAACTGATAAGTATGGGAAGACTGGAGAATTTTAAATAGAAGTAAATTACAAACCTATATGACTTTCTGAATCCAGTTGATTTGAAAGAAAAAGACTTTTGCCAGAGTACGCCTTTATGTACATTTTTTGCATATTCATGTTTCCCAGGGGGCAATGCACCTAGGATTTCACTGCACTGATCGCTTTAACCAGCAGCCGGCAGTGTTATCTTTGGCTGGTTTCCCTGTGATCAGTGATCTGTTTCTCTATAAGCACCTAGACTGGACACGGTAACAATGGAAAATCCAGTCCTGTCTTGTGCTAGATGTAGATGACAGGGTTCAGTGAAGGATCCCTGCCTGAGGCTTTTAGTAGAACAAGAAGAGGGAAGAACAGATGTTGACTGGTTAATTTTGGACCGGAGCCTAGAGCTAATTTTATGCCGAACCTCTTTCTGCAACATAAACTTCTTACCCCCATTCCTTCATTGGTTGACGCTAATGACTATTTGGAAATTGTGTTACTATGTGGCATAGTAGTCACTGGTTTTCATGACCTGTTGGGTTTTGCTTATCCTCCACTGACACACTACAGATATGACCTGACATAATGTGGTAAGAGATTTTTTTTTTTTGGTGAACTACTAGAGACATTTTTGGATCGTTACTTATAGAGGTTACAACAGTTAACAATACAATTGCTGAATAAAAAGATGCAAAGTTACCATAAGCATGTCTGCTCATCTTATACACAAGTATATGTGACTTATATCCATCCTATAAGTGAATCAATATTGTTTAGCTTATGTCCTAATCCTCTATGAGCTTATTCCCAAGGCACTAAACAATGCGTTCTAGCTGTGCCGCCTTATCACTGCTGAGACCTTATCCCGCCAGGCAGATATTACACATGAATCTGCGAAATGGAGCAATGGCTTATCTCCCGCTCTGACTTCACCTTCTGATATGACGTCTTTCCCATGGGGCAGAGGCCTACCATGAATCCAACCAAAAGTACTGTGATACTGTGTGTGGATTTTATAAGGATAATGCTGTATCACTTTCTAAGCCTTGACTTCCTATGTACTGGGTATAGTTAAATAGCTTGTCAAACACCGTAGTCTTAATGTGTATCGGAACAAGCAGCATACAAAAGCAGCAAAGTGCAACAGCACGCTGCAAATACTGAGACATGTGGTTACTATAGAGATTTAGAATTGCAGAACTGCTATAAAAAAATAAGGGAGCTTAGCATACCATTTGGTCTAATAGTGTGTACCACTCGTTTTGTCTTTCAAAATCATCAGCCGCTGATATGAGGGTAAAGAAAATATTAGAGGTATTCTTACCTTCCCATGCTCCCCCAGTGTCATCCGGGCTTGTTTCTGGGATTCTCCGCACACCACAGCCTCCTGTTCCACTTCTGAACTCATTTCTAAAGTGACCGGCCGTTCAGCCAATCACTGGCTGCAGCGCTGTCCTGTCTCGGCCAATTATTGGCTGAGAGGCCTGTCACTTCAGAGACTGGATCAGAAGTGTCAGTGTTGAGAGGGGATTCTCAGAGCAGGCTGAAGGACACTGGGGGAGCATGGGCAGGTAAGTACATCTCTTTAAAGCAAGTGCTGCTTGGACATTTCTGCGCGATAATCGATGTGATAAGCGATGCTCTGTAAGCAAGTGTAGATCTAGTGTAATACCACCCTCTTAAGTTACATGGGAAGCAGTGTTCACAATGAAACCAGTTGTTCCTTTTGCCGTTTAATTCTAATTAATATGTAGAGAAGTATAAATAAAGTGGGGACTTTATTAAAGTCACTCTGTACCCACAATCTGCCTATCCCCAGGGGATGGTGTAGGTTAGTGGTGTGGTGTAAGGTTAGGGTGGTGTAAGGTTAGGGTGCAGATACTCTAGGCCACAGCCGTTTGGCACAGGGCTGCAAATTTAAAAGTAGTTTTTTAGGACAATAACTGCATCACCTGTAGAACGGACCCCGGGACAGATCTTGGATTAAAAGCAGCTATCTGAAGGTGGTTTGGGGGGGGGCAGTTTGTGGGCACAGAGTTACTTTAAACTTGTCCTAAATTATGGCTAAAATTCAGCTTAGGACCGGTGTAGATTTCATTGACGGCACATAGGTAGGTCGGATGCACCGAGACATCAATTCAGCATGTCCGTTTGCTAAATAAAAATTATGCTAATATGAGTATTGTTTTGTAATATATTTGCACAATTTCTTTTATTACTGGAATTCAGGGAAAAAAAAGTAACAGTGCTAACTAAATAAATCAGATGCTTCCTTTTGTATTTTGGCCATTATTGTTCAAGGCCGCATAGCTGCTATATTTAGAGCTGTATCTGCGTCTGCATCGACGTAAGATTTTCATGCAAAGCCTTCAGAAAATATTGCTTGTTTTTGTCTGCGATTATTTTTAGTATTGAAAAGAGTGAAGCGGCCTTGTGACAATCTATAGAGACCTGATGTAATGCTGTGTCGCATTATGTAACTATAGCAATGGTAATTGTGTATACATTTTTGGTGGCTCGGCTGTCCAGTGACTCCAGGATGATGTGGTTACCGAGAGGAACATCTATTATCTGTTTTTCAGGAGTAGCTCTGACTCAGACCTGGATTCAGCATTCAGTTTTAACATTTTTAACAAAGCTGAATGGAACAAAAGAGAGTTGGATCTTTGTTCGAATAGATTTTGTATGTTGCCTCTTTTCTCCTTGTGTTATAAGCCGACCAAAAATAATGGTCTAATCACTGCTGTCTCAAGGAGCGCTACGTTTTTCTAGAATCCTCTCCTTAATAACCATGTATACATCGTTATCAGAACACACATTATACCCCTGCAAGAGGAATGTACATGGTGGAGACAATGGTTGTATATCTTGGTGGGCACTTTTTTTTTAAAGTATTTGGAGGGGTGATCCAGGTACTATATTTCCTTTCTCAGTGGCCCTCCACTTTTACCTCACTGTTGTCTGAGATGGGGGGATATGAAGGTACTATATACAAAGTTTGCCCATTGATCACGATAGAGTACCTGTCCCGCCATATTGGAAGTTATACTTCTGAGACCAAGGCAGGGCAGAGGTGAAGAGCTGGGGAGCAAGGATAGGTAATTCCTTTCCTGCACCCAATATGTGCAACTCTGTACCCACAATCTGCCCCCCCCCAACCGCTTGTACCTTCAGATAGCTGCTTTTAATCCAAGATCTGTCCTGCGGTCCGTTCGGCAGGTGATGCAGTTATTGTCCTGAAATAACTTTTAAGCTTGCAGCCCTGTGTCAAATTGGTGTGGCCTAGATTGTCAGTGCCCTAGGCCTACATTGCCTCTCTGTTCCTCCTCCCCGCCATCTTCACCATTAGCAACGCCCCTGGCAGGATTTCTCCTAATCATCACTTGTGCCTTAATGATCCAGCATAGGTGCAGTGTTCTGACAAGTGATGATTAGGAGAAATCCTGCCGGGGGCATTCCTAATGGTGAGGAGGGCGGGGAGGCAGGACGAAGGGGCGTCACAGGCCTAGGTCAAGGACACTGTAGGCCACGCAGATTTGACACAGGGCTGCAAATGTAAAAATTGTGTTTAAGGACAATAACTGTATCACCTGCCGAACTGCATATTTATATATTTCATGGGGCAATGTATCAATGGGGATTCTTGATTGAGTCCTCCATTGGATGTTTTGCTGATCTCCTTAAGCTCAGTGATTGTTGTGGTTTCCTATCATTTAGATGTAACATCAATATCCACTCAATGTCCAGTTCCTGGCACCCTTGCCATTTAGCTGATTAAAAGGGCCAATGTGCTAGTGCAAGTGCTTTGGCCTCTTTATTTCCTATCAGGCACAGTGCCTTACACTGGGTAGTGACCTTTTTCCTGGTATTGCAGTTATCTCATTTACCTCAATCCGATGACTACAACATATACTTTGTTGGATAAATGCACTGCATCTGTTAAGTATATATACTGTGTATATATGCAAAGATGATACTTCTTCACAGGCTAGGCCTTCATTTGCCACCCGCTCCAATCAGCTGTTAAACGGGGCTGCTGCAGCTCAGTCTATGCTTTAGGGCCTGTTCACACTATGGGAAACAGTCGGAAATTCAGAGAGGAACCGCCCCTGACTTCGCTCAAAATCAATTCTTTGAGTGGAGCGGAATCTCCGCCTGTTTTTTGTAGTGTTTTCCAAGCATCACTCCTAGGCCAAGGGCTTCTGGTGACAACAGATATTCTTATTGTTGTGCAAGAATCTGGTGACCGCTAATGCGGAGACCATTCTCGGTACTATGTTCTGGCAATGGTTATTTCACAGTTGTTGCAGCCTGCAAAATGTGTAAAATTGAGCAAACGGTTTCCTTAGTCAGCTATTCTGTGCACCTTAGAGGAAAGTGGGTCAGTGGCTTATAGCAGATTTTATTTTTATAAAAGGCCTCTGAAAAGATCTGGAGTCTGATTTGCTGCTTCGGACCACAGCTTATTCTTCCCTTTTTGTACTGGTTTTGATCAATCATGTTTACGCTACACAGTAAAATAAAAGCAAAATATGACCAAAATTAAAGGTAGAAAATACAGCTGTATTTTCAATGTAATAATACGCTTCATTGAAATCAATGGGAAATTGCACGGCAGTGTGCACACAGTATAGAATTATGGCTTTAAAGGGGTACTCTGGTGAAAAATAATTGCTTTCACATCAATTGGTGTCAAAGTTTTATACAGATTTGTAAAATCTCAAGTCTTCAAGTACTTATCAGCTGCTGTATGTTCTGCAGGAAGTGATGTATTTTTTACAGTCTGATATGGTGCTCTCTACTGCCACTGGAACTGTCAAAAGCAGTAGTAAATCCTCATAAAAACCTCTCCTGCTCTGAACAGTTCCTGTCCAAGACAAAGGTGGCAGCAGAAAGCACTGTCAGACTGGGAAGAATACATCACTTCCTGCTGGACAAACAGTGGCTGATAAGTAGTGGAAGGCTGGAGATTTTTAATTAGAAGTAATTTACAAATCTGTATGATTTTCAAATGCCAGTTGATTTGAAAATATTTTTTTTTTCACCGGAGCACCCCTTTAATTGGTTAAGATCTGCAAAATAATACAGTGGTGCTTTAGATTACGAGCATAATTCGTTCCAGCCCTGTGCTTGTAATCCAAATGCGCTCTTAAAAGACAGAGACTGCAGGGAACATGAAGGGATGAGCAGGGTATAGATTGAGTACAGTATAGCAGCACTCTGTCCAGGGAGAGAGGGGTTACAGCTATAAAGAGATTACCTCCACAGTCCTGTCCCCTGATGCAAGCCCCAGCCTGAAGTGAGTCTGCTATGATTTGGAATGCGAGGGAGAGTTCCTGGGTCGGAGTACAGTGCTGTAGACTGTGCTATGCAGGCCACGCCCCTCCCCCTCCCACCCAGTACAGGGAGCTCTTAAACCAAAGCAATGCTCTTAAACCAAGTTACAATTTTGAAAAACTGTGAGCTCTTCTTGAAAAATGCTCTCAATCCAAGTTACTCCTAAACCACGGTACCACTGTAATTATTTACGACTTGTTTTGTAAAAATCCTGACTTTTTCACCTGTTCTCACATTTGTTTTATTTTTACAAAAAAAATTGTATTTTGATTATTTTCCAAATGATTTCTGTAGTCTTCCTCTCGTGACTCCTGCAGGGTTGTACTTTCCTTTAGCTCTGGAGTCTGGTATGAATGCAGCTCACATTGGCCTCTGTGCAGATGTCATGAAAATATAAGCCTTACACTAAACCATGTAGACACTTTGATAGCTGTGCTGACCCACTTTTCAGAAGAGTAAAATTGTGACTCAGATACACTGGCTGATGATACAAGTGCAAAATAAAATGGGATAAGTAGAGACTAGAACTAAATAACATGAAAGTCTTTTCAGCGTCTTCTTTTCCGCCATTTCTATAAGGAGATCTGTATTATTAATGTCTAATGATTATATATATATATATATATATATATATATATATATATATATATATATATATATATATATAATCAGCATACATTGATAATATGGCAGGTCCATTCTAGTGCCATCACTTGGACCATTTCTGGCTTGTACAAAAAAATTCACTGGAGACAATAGCGCAGTAGACCATGCTATTGAGTACATCAAAATATTGTGTATTCACCCAAAGTTGCCTGAATGTTTTCACTAGCTGCAAGGGTCAGGCCATTAAGTGAATCACTGCACGTCTGTTCGCTGCGGTATTCATCAATATCCTTTCTTGACGGCTTATGAACGATCACAACTATGGCACACACCTGGGACATAGAGCAGTAATGCTGTGTGAACCCATCCTAAGGGCCCTTCTACACGAAACTGTTATCGGCCATACTTGGGCATGTTTGGTGTAGTAGGACCACGATCAGCCGACATGCATGATGTCGGCTGATTGTGGTCTTTCAACGTGTTGAAAGAGCACAATTGTATCAGCAATGTCACCACTGACTTTAATGGGCTGCCCGAGCAATCCAAGGATCTTCCAGGCAGCCCTTCCTGCTGCTCCCCACACCTCCTTGTTTGCTGTCTGTGCTTAAAATAGCACAGGCAGTGAGCAGGGAAAGAGGCGGAAACGGGCGGTGACCTGACACTGTGCCTTGTAATATGGTTATGAAATCGTCCCAATCAGGATCACGGCAGTTCAGAGCAGGGTTGCAGGGCAGCTCCCCTCTGAACCCCCTAGTGGTGCCATGACGTATCAGGTATGTCATGGGTCGTTAAGGCGTTAAAGGGAATCTGTCACTAGGTTTATGCTGCCTTAAATGAGGGCAACATAAGCTAGTGATATAAATGCTGAACAGAGCAGTGTATTGCTTCCATAATTCTTTTCAGCTGTTCTCCTAATATGCAGGATAATAGAATTCTTACCACACCCCTCCTCCCATCCTCCAGCTGCTGATTGACAGTTGACTGGCTATACACAGCATGGATTGATAACCAAACCAATACCAATCAGCAGCTGTTGGGCGGAGTTTTCTGCTTCTCATGAATATTGAGGACTACTGGGCTCATGCAAATAATGGAGAGGACTACTTATTGTCCATGTTATTCATCAGGATGTCTCCAAATCGGCTGCACAGAACAATGTTAGTGATACATCATTCTGTTCAGTTTCTCTGTCACTACTTAATGCTACCCTTAGGTAAGACAGCATAAACCTGCTGACAGAGTCTCTTTATTTTGAAAACGGACACAAAGTATAAAACCTTAAAGAGACCAGGAAGGCATACTAAACCTCTTCTTCTCTCCTGCCTGCCAGTAGTATGATCTGCAGTTTTGTGTGTGTTTTTTTTTTTTATACATACAATAAAAACGTGGATGAGGCCTAACCTAATTGGCTATGTTTTTTTGATTCTATGTGTTTCTATAGATTACATGGCTTTTATGGCATATTGTTTAATGTATGTTTTAATTATGTTATAAATTGTCTTAATTCTGCTTGGCATTGTGGACCAGCAAAGTAATTAAAAGTTTCTATACTGTATTACATACATCTGTTCCACTACCGGCATAGCAAATTTTTGTCCAAATTTAGTAACCGTTGAGTTAATTTGCCAATTTTATCAAGTATACTAAGATTTAATTAGCAATTAGTTAAACCCAGATTAAAATGTTTGGAACAAATTGCCTGTCAAACCTGTTAATATTTATAGCTCCAAAATGTTATGTCTATTTTGTATAATGGTGTTGTCGGTCTTTTCGTTAGTAGTTACACCACATATTCATATAATATGTGTTTAAAGGCTTCTTTAAATTACAATGCCTTTAAAGTTGAGAAATAAAACTATTTCCTATTCATTTCTGTCTACACCTTTTATCTAGACCCTTGCATAGCACCAGACTATTGGCATAGTGACAGACTGCAAACTCTGTGTAGTCTGATTTTGCAGTCATACACCTTGCCATCAAAACTTGTCTGAGAAAAAAAAAATAGTTTTACGTGTGGACATAGCATTTATTTCTTTGGGGTCATATACCATATATTGAAGGTACTGTCACCATGTTAATGCCAAGCACCAAAAATTTACAGTGTGGAGATGGTAAGGGCATATTAAACCTGACACTATGGTCCAAGGATTGAAGAATGTAGATCACATCCATTTAACTGCTCAGATGTCAATGCATCCTGATTTGTCGGCCGTTGGAGGCGCAAATGAGTGCCAATCCTCGGGGCTTGTTTGCGGTGCCTTCGCATTGCATGACAAATCCAGGGGCCTGGGCTGCAGTGATGAACCATGTGGTGTTGATGCAGCCCGGAAAACTGACAGCACAGATATCTATCTGCGCTGTCAGTTTCCAGATCACAAGCCGCAATCTATACTTACTGTGCTGCTTGTGATCCGGCATCTGACTTCTCCAGTCCTCCGGCCGTTGGCTGTATCTTCAGGCCTCACCTCCTCCTGTTTGTCAACCAGAGGAGATGGCGGCTTGAGGATACAACTGGAAGACTGGAGAAGCCAGATGCCGGATCACAAGCAGCACAGTTAGTATAGATTGCTGCTTATGGTCTAGAAACTGACAGCGCAGATATATATATTTGTGCTGTCAGTTTGTCTTTATCTTTCTTAGCTCCATAAACTCTTTTTACACAGGAAGACGTGTGGCCATTAAAGATACATTTATAGCAGAAGATTAGCCGATAATTGGCTTTGCCCGGTCTTCGGCTGGTGGCTGTCACTTTTACGTGGACTGATTATCGGCTACAGGAGCGTTTCTAGCTAGGCTCCTGGCCAATAATCGGCCCATGTAAAAGGCCCTTTAGTTATTAAAGGTAAGGGGCTCCCTCTGTTATGCTAAAATATCCAAAAAGATATTTAAAATAATGAAAAAGCCAAAGCTCATCATGCATAAAACAACAAGCCCTCACACAGCTCCATTATGAGAACGATAAAACAAATGTGTGTTTTTTTTGTGCAAGGGTTGTAAAAGTAGCCGAGCTACTGCATAGGTTCTTTAGCTCTGTATATACAAAAGAAGGAGGAGCTGAGGTAGACTGGGCTTGTACTGGTAACATGTCATGTAATGTGCTGGACTGGCTTACTGTAGATATGGTCCAAGATAAATAAACCGAATGCAAGCAAAGCTCCAAGACCTGGTGGATTACACCCAAGAGTTCTTAGAAGACTTAGTTCACTCTTGTACGTAATATTCAGGGATTTTCTGGTGACTGGTATTGTAGTGCCGATCTTTAGAAAGGGCTCTTTCTATTGTAATGTCTATTGTGGGAAAACTTTTTGAGGGACTTAAAGGGACTACATGTGGGTATATGTAGGGGGTAACAGTATCATAAGTGATAGTCCACATAATGGCTTTACTAGAGACAGAAGTTGTCAAACCAACGTCATGTTTTGTTTTTTTATAAAGAAGTCAGTAGAAGCCTGAATAGAGCGGCAGCTGTGGATATAGTATATCTGGACTTGGCAAAAGCTTTTGACACTGTCCCTTGTAGATGCCTGATTGGTAAATTAAGGTCTATAGGTTAAGGAAGTTTAGTTTGTAAATGGATTGAAAACTGTGTACCATTCTCTCTCTAATAGTTAAGCCAGAGAATGGTGGTCAATGATTCCTACTCTGAATGGTTCCCGGTTATAAGTGGTGTACCCCAAGGTCCCGAACTGGCCGCCTCCTGCTTAAATTATTTGTTAATAATAAAGAAAATGGAATTACCAGCAATGTTTCTTTCTTTGCAGATGACACCAAGCTCTGTAGTACAGTGCAGTCTATGGAAGTGGGGTGCAAACTGCCCACAGCAACCAATCACAGCTCCACTTTTCATTTTAACAGAGCTGAAAGCTGAGCTGTGATTGGCTGCTGTGGGCAGTTTGCACCAGTCTAAATTTTACACCCTCTGATAAATCTCCCCCACTGAGTGTTTGTGCACAGTGTCGGACTGGCCCACCAGAGGATCCTCCTTTGGGCCCCCAGCTTTAGAACCTGCATAAACACAGACTGACATGTTGTTTCTCACTGGTTCTTCATTGGTGGGCCCCCAGGATTATTTCCTTTGGTGGGCCCCAGATACCCCAGTCTGACACGGTTTGTGCACTTGGCAAATGAGGTCCAATGTGAATAAATGTAGAGTTATGTATCTGGGTACTAACTAATCTATAAAGGGACATGGAGCATCTTAGTTATGAGGAAAGAGTAAAATAATTAGTTTAGTCTTCAAAAAAGACATTGAGACCTAATACACTAATGGTAAAGCAATCTCTGATAGAACAATATTATTTTAGTAAAGATGTGTGTACTATAGCTCAGGGTATGTTCATATCTATTTTAATAGTAGCTTTGTGGTATAAAGAAAACCGACCAGGCAGTATACTAACGTATAGTATACTTCAGGAGTCAAAAGCCTCCGTTCAGCAAGTTTTCTGAGGTATACCACTAAAATGGTGCTGAACAAGAACAAGGCCTTATTGTGTAACAAAAACTTTGTATTCTGCATATTTTTGTTTGGTATCGCTCTATTTGGGGTACAGCATGGCACAGAATGGGCAGAGCTGTTCTCCTGGCCAGTAGCCACCACAAGCAGTACTTTCTTGGAGCAAATCCTTATGTCCTGAGACAGTTGGTCGAGTGAATCGGGAACATGTAGATTTTTTTTTTATGTGCATCCAGCTTCTATTTTTAAAAAGAATCCCTTGCGTTCACTTACAACATCAACCACACGGCTTCTGCAAACATACAGTAGAAAATGGAATCATCGGTATATGTTTGAATGGAATATTCACTAATGGACTCCTATACATAAATCTTTTTTTGTCTTATAGCTTCTAAATGTTGGAAAATGCCCATCATAACCTTTCCTTGTATTCTGTAGCCCGCTCCCCAGACCGTTAGAATTGCTGCTGTAAGTGTGTTATGTAACACCCACATGGCATCCATAATGAAGAGGAATGCAATTGCAAACAATTTACTCCCGTAATGAGGTCTTTAGTGGCAATGAGTCTGTTTGGAAAAGGCAACAAAAATGCAAAGCTGTGGAAAGTTTTATAAAATCTCAAATTGTGATGCTCACTTTTGCTTACTTTAGCCTTATTCTTAGCATTTTGCAGGATTTGCTCAGGAGAAGCCTATATAATTCTCAGTAGTTGCTCCTATTCTGCATTCTCTCTTCAGTATAATAGTCACTAGTGACAGTCGTACGACTGCCCTCTTCGTAATAATTACACAGTTGATATCAGGGGCGGGTCTTTTTTTTTTTTTTTTTTTAGGACTGCCGCCCAATTCCCCACACAGTCCCCAATGTGACAATCTCCCCTCTGTGACGTAGATTTATTGATTCTAATGGAGCTGTGTCACAGAGGGGAGGGGGTTCTGTCACTCTTGGGGCTGTCGGGCCTGCCCCCAGTACTTTAGGGCGGACCAGTGCTTGGGAATAGACTGGCGCTGTGGGCGCAGTTCAAAAAACAACCCCTGCCTGACCGCAGCAAGGCTCCAGTTGGGAAACCCTGCTGCTGTCAGGCAAGGGTTAACATTTTTCAGCGTATAAGGCGAACCCCTGGCAATCTTCTTCAAAGTCAGGGGTCGTCTTATACGCCAGAAAATACGGTACATTCATTGTTTGTTTTATGTTTATTGTGAGTCCTAGCAGCCCAACTAGTCAGTTCCTCAAATCTGCTGATTGGGTTTACTTTATTGAACCTCTCAGTCAGGGTTGGTGGGTCCATCTGCTTCCATTTCAATGGTTTGATCGATTTTGCTGCTGTTAGTGTATGGCTACATTTTGCTTGGAGAAGGGTGTACTCCTTTTAGAGGGTAGGCCCAAGGCAAATATCGCCATGGACAGCTGCAGACTCACCTGGTTGAGTTTCCTCCACCTTTTTCCAGAAAGGTGTTAGTACGGGGCAACTCCACCACAGATGCCACAATGAACCAGTGTGACTTGGGCATCTTCAACACCCGTCTGATGAAGCGAGTTTGTACGCATGCAGCCATTCAGGTTTCTTATACCATCTCGACAGGAGCTTGAAGTGATTCTCTTGTAGGAGGACGCATCAAGAGAATGTCATTACTCAGTACAGTATGGGTCTCAGCATCCTATTGTTGAAATTCCCTTTCCAAAGACAGGATATAACCCGGCGCTTACTGCTGATTTTAGAGTAGTTATAAGTGCCATGGAAGCAGAGTAGTGTTCTGCCAATCTTGTTGGCAGCCACTGCGTCTATGTCATGTAAATGAATAACGACAAGCGAACAAATGATAAACCACTACTACTGCATAGAACTGTAACATTGCAGGGGTGGTACAGGATTACCCAAGCACGGCTGTAATTTATTTATTTCAAACACATTGCCACATCTGTCAGCAGAAGGTATGTGGCCTCATTCACTTCAATGAAGGTTTGCTTCAATACGAGACACAAGCCATGGTTGGTGCTGTTTTTGGAAGAAAGCAGCCATGTTTGTCCAATCCAGTATATCACCTTTAAAGGGAACCAATCAGCCTAATCAGGCTGATATGGTTCCCTGAACTGCTGTATACAGCTCCTGCAGCAGCCGCGGCACATACCGGTCGCGGCTGCAGCAGGAGTTGTATACCCCCAAAAAAGTATTTAATCCCCCAGGCACGTGACAGGCAGTGGCAGGGAAGTAGTCATCTGGGCGGCTCCCAACCTGTATTTAGTGATGAATGACAGGCAGAGAGGTCCGTTACTGGCCTCTCTGCCTGTCAATCATCCCTCCGAGCGTGTTGACAGGCAGAGTGCAGAGACTAGATACGGGCGTGGAGCCGCCCAAATGACTACCTCCCCGCTGCTGCCTGTCACGCGCCCAGGGATTAAAGTCCTTTTTTTTTGGGGATACAGCTACTGCTGTAGCCGCGGCTGGTACATGCCACGGCTGCTGCATTAGCTGTATACAGAAGTTCAGGGAACCATATCAGCCCGATTGGGCTGATTGGGTCCTTTTAATGGGCGTTTCATAAAATATAAAATTAATGTTCTGGAATACCACCTTAATCCATACCTGTTGTGATTTTTTTTTATTTTAATTTTTTAAGAAATCAACACAACTTTTTAAAAATTATGATATCAACTCTGCATGCTTACCAGGTGACAATGCTCCTAGTTATATAGCAATTCAGTTGGTATAACGTCACTGTGTGATTACAGAGGTTTTGGTGCTGTGTGATAGGAGAGCTGACCATACAATTCAAGCCTTCTAGGATTTTCTGCTACTGAATGTGGATGTGCAGTAGCTGTACACATGTGCAGTAAAGGGAGACACCCAGTGGCCATATGTGTAATGTTGATTTAAATACAGTATATTGCAAAACCGCTACTATCACAAGCCCTGTGGATTTCGTTAAAAAAAAAAGTTAGCGATAGTGCCTTTTTAATGATTACATGCTGGGTCACACATCCCACTACACAAGCGTGAGTCTTATAACTTATAACAACATATATTGTTGTGCTTAGAATCAATGGAGCCATATCACAGAGGGGAGGGAGTTTCGTCACACTGGGGGCAGCAGGCCCGTCTCCAGTGCCTCATGCCGGGCCGGTGCTCAGGAATTCACCGATGTCTTGCCCAGAAACCGGTCAGTGGTTAAAAAAAGAAAAAAAGACATGGATAAGCAACTCTGTGCCGACACCTATTGTATCTAATGGTACATTCGCTTGAAGGTGGCCATACACCTTCAGTAACTGTTGATTGAAAGATTTTTTTGCTGCTGAGTGTTCTCTCCTGTTCTCTCCATACACACAAACATTCGGCATGGTCAAACATTACTGTGTTCTTTATGGAGCGGGGGTAAGCTGCAGCCAGTCTCGGGAAGCTCCACTTTATACACCGAAACTGCCGCAAGCATATGGAGACCTTTAGGCCTTATTCACGGTTCGTGAAGTTGTCCATGCTCACTGACAATATTCTAGCCCATTGCTTTCTATTGAGCTATTCACATGTATCTGTTATTCTTTTTTATTTTTTAATTTTTTTTCACTATCTGCAATCTGTTCTATAAGACCTGTCGTAACTCGAACGAGTTGACTGCATGGATTTCACCATAGAAGTCTATGCGATCCTTTGGGGAAATTTATCAAACCTGGTGTAAAGTGAAACAGGCTCAGTTGCCCCTAGCAACCAATCAGATTCCACATTTCATTCCTCACAGACTCTGTGGAAAATGAAAGGTGGAATCTGATTGGTTGCTAGGGGCAACTGAGCCTGTTTCACTGTACACCATGTTTGATAAATCTCCCCCCCATATGTTTCATGGATGTGATGTAATCAGTGTAATTTTAAAAAATCTGTTTAAAAATTTTAAACAGACCCGTGAAAAACACTGACACTGATGCCATCACGGATGTTCAGAGGTAGATAGTGGACTACAATCCACAGACCTTGAAAATCAATAAAAGTGTGAATAGGGCCTTAGGTGTGCAAGTTGTGTTGGCATTTATTTCAGAATGGATTGGACAGAGCCATCATAGCCGGGGGGTGCCAGTGTGAACTGAAATGTAGATAATTTTCATAATTTAATTGTTTTCGGCTATAAATCCCAGAACACCCCCCCCCCTACATTAATAGACTGCACACTTTTTTACTTGAAATGTCAGAAATCATTTCGTTTTAGTTATTATTTTAGAACTCTTTACACTTACGTTACCTAAGAACGCTTGACGCGCAGCTTATACATGAAGACGTCTTCAGTCCCATTCTTGCGCAGTAAGAGAGATTGGAATAGACTGTATTTATTCCGGCAGATGTTTCCTCACTTCTTCTGGGACTCTGCATTCCACTATTTGAGCTATATTGCTGTTTGTGTTCTTTTAATGAAGGTCTTTTCAATCTGCCTGTGTCCCTTTGTCTGGTAATGTATGCACGCCCGGAGCACACAAGTCGCACAGCTCAAGCGCTGATATGGGAAATGACTTCTGCTAATGTCACCGGCCCGCTCTAGACTCTGGATGAAATTACAAAGACCAGCTAGGATACTTTATCTTTTTTTTTTTTGCTAAAAGCAAATGTTCAAGCAGTTCTTGAAGTGCATACTATTTATGGATCTCAGGGGAAATAAAAAGAAATAAGAAAGGAAGAAATAAATCTCCCAAGACCTTTTTATTTAATAACATGGCTCCTGCTAGAAATGGTACCTGGGAAGGTGACACAACAGCAAATGGAATAGCTAGTGTAGCAGTGCTCCTCCACACAGTCATCTAGAGATCCACCTTGCGGAGATCCCTTGACACGTCCTCACTCTGTATTGGGTTTTATAAAAATATAATTTGGTTAGATTTGAAAGTTTTCTGTTTAATGTTTTGACTCCTACATAGGAGAGACACATAAGACTGAATACTGAACTGAATACGGTGGCTTCAGTCTTGATGATTTGAAGCAGGATGAATGTTTGTAAAGGAGTGTTATACTAATGTGTATGGGGTCATTGCTTGACCTTGAGCCAAAGGTCAAAGAACGTATAGAAGGTAAGTTATTCAAAAGGGAATGTGTGAATGCGGACACTTAACTTCAGTTTTTCAACCTTCAGATATTTGTATGGGATGGCACATGAAACTTATTTTAGATAAATTATTAAATAAATGCCAATGGATCTTTAGCTTGTTTCCACCAAGGCAGCAAGGGTACATGTATCACAATAAGGTGTATAGCATGGGTCTCTAAACTGCGGCCCTCCAGCTGTTACAATACTAGATTTCCCATCATGCCTGGACAGCCAAATCCATACATAATAGATATCACATACTAAAGATGTTATCCAGCGTCCTTCCTTCCTTCCTTCCTTCTTTCCTTCCTCCCTTCCCTTCCTTCCCCTTCCTTCCTTCCTTCTCTTCCCTTTCCTTCCTTCCTTCCTTCCTTCTCTTCCCTTCCTTCCTTCCCTCCTTCCCTTTCCTTCCTTCATTCCTCCCTTCCCTCTCTTCCCCTTCCTTCCTTCCTTCCTCCCCTCTTTTTCCCTTCCCTTCCTTCATTCCCTCCCTCCTTTCTTTCTTTCTTTCTTTCTTTCTTTCTTTCTTTCTTTCTTTCCTTCTTTCTTTCCTTTCCTTCTTTCCTTTCTTTCCTTCTTTATTTCTTTCCTTTCCTTCTTTCCTTTCTTTCCTTCTTTATTTCTTTCCTTTCCTTCTTTCCTTCTTTCCTTCTTTCCTTCTTTCCTTCTTTCCTTCTTTCCTTCTTTTCTTCTTTTCTTCTTTTCTTCTTTCCTTTCCTTCTTTCTTTCTTTCCTTTCCTTCTTTCCTTCTTTTCTTCTTTTCTTCTTTCCTTCTTTTTCTTTCCTTCTTTCTTTCTTTCCTTCTTTCTTTCCTTCTTTCCTTCTTTCCTTCCTTCCTTCCTTCCTTCCTTCCTTCCCTCTCTTCCCCTTCCCTTTCCTTTCTCTCTCTTCCCTTTCCTTCCTTTCTCTCTTCCCTTTCCTTCAGAATTTAGCTCAAAAACAAGGTACATTACATGTAGAGTAACCAGAAGTGGAACGTGTGATAACATTAAAATTAGAAACTGCTAAGTTCAAGCGAATCATAATCCATTTTAAAAAAAGAAGGAAGGAGAGCAGGAAAATGGTTGATAAGATGGAAGAAGAAAGTAGTTAAAGGGAATTTCTAAAAGGTGTAATAAAAAAGGAGGAATTTGATATTGCAATTTATTGTAAATGAATGCAGCTACTTTCTTTCAAAAACAGCACCTATCCCCAGGTTGCTTGAGGCTTTACAGTTCAGCTCTATTCACTTCAATGGAACAAGGCTATAAGTACTATTGTGATGAATTATAAGATGAAGGTGAACGAGTCCAACTTTATGTTGGGTATGAGGACCACTAATAAAGTGATTTAATGGTAATGAGACACATTTTTCAATATTAGATATGCACAAGAACGTCCGGTTGTCGGTTCTCTTGTGGCTCCACCTGATTTCTCTGAAGAGGGATGGGGAGAGTCAGGAATAGAAACCATAACTCAATCTGCTAGAAGAAGTTGAGCAGCCTGCTAACCTGTAATATAATTTGTTATGGAGCATAACTGTGGAATTGTATTTTGCCAGTTCTCCTTTGCCCTCTGGTTCCAGGAATCACTTGTTAGGGCTGTTTGACTAACGTCTCTTTCTGTCTTCTTTCTGTAGTAATTGCCCATCTTTCCTGGCGGCTGCTTTGGCAAGGGCAACGGCTGATGAGATACTGCAAAGCGACCTGTCTGCATACTATGTACCAAAGCATGTGGATGGCACCGAGGGCATCATACGTAAGTAAAGGATCTATTTCTCATGTTATGTTGTTGTTGTTATAGTTTTGACTTTTTGTTGATAAAACTAATCAGGACTGTCCACCTGGAGACTCTCTTCTGTTATCTCCTGGATTCAGTTTTTCTGTTTTTTTATTAGGGTATCAGTAGTTTAAATGTCTGTCCCCTGCATGGGCACAAAAACTTATCACGTCTGACGTTTATTATATGTGTCTATACATTGCTTTTGAAGATATACGCACAGGGCCACATATGTAGATCTAAAAATCATAAGGATAATGATTAGTATTATATGCATATATATTTTATGTCCACATATTGTAAGACTACTTTTATTATTGATTACTGTTTTTAAATCGGCTAGTGTCAAAAAGTTATACAGATCTGTAAATTACTTCTATTGAAAAATCTCAAGCCTTCGAGTACTTATTAGCTGCTGTTTGTCCTGTAAGACATGAAGTATTCTTTCCAGTCTGACATAGCTCTCTCTGCTGCCACCGCTGTCCATGTCGGGAACTGTCCACTTTTCCTGCCCTAGACAGTTCCTGACATGGACAGAGGTGGCAACAGAGAGCACTGTGTCAGGAAGTGAAGTATTTTTTGCAGTCTGACACAGTGCCAGGAACTGTCCAGAGCAGAAAAGGCTTTCTATGGGGATTTGCTACTACTCTGGTCATGGACAGAGGTGGCAGCAGAGAGCACCGTGTCAGACTGGAAAAAAAAAACTTCACTTCCTGCCGAGCGTACACCAACTGATAATTTTTTTCCTAGAGTACCCCTTTAAGTGGCTTTTGTCTTTGAGGTAAGATGGATGATTTAGCAATCACTTGGAAGCCACATATACTATATTGACAAAACTATTCGGACACCTACACATTATACCTACAGGAGCTTTTAGGGCATCCTATAGTAAATTCATAGGCATTAATAGGGAGTCAATCCCCCTTTGGACTTAAAACAACTTCCAATTTCCTGGGAAGGCTTTCTACAAGGGTGTGTCTGAGGGAATCTTCATCATTCATCCTGAAGAGCATTTGTGAGACCAGACACTAATGTAGGATGACAGGATCTGGCAAATAGTCTATTTCTTGTTCACCCCAATGGTGTTTAGTAGGGATGAGGTCAGGGTTCTGTGCAGCCAGTCAAGTGTTTCCATACCATACTTACCAACCATGCCATTCTTTCACAAATGTTTGTAAAAGCAGACTGCGTTTGTTGGTGCTTGATCTTATACACCTGTATCAATGATTATGAGGCTTTCCAATACCTTTCTCCGTATAGCTTACTGTATATTTGGTTTAGTTATAGGGTTGTGTGACCGATATAGGCAATAGGCCCTAACTTTCAGACTGGCCGGTGTGTGCACCAAAGGGCACTGATCTAGTAGATCAGCGCTCATTTAAAGGACAAAGGATAAAAAAAACTGAACTGAAGCTCCAGTTGTTGTCTTCATTTTTTTTTTTTCACTTACTGGTTTGGGCTTTCCCATGATGCACTTTCTCCTGTGATGTCTAACTGACTCTGTAGAACTGTTAGGTTGCTCAGCTCTAAGCAAGTTGTAAGCCATCTGAGTCATCTGACAAAGAGAGGCTGGCCTGACAGGGCCTAGACCCGCCTCCCTCTTGATGATGTCATTGTCACAAAATGGCTGCCACAGTGCAGCCTGGGGTCAACAGTCATTAGGTAAGAATGAGTTTACTTCACTTCCTGCTGGGGGATTGAGGGGGGAGGGAAAGGGGGCAGACAGGTGATTGAAGCAAATTACAAAGTTTTATAACTTTGTAATGTGTTTCAGTTACTGGAAAAAGCTTTTTATTTGTCCTTTAAGAAGCCTCTTACATGGCTCAACCACAGAGCAGGGAGTTAGTTCTAGATAGTTCTTGTAGCCCTTCACTCTCCTCAATGGCAGCCGCACATCCTCTGTTTACATGGAGCAATGTGCGACTAACAGTGATTTTCAGGCCTGCATAAATGAAATAATCAGTCAACAAATGAGCATTTACTTGTCTGTTGGCCTGTTTACATGTACCAGTTGGGCGTTCCTACAAATAATCATTCATCCAATAATCAACCTGTGTAAAAAGCCTTATTTGACTCTCCATTTCAGGGGTCAGCTGTATAGGAGCTGAGTATTTAATTTAATTCAGGGGGAAACGCAATACAATGAGAATGATGGTATATTTATTAAGTTGTTCCATTGCGTTTTGTGAAATCACATAATTCAAGTCTACTGGGGACTGCAGAGAGGTGGATGGGTATGCTGTAGGCTTTCCCCTGTGGTTAGAAGATGGTGAATGATGAAGTTGTTTCAGCAATTACACCGTACAATTACACCATACACTTCAATAGAAGCAGTAATTCTCCACCCCTATTAAGAGGGTGGTCCCAAGCAAGGACCACATGAATATGCTCTTGCATGGCATACAGTATAGACAGTGATTGTCTAGCTATGACAAGCCCCTTTTACATACAGTATCATATGATATGACCTATTTAGGCAGTGAAGTGAGGTATACAGGCCTCGGCTTCATTTGTACAACGCAATGCCACTGGAGCTGGCTTTTAATTACGTATCCTGATATACGGGACATCATCAGAGCCAGAAAGGGACTGGCCAGTACGACATCACTGCCATGATGAGTTTGAACATTGCACACGCCTCATGCACATTATCAACGGCCGGCTGGTGAATTCTCGCCTGGGGGACAAACCGCACAAGTAGTGGCCAATTATTAGGGTCCTTTCCCATGGACATAATCCATAAGCGCTGTGGAATCTGTTGGCACTATACAAATAAATATTACTATTGTCCACTCTAAATCTGATGCTGAACATTTTAGGTATTTATTTATGTGATTGAAACTGGCAGCACGAAATCCACCATAGATTAAAGCATGTGTGAACGTACTAGGTCAGTCTGTCCACTTGAGGAGAATCTGTCAGTCCCATACCAGGTCAGTCTGTCCACTTGAAGAGAATCTGTCAGTCTCATACCAGGTATGGAGCTGCAGATTCCAGAAGACAGGTAGGGTCTGGGGGATATAAGGGACGGAACTTTTAGTGCTGCTGACTTTTTTAAAACCCTCCTTTTCATTATCAAGTGTCCTATAGGCATCAACAAACCCCAGCAGCACATGCCTCCTCCCCCGCCCCTTAGATGATTGACATATAGGGCAGTGCTGCTGCTGCGACTCTTCAGCTGGTTACAAAACAGATTATTTTAAAAGTTTACAAACTGCGATCAGCATCAGCAACGCTCCTGTCGGTTATATCTTTCTAATACTTTCTATCTCTCTGCTGGGAGCTGCAGCCCTATACCTGGTGTGGAGCTGACTGGATCCCTTCAAATGGGTTACCCAGGATTCAAAGAAAAAAACAGGACAGCTGTCTTCAAAAGCGGCACCAGTCTTCTCAGCTTCTGTGTGCTGTTGCAGCTCATTTCCATTGAAGTGAACGAAGTAGAGTGGTAATACCGCACAACTTAAGGACAGGGGTGATGCTGTTTTTGGAAGAAAGCAGCCATGTTGTTTCAAATCCTGAATAACCCCTTTTAAATCGACATTGTTGTTTTAACAATTTCTTTCATATATGTCTAAATATCCGTCTATCTGTTGGGCAGTATGAGGATCATGCAGTAGCAGATGTATCTAACATGTAGCTGGCATTAGTAGTTTTAACATCACTGCTACGGCGTGTCGTTCCCCCAGCTATATGTGCATCTTAAAGACCTACACACAGCTAAAGGTCACGCACACCAGGGGATCTTGGACATAAATCCCAGATTATGCATGGGCCTCCATTTCTCTGTGGGCCCAGTCGCCATGAAATGTGGTATCCATGGCCCAAAACATCCACCTTGGCATCAGTCTAGGGGGGTATATGCAACCCTGCCCCCTGGGTCAGCCCAGCCTTGTTCAAACCCATTTTTTATATAATGCAGCCGCAAAGATTAGATATAGGGACATGTTAAAAATGGCAGTGGTGGTTGAGGGGTATGAAATGTTCTGACTGGCTCCTTTTTTAAGTAGTGCTTCTCATTAACCTAAATAAGTTTGGTCGTATTAATTCATTGCTTGCATCACATTGCATGTATTATGTGCCTCTGTCTGACTTGGCCTCACCGAATCCTCTGCTGCATTGTCTTCCAAATGTATGTCTTGTCATAAAGACACTTGAGAGCTGTAGCTGGTGACACTGAAGCCAGAAAGATAACTTATCTTCCAGTTGCTCAGTGTTTCATTGGACAGATACACAATGGTATTTGTACTGCAGTGATTCCTGGCCTAGTCTCCTTCCCTTTGTTTGAAGCCTGCATGTAAAGGCTTACTAGTGTGACGGCAAAAGCTGGATTATGGCTGCTGAATACTACGGCAGAGGATTCTAGAATATTGTCTTGCCTGACTAATTTGGGACTCCTGTCTGGGCTCCAGCTCCTATGTATATTTTAATAAATCTTGTTAACAAACATTAAAGGGACTCTGTACCCACAATCTGCCCCCCTAAACTGCTTGTACCGTCAGATAGCTGCTTTTATTCCAAGATCTGTCCTGGGGTCTGTTTGGCAGGTGATGAAATTATTGTCCTTTAAAAACAAGTGAGGAATTGGAGAAATTAATACCTTCCAGAGTACCCTTATAGAATATGCCTCACCTCTGAAATAAGAATATGCAAAAGAATAGCCTGTGGAGCCTCATTAAAGAGTCTCGAAACACAGGACTAGCCAGATATCCCTCCGGGAAGGACCCAGCCGAGGGGTGGCTCCTGAAAGGAAACCACCAAATCCACTATATTAAGTGGTCGTATAAGTCAGTGTAATGACAAGGGAAAAACCAAGGCCAGGTATCCATCCACAGACATCTGTTTCGGTGTGTTGCCCCTCATCAGTGTGGAGCAGGATTCTGGCTAGGTGGGAGCAATGCCTAGTGGAGCCATATGGGAAACAGACCAGCCAAACGACAACACTGCCGGCTGCTAGTGAAAGCGCTCAATGCAGTGAAATCCTAGGTGCATTGTCCCCATGAATATGCAAAAGAAGAGCCCATGGAGCCTCACTGATCCCTCCGGGAAGGACCTCTGTGCCTCTGAAATAAGGGATTAATCATAACAAGAAGTAGAAAGAAAGTGGGAAAGACTGGTATTTTATATGTTGGTCTTCACATAAAATAGGTTGAGTAGGATCCCTTATATTTGCAATGCTATTGCAAGGTTCAACAATAAGTACATAGCTTTGTGTTTTTTACATAAACAATAAACAGACCTGTGTGGGGTTGCCAGTGCTGCGGTCACTTTCTTTTTTTTTTTTTTAACTGCTGGTTCCTGTGCACGGCGCCGGTCTTTTCCTGAGCACTGGCATGAAGCACTGGGGATGGGCACGCCGGCCCCCAGTGTGACCATCTCCCCTCCCCTATGTGACACGGCTCCATTAGAATCAATGAGGTGAGGGGAGACCATCACACTGGGGACGGGCGGGACCTCCCCCAGTGCTTCATGCCGGGCTGGTGCTCCGGTTCAAAAAAGGACTGCAGCACTGGCATCCCCGTGTCGGCGACGGTCTGTACAGGTACAAAACACACAGTGATGTACCTACTGGTACATTTGCTTTAAGGGTACAAACGCACTGGGTGAATCTGCAGTGGATTTCTCGCTGCAAATTCGCAGTGAGACCTGCTGCGGATACCTGCCCTGTACACACTATGGGCAGACAAACTTTCAGCAGGAAGGACATCCCGCTGTGAGTTAGTCCTCGCTCCGGCTTGCTTCGGGGGTTCCTGACAAGCAAGCCGGGGCAGGGGATGTATATGCTCCGGCGGTGGGGGGTTAACGGGGCGGGCTGCTGACAAACTCACAGCGGATTGTTCATCCTGCTGAAAGTTTGTCTGCCCATAGGGTGTACAGGGCAGGGATCTGCAGGGGGTTTTGCTGTGGATGCATCCAGTGTATTTGTACCCTAAGGGTGCATTCACATGTACAAGATCCGCAGAAAATCCGCTGCAATACGGTATGTGTGAAGCTACCCTAAGATTCTATATTTGACCAGTCTTATTACATCAAAAAATTTTGAACCTTGCAATAGCATTGTAGCACCGCTGAAATGGTGGGGGCAACAAAAGTATAAAACATTGACACTAAATGGTCATTCGCTTTAAGAGTATACTAGGAGAGTTACTGTATATACTTTGTACGATTCCCATCTCCTACGACCCAACAGAATTTGAATGGCTGATGAAGGAAAAAAGGTAACTTGACGTCCCTTTCTCTATGTGACGGTGTATCCGGTGTTCTTGTTCTGCTCTATTGAACACACTTTCTGGCCGACCTTCTACACTTAGGTGGTGATGGTGCTGCAGGCAGTGTAGCCTTAGGTGCCGGATCCAGAAAGGGGAGGGAAATGTGGGTCCGCATGACAGACAAATTGAGAGCTGAGTCAGCTCCTGAGAAGCACAAGGGCTTAATATATGTAACTTACAGCTGTGAGTGGGTGGCTATAATTTGCTTTGAGGGGTTCGGTACTATTTTTAACCCTACTTCCCCTTCTTTCTTGTATCATTTTTTTTCACACCCCCTCTATTTCAGTCACATACAGTTACTTACGCCCCCTCTTTCCCTTTTTCTCTCCGGTTATCAACTCTACATTTCCCATAAACTGCAAAGCTAATGACCGTCAACATTACTGCCGATTTCCAGGCAGAAGCATTGCCAATGAGAAGTAAATAAGAGCAGCTCTACATAGAGGGTTATTATAACTGAGAATGGTAAGCCTGGGAACCTAATACTGTAAAATATCCATAATCATTCCTGTTAGCTCAGTCCAAATGATTCCAAATATTGCATCCCAAAATACACTGATTTTATTACAGGAGTCTCTGATGTCTTGCAGTATGGATATATTATTGCTTTGTTGTACAGGAAAAGGACTTTAAAGGGGTAATCCGGGAATTTTTTTTTCTCTTTCAAATCAACTGGTTTCATAAGGTTATATAGATTTGTAATTTACTTCTATTTAAAATCTTAATCATTCCAGTACTTATCAGCTGCTGTATATCTTGCAGGAAGTGGTGTTTTCTATCCAGTCTGACACAGTGTTCTATGCTGCCACCTCTGTCCATGTATGGTACTGTCAAGAGCAGGAGAGGTTTTCTATGGGGATTATCTACTGACATGGACAGAGGCAGCAGCAGAGAACAGTGTCAGACTGGAAAGAATACACCACTTTCTGCAGGACATATAGCTGCTGCTAAGTATTGGAAGACTGGAGATTTTAAAAGGTAAGTATATTACAAATCTGTATAACTTTCTGACACTAGTTGATTTGAAAGAGAAAAAAAATAGCTGGAGTACCCCTTTAACTTTTTTTTTTTCACTTCCCACAAATTCCTCCTAGTACATGAATAGAATACAGTGTCTGTTTTATTATTTACAGTATATAGCGACATATTCCACAACACTGTACAGAGATTGTCATCACTTACTTTGAAAAAAATCAAATCAACGGCTGTGAGAAAGTTATATAAATATGTACTATTTAAAAATCTTCCAGTACTTCCAGCTGCTGTATGCCCTACATGAAATAAACAAATATTCTACTACTTGCTCTGATCCGGATGTTGTGACATCTCGACCACGAAATTATATGACATTGGAATACTAGTCTCCGGCGTTAAGCCATAAAGGGCGTATTGCGGTCCATCAATCCCTGCTAGGATCACCACTTGGAAAGCCACAATTCAAGGAACACTCCATAAAAGATAGCGATCTGTGCCGCAAAAAAAAAAGGACAGGTCCTAGTGCGGACCCGCAATTTTCATTAACGGACTGCCGTCTAATAAAAACATCAATGGTCAATGTTCACGTGCTCATAAAGCAGCTCAGATGTTTCAGGAGAGAAAAGAAGGCTTTTCTTGAGGGAGTTTACTGATAAACAAAGCTGTTCAACATAAACCATAATTTAATTTATTTTTTAATTTAAGACCTGTGGGTAAAATGTTTTTGTATCATAAAAGGTACAAAGCTAGACACCTTTTTTTAAAGTATTTTTATTTTTTTTTATTTTTTTTGGGGGGGGGGGAGAATCAAGTGCATGTAGTCACAGCTGTATCGTGCGTGTGTGTGCGCTTCATCAGACTGATGAAGCGCGCCTGTGCCCAACAATTTAGCCTGCCTATACTCTTGATTTGACGTGAAATAAAGACAGTACACGAGATATGGTAAGTGCCCTCAATGTTTTCTCTTTTTACTCATCTTGGCACATGCATTACTAAGCTGTTTTATATGAGGAGCACCTCCGTAAAGCATAAATCCAAACAGTCCCATCCTGCACAAGTTCATTAACCAGGTAGTGCCTATCCTATATTGGAGTGTCTTCTATATCACATCACATTGTGCCTGTACAGGATAACAACAATAGGGTAAATAGGCAGAGGAAGGTGTTACTAGTGCAGCCTGTGGTTCACTGTTTGTATTCCTGCCTAGCGCGTCCCAAGCAGGGGCGGATTAACTTTACCATAGGCCCCGGGCTGTTCACCAAGCCTGGGCCCCCCACCCCACTGTAACTATGGCGGCAGTAGTGTGGTCATCATAGTAAAGGATACATCATGTCATGATGCCTTGATTTGTGGAAAATTGTGGTAAAAAAACTGCTTTTTTTTGCAAATCATGGCAAATATAACCGGGAGACCATACACTCCTGGGCCCCCCCAGAAGCTTTCTTTGTGCATTGTCCGTGTACCAATAGAGCCCCTGACCCCCAGTGTCCAGTTCAGAAGAAACTACATGGGATCTGCTGAAGACACTGATGGGGAATTAAAGGGGTTATCCAGGATTAGAACAAACACAGCTTCTTTCTTGCACAAACAGCGCCATCCCTCTCCTCCGGTTGTGTGTAGTATTACAGTTTAGTTTCTGTTATTTAAATCACCCCCAAATTGAGGACAGGAGAGGTGCTGTTTCGAAGAGAAAGCGGACATGTTTTTCTAAGCCTGGATAACCCTTATTACATTCATTTTGTTAGACATGTTACCTACTTACTGACAGATTATCTGCCAAAGACTTGAAGCCAAAGCCAGAAACAGACTATAAACAGAGATCAGGTCATAAAGGAAATCCTGAGATTTCTCCTCTTTTCAAATCCATTCCTGGCTTTGGCTTCAAATCTTTGGCAGATAATCTGTCAGATAATCTTTCTGTGTAACTGGACCCTTAGGAGGACCCCTCTTCTGACACGCCAGTCTAAGACTTTGAACTTTTATAAGGATGTTTGTCGATACCGCTGACAAGGCAGACAAAGATTAGAAGGATAAAGAGGAAGAAGAGGACTAGCGTAAAGCTGGAGGAATCATAGACAAACTGTTGAGAAGTCTAGAGACACGATTATAAGTTAGAATATTTTGGAGATGAACCAATCATATAATCACAAGGGCTTTGAAGCAACTTGCCAGCACTTTATAATAGAGAGCTTTGCAAGCAGCTAACTTTCATCAACTGGTTTGCTGCACCCACACTGATCCACTTCAGTCCCTGCAAAATATGCCTGGTATTTATAACATGGCAGACTTAAAGTGCTCTTCTCCAACGCAGTCATGTACAAAGAATTATAATTCCATCTCTTGAGCTACAATAACTGTTCATCTGCTTACTAATACCCACACTGGCTTTGGCTCTCATTTAAAGTGTTCTGTACCTAAGTAGGTTATTGTAGAAGAAGATATTATCGATAGTCATACTGGTTTAAAGTGGAACAATATACTTGAGAAATTGTATTGGTGTATTATTAAACATGTTCGGAACGTTCGCTTACGGTAAGATTTGCCTAGAAGATGCTAACAGATTAGTCTGAGTGCATCTGTTTACTTTCATGTCACAATGGTATTGTATGAGGGTTACATTAATTTAAACATTTACACTACTCCTGGTCAATCCAATCCCCCCCCCCTCCTTTCCCCTTCTGAAGGAGTCTTTAATATATAATTCTGCTCAGGCTGATATAAGATAGGGAAAAAAACAAAAAAGCAAAACAAAACAAAAAAAAACGGCTATACTCGCCTTTCCCACTCCCCCCTTGCCACCATTCCAACAGATCTTGGTCTTGCTGCTTAGCACTTTCAGTTGTTCCTGTTGGCTCAAGTAATTGCTGCTCGGCCAATCTTTCTGCCAACACCAGGAAGTACTGCACAGCTGAACCAGACTCCCATCAAAATAGCAACTGCATGGGAGCAGGGAAGGTGAGTATAGGTTTCTTTCTTTTTTTTTTCTTTCTTACTTACATTAGTCACAGCAGAATTATTTATAATACCTTTAAATATTCCTTTAGTCCTTCACATGACTAGGTGTTCTGGGGACTGAAAAAATGCAGCCCATCCATGGTGAGCATTTTTTATTTTGTGATCTGCAAAGAAAAATACATATTTCATCTGTACTGAATCTGTAGTTTTGAAGTGTGCATAAATAAAAATAGAAAACCTGGAATGATGTCACAAGCCCGTCCCAACAGAGTTTGGCAGGGAAAAAAATCTGCAAATACAGACAGTTTACGAATCTGTGTGCCGTCCGTAATTTTCACAGACCCATTATCTCCTATAAGTGAGAAATTTTGGCAAGTAGGCCCCATATTAGCACATGGTCTATTTTTATGTGGACAGGATTTTCTAAAAGAAATACAGAATGAACTCCTATGTCTGTAACCATGACAAGGGGGCATCCTCTACCCCTAGAGGAAAGAAGGTTTTACCATCAGCATCAGCGCAGGTTCTTTACTGTACGAGCGGTAAGACTGTGGAACTCTCTGCCACATGATGTTGTCATGGCCGATTCATTAAATAAATTCAAGGGAAGCCTGGATGCTTTTCTTGAACAATAATATATCACAAGTTATGGACATTAGATTTCCGGTGATATGTTGATCCGGGGATTATTCTGGTTGCCATTGGAGTCGGCAGGAAATTTTCTCTGTAGTGGGGTGGTTGTCGTCTGCCTCATAGGGGTTTTTGCCTTCCCCTGGATTAACACAGTAGGGTTTTCCTAGGTTGAACCTGATGGACTCTTGTCTTCTTTTAACCTTATTACCTATGTTACTATGTTTCTATGTTAACTCTGACTCCCGTCGGCTCTAATTTTTTAAAGCTTTCCCTAAGGTTTTGCTTTAACATGCACAAGACAACTTGTCCTGTTAATAATCTAACCACATTACTGAAACAACCTCTCTGTGTCCTAAGAATAGGAACCCTTAAAGGGGTTATCCAGTGCTACAAAAACATGGCCACTTTCCCCCTCTCTTGTCTCCAGATCGGGTGGGGTTTCAAACTCTGTTTAATTGCAAACTACACCTGAACTGGAGACAAGAGAGGGGGAAAAGTGGCCATGTTTTTGTAGCACTGGATAACCCCTTTAAGTTTGTCCCAACCTCAAATGCCAACCCTTTCTGTTTGTTCCCCATAGGGCTGCTTGTTAGCTGGAATGCCAAATCCTGACCTATAAAGAAATGTTAATATTACTGGTTGTGAACTACGTTTGGCATATGGTCTGTTCCACCTGTGTCTTTTTTTCTTTTTTTGTGCTGTATAAAATAGCATAGTACAGTCATGGTAAAAAGTTTTGAGAATGGCACAAATATTATATTTTCACATGATCTGCTGCCCTCTGGTTTTTAATGTGTGTTTGTCAGATGTTTTTTATCACATACAAATATAATTGCAATCATATTATCATTAACAAAAGCTTATATTGACAGTTAGAATGAGTTAATGCAGCAAGTCAATATTTGCAGTGTTGACGCTTCTTCTTCAGGACCTCTGCAATTCTCCCTGGCTGCTCTCAATCAACTTCTGGACCAAATCCTGACTGATAGCAGTCCATTCTTGCACAATCAGTGCTTGCATTTTGTCAGAATTTATTGTTTTTTTGTTGGTCCACCTGTCTTTTGATGATTGACCACAAGTTCTCAATGAGATTAAGATCTGGGGAGTTTCCAGGCCATGGACCCACAATCTCTGTTTTGTTCCCTGAGCCATTTAGTTATCACCTTTGCTTTATGGCAAGGTGCTCCATCATGCTGGAAAAGGCATTGTTGAACACCAACCTGCTCTTGGACGGTTGGGAGAAGTTTCTCTTGGAGGAAATTCTGATACCATTCTATATTCATGGCTGTGTTTTTAGGCAAGACTGTGAGAGAGCTCATTCTCTTGGCTGAGAAGCAACCCCACACATGAATGGTTTCAGGATGCTTTACAGTTGGCATGAGACAAGACTGGTGGCAGCGCTCACCTCGTCTTCTCCGAATAAGCTATTTTCCAGATGTCCCAAACAATCGCAAAGGGGATTCAGAGAAAACGACTTTACCCCAGTCCTCAGCAGTCCACTCCCTGTACCTTTTGCAGAATATCAGTCTGTCCCTGATGTTTTTTCTGGAGAGAAGTGGCTTCTTTGCTGCCCTCCTTGAGACCAGGCCTTGCTCCAAGAGTCTCCGCCTCACAGTGCGTGCAGATGCACTCACACCTGCCTCCTGCCATTCCTGAGCAAGCTCTGCACTGCTGATAGCCTGATCCCGCAGCTGAAACACTTTTAAGAGACGGTCCTGGCGCTTGCTGGTCTTTCTTCGGCGCCCTGGAGCCTTTTTGGCAACAATGGAACCTCTCTCCTTGAAGTTCTTGATGATGCGATAGATTGTTGACTGAGGTGCAGTCTTTCTAGCTGCAATACTCTTCCCTGTTAGGCCATTTTTGTGCAGTGCAATGATGACTGCACGTGTTTATTTAGAGATAACCATGGTTAACAGAAGAGAAACAATGATGCCAAGCACCAGCCTCCTTTTAAAGTGTCATTCTTACCTCAGTGGTGTCATTCTTACCTAATCATGACAGATGGATCTCCAGCCCTGTCCTTATCACCCACACCTGTGTTAATGTAGCAATCACTGACACAATGTTAGCTGGTCCTTTTAAGGCAGGGCTGCAATGGTGTTGAAATGTGTTTTGGGGGATAAAGTTCATTTTCTAGGCAAATATTGACTTTGCAAGTAATTACTGTTAAGCTGATCACTCTTTATAACATTCTGGAGTATACGCAAATTGCCATTTTAAAAACTGAAGCAGTAGACTTTGTAAAAATTAATATTTGTTTCATTCTCAAAACTTCTGGCAATGACTGTA
Source organism: Dendropsophus ebraccatus (assembly GCF_027789765.1). Classification (NCBI taxonomy): domain Eukaryota; kingdom Metazoa; phylum Chordata; class Amphibia; order Anura; family Hylidae; genus Dendropsophus; species Dendropsophus ebraccatus. The sequence goes on from NC_091458.1 coordinate 128,738,896, forward strand.
GACATTGTAGTGGGGTCTAGTGGTAAGGCCATTTTGGCACGTGTATACATAGAGATATCCTCCAGGAGTATTAAAAGTTATCTGTACAGAGCCTTACATACTGTTGGTAGTGTAATGGTTTTGGGATGTTTTGCTGACTGAAAATGGACATTTTGAGAAGTCATAGTTCATTCAGTCATAAGTTTAAGTCTAGCAAACTTGTCAGGGCATCTTCCACACTTTTGCATCCTGCACAAGAGAAGTATACATCTGGGAACTTAGTCACAAAATGGCCATGTCCTGCCCATTCAAGTCAATGGGGCCATCAGGCTTACTTCATAATTCCTTTTTCATCAATTCCTCACATGAAGTCCAATGACAGGCTAGGTTAACATCACATTTTCCGGCCTAACATGTGAATTCAGCCTTTTTTGTGGCTAAAAAGTCTGCACATTGCACATGTTTGTCTCCTCTTCCTGCTCAGTCATCCCCCTCTGCCCCTTCTCCTCTCCATAGGATATAAATCTATCCTAACTATTAAGGTAAATTTACACGGGCGGATCCGCAGCGGATTCTACGCTGCAAATTCGCTGCTAAATCCGCTGCGGATCCTATGGCAATGACTTTCAATGAGGATACATACTTGCAGCGGGATTTACATCCAGCTGCTAGTATGTATGTGACAGTGCCATTAACCCCCGCCTGCCGAAACATACTTTACCTCTTCCCCGCTCTGGCTTGCTTCGGGGAAAAAGTCACGTTAATGTCATGTTCAGCCAATCAGTGGCTACGGCTGGGCAGTGCACTGATTGGCTGAATGTGACGTGAAGAGGTGAGAGCCCGTTTTGTCATTTCAACACCATTACCAAGTTTCCCATTAACTGGTATCTATGCGGTAAATTTCAGAGATCTGACATTTCATTGCAAATTACTGACACCCATTCCGAGTAATAGAGAAGTAGGGTATAAATTACATTATTGTGACTTAATGTTTTCCTGGCAAGACATAGAGTAACTGTAAGGACAACTGCAAATAATAGATGTAAATAAGCATGACCTTGGAAGAAATGTCGGGGTCACAGCAAGTTATTACAATCAGCCTTTGTTTCTTTGTTTTCTAACGAGAACTCCAGTCGTACACATCTACTTTGACATTTTTTTTAAGCCCAGATCTATCATCTATATCAGGGATGGGAAACCTGCAGCCCCCCCTAGCTGTTGCAATTAGAGATGAGCGAATATAGAAATGGTAGCAAGCTAAGAATGGACATGCACCACTCTATATATATATATATATATATATATATTATATATATATATATATATATATATATATATATATATATATATATATATATATATAGCAACGGTACACAACGTCAGCATACAAAACAAACCACTAAACCGGAAAGACATACGTATGCAATAAGGGCAATGGCACACCAAAATAGAAGTCAATGTAAGTATCTTTATTCTACAAACAATGAAATAAATAAAAGAAACACCTGAAAAAACACTTAAAAAAAGAGCAAGGAACCATGATTATAATCATGTTCACAGGGCCAGTAGAGGAGAAAAATAAACTTCAGATAGATGTCTCATTCCCTATAGCAGCATCAAAGTTCTGAACAAGCAGGTAACGCCATCCTAGTACATATACACAAAATAATCCTTGTCTTAAGTATATAACATAGATGGAAGCCTAGAGGAAAAGTGCCAGTGCAATGTACCATGTAAAAGATTTTTATCAATAAAGTACAAAAATAGTGGTGTACAAATCCCTACCACACAATAAACATCTCCTCTAATACAGATAAATGCCACAGTATTAGCAGTAAAATGTAAACACAGGGAAAATGTAATGTGGGTAGACGGCACTAGGGCAAAAAACTATACAAAAAATGGAGGAAAAAAGACAAGACTTGGATATGAATGGACAAGGACAGGAGGAGAGCGGCAACTAACTGGTGACTACGGCCCAATGGTGTCCCACGCGTTCCGTCCTGCTCACAGGACTTCCTCAGGGATGGGAAACCTGCAGCCCCCCCTAGTTGTTGCAATTAGAGATGAGCGAATGATGTTCAAAGGCTTCATCATGAATGTGATAAGACACTGAAATTAGGGAGCAGAATAAAAAAACAGGAGTGTCTAAATGGTTATCAACTGGAGGAATTTAGCACGCTGGAGGTGCTGAAGTGTAGCAGAAAACCCGGGACATCTAGACACTAGGCCGGCAGAAGGGAAGTTGCTGAACTACTCTGCCCATCATCCTTGATGCAGCAACTTACCTTCAGCCAGCCAATGCCCTTGATGTCTCGGGTTTTCTGCTACACTGGACCTCCAGCGTGGTAAATTCCTCCAGTTTTACCCATCAGGGCCATCCCCGCACCCGTGTATTGGCTGCAGACAGCTACTTTGGTCACCTCTGTGATAAGTTACTGGCGGTGTCTGACTGAGTATGACCGCCTTAGGTGAGCAGCCATCATTGCCTCACATCTATTCTAATGTATGTTCCAGTTTCACACCGTGGCATTCTTGTATCTAGTATGAATTATCAACATTCCTTGTAAAATATGTGCAAAACCATGAAAACGAAGAACAGCATCAGGTCATTAGCCTGATTTTTAAAGGGGTTATCCGGGAGCAGAAGACGTCTAAAGCTTTCTGATCACAGACAGTCACTTCCAGATATTCCACGTCTTGGAAGTATCCTATCCGAGATGTGGAGAGGTGGCTCTTATGATGGGCCAGCAAAACTACACACACATGATGTCCAATAACTGCACAGATGCTGTCTGCATGCGATGATTCTGGTGGGGGGGGGGGGTTCAGTACAGGGGTGTAGAAGGCCGCACTCTCTCCCCGGCTATATCTCCTGATCACAGTGGGTCTTGAGCAGTGAGACCTACTACAATCAATAACTTTTGACCTGCCTGATGACATGTCAAGTTATTTTATTAACCGTGACTGTTTAGAATTAGGCATTTGGGATTATCTGTAGACCGTAGATAATGGGTTGGGTGTACCAGTTACTGCCAGCATTGTCTGGATACTAACCTTGAATTCCAACACCTTGCTATATGACTACAACTTGGTCACAAGGCCTGAAAGCTGTCGTAATCCTATTCCTTATTAATTTTACCTTACCTTGTTCTATTTTGCTTCCTTTCTAGAACTGGAGACTGTGAAACTGGCCCATGCAGTGTTCAGCAAGCTGCATGAGCTCTGCTGTAGCTGGGTGAAGGACTTTCCTCTGTGCCCCAAACCACATCTCTATTATGAGACATCAATTCATGCTATTAAGAACATGCGGAGGAAGATGGAGGACAAGCATGTCTGCATTCCAGACTTTAACATCCTCTTCAATCTTGAGGTATTGAACATTTGTGTGAAGATAAAGACCATACAATATTTTGAAAGTAAATGAGAAAAAGTAGCATGAAGTATTGTATAATAATGTGTAAGGGCATGTTCATATGGGCCAAAACCTTGCTGAGAACAGTGCAGAATCTCATTATTTTTATGGTTTCCCAAGGCTAGGTTCACGCACAGTAAAATAAAAGCTAAATAAGACTATAATTTTAAATGAAAATAAAATGTGTGAATGGATTAAAAAAAAACAGGTGTATTTTGCAAAAGCAGGTCATAAATTAATCAGTATGTTCATTATTTGGATGGCCGTAATTCGTTATGGATGTTATTCTATACAGTTTGTGCACTGCCGGCCAATTTCCTATTGACTTCCATGGCACCCCATCACACTGCTTTAGAATTTATTTCTTACCATAATCCATTTATTTTTCTTTCCTACATTTCCTGCTCTGTTGGTTTTCTCAAATTACTGTTGAGCATTGCCACCAAGTAGGGAAGAAGGTAATGATAAATCCAATACACAGTCCCTCCAATATACAGTCCCTCTTAACATAGAATGTTTCCCCTACCTTGAGAACCTCTTTGAAACGCCTGGAAGATGATCGAAGTAAATTGTTTTGCTACTCATAAGAGGACTATCAATCTCATTATACTTAATTATACTTATCGCCCCCCCCCCCCCCCCCCCCCCTTGGATTTTTACCTATTCTGTTATATTACCTGTTATACAACCTGTTTTTTTTTAGTGTGTATATATATATATATACACTGAAATTTGGCATGTGCATTTGTATACAGACCTTTTGCTATGAAGCCCCTGAAACTGATTTCATTTTTACATTTGCATTTCCTAGGAAATACATAGTGGTTGAAAAGAATACCCCTTTAACAGTGGCTTCCCTTTAAGAGAAACCCTTGATACCCTTTTAACCCTTGATACCCTTTTAAGAGCGACTTTGGTACAGTCTCTTAAAGAGCAACTTTGGTGCTAACCCTTTAAGACCAGCTTATGTACTGTCCCTTTTAAAGCGACTTAAGTACCACCCTTTTAAGAGGAACTTTTGTGTTGTCCCTTTAAGAATAACATTAATACTGTCCCTTTAAAAATGACTTATGTACCATCCCTGTAAGAGTGACTTTGGGATTGTCCTTTTCAAAGCTACTTTTGGTACAGTTTTTTAAGAGCAACTTATGTAATAACAACCAAAATAAGAGGAAAAGGAGCGCACTCACCCGGTAAAATTGAACACTTCTTTATTCTTTCATCAAAGGTTAAAAGCCATCCATGAAAACATCGGGTGGTAGAACGCTAAAACAAGCACTGATTTAGACAGAAATGAAGATCATACCAGGGCTGTCCCTTTAGAAGAAGAAAAACACAGAGAGGCAAGAGGAAAAGTCATCGGAAAAACAGAGAGCGTGAAGCGCAAGCAAGTGTCATGGCGCAATCCGAACTTGTAGACCCACCACTAATAGTAAACTTGACAGGCATTGAGTTGGGAGATTCGGTTGTGTCACTATTGAATAAAGGGTTAAATTATTGCATTGTAGAAGAATTTGACAGAATTGATTTTGAGATAGATTTGTTTAAATCTCTCAGAGTTAAATTTAAAGAGGTTTTTTTCAACCAATATACGTCCCGCCTTCAAAGAAAAGGTTAAAGAAGGAGAAATCCCTGTAGAAAGTGATAATATAGGCTTTGTACTAGCAGGAGCCACAGATCCAGATGATATAGCCTGTCTGTCGACCCTGGTTGAATTAATGGATGAGAACTCTAATGCTAATGATGAGAGTAATTATGGTGAATTTTCTGGTGGTGTAAAATCTACTTTTTCTCCCCCTATTCCAGCAGGAAGTAACCTAGATCTTTTTCAGATGAAAGTCATGGAACAAATCAAGGCTTTGGTTTATCCCAAAGACCCTAGTAACTTAACAATTGAAGAAAAAGAAGCCTTAAAATGGTTATGTAAAAGGGATGATATAGTTGTGAAAAGGGCAGATAAAGGGGGGAATACGGTTTTATGGTACGTTCACACCTACAGGATCTGCAGCAGATTTCATTTAAATAACTGAACACCGCATCAAATCTGCTGCAGATCTGCTGCAGATCCTGTAGGTGTGAACGCACCCTTAATGTGGAAAAAGGATTACATAAATGAAGCCAAAAGACAGTTAGAAGATTCCAATACTTACCATCCCCTAAAAGAGAATCCCACCGCCAGAATTAAAGCCCGTCTTCAAACTCACCTGAGAAAGTATATAGAAAAAGGAGTTATTTCAAAATTTAAAGCAGAAAAACTTATACCCACTCATCTCAGACCCCCCATATGGTATCACATACCGAAAATTCACAAAGACAAGAATCCTCCACCCGGACGACCCATCGTGTCCGGAATTGGTTCCCTCACCGAGCCACTGTCTAAATACATAGACTGGCTTTTAAGACCCCTTCTTAAAGGGGCGCCGGCCCTGATAAAAGACACTAATGAATTTCTTAAAATGTTGGATACGGTGGGGTCGGTAGAGGGTACCATTCTGGGCACGATAGATGTCGAAAGCTTATATACCAAAATCCCCCATCATTTAGCTGTACAAGCCATTAGGACACTCCTGCAATTTACCGACAAAACTAAAGATTTCATAGATTTCGTATGTGAATCACTAGAATTTATTTTACAAAATAAATGGTATGTGCAGTGCGAGGGTACAGCGATGGGTACGCCCGTCGCTTGTACCCTCGCAAACCTCTACCTAGCCATGTTAGAGAAAGACATGATTTTTTCTGAACACAATGTTTTTTTAAATAAATTAATTTGTTACCATCGTTTCGTAGACGATATATTCGTCTTATGGAAAGGTACTTCAGAGGATTTTTTTGATTTTGTCACATACCTAAATAATAACAGATTCAATATGAATTTCACTATGAAGACTCATAAAGAAGAAATAGAATTTCTGGATGTAATGGTCTCAATTAAAAATAATCATATCACAACATCAAGTTATCGTAAACCCACTGCTACAAATGCACTATTACATTATGGCAGCTATCACCCTGTTCACACCAAGCGAGCGGTCCCCTATGGACAATTTTTACGGTTACGCCGTATTAATAGTGATGACAACACCTTCCAAAACAAAGCCGATGAACTAATGATTAGACTCTCCCGAAGAGGGTATCCTATCAATGAACTACAAATAAGTAGAGATAGAGCCTTTCATCAAGATAGAAAAAAACTATTATATAAAAAAAGTAACAAACTATTATATAAAAAAAGTAACAACTCCAACAATAAAATAATAGATAAAAATAATGAGAACTCCCATTTTGCATTTACATTCAAGTATTCTCCACTAGCTAATGTAATAAAAAAATCCATCAACGAAAACTGGTACCTGGTAAAAGAGGATCCTGTTCTTGCAACACAGGTACCCGATGTTCCAATGGTCACATTTAAAAGATGTAAAAACTTAAAAGATTTTTTGGTGCACAGTAAATTACATGATGAGAAAAAAGAAAATTGGCTCACTAAGAGTACCCCTAAAGGAAATTTTAAATGCGGGTCATGTTCGTGGTGCCCATACTATGGGGAAAATAAAATAGTTACACTGGGTGGCGTAACCCAAAAAATAAAGGATCTAATATGTTGCCGCAGTGAAAATGTCGTATATGCAATGACCTGCTCCTGCGGTTTGTACTATATAGGCAAAACTATTAGATGCCTTAACCGCAGGTTCAGCGAGCATGTACGATCACTCCGCACAGGTATAGGGGCCACTCGCTTCATTAAACACATAAAAGACATACATAATAATGATATCAAACAAATTAAATTTATGGGTCTAGAAAAAGTGCAAGGAAGATATGGGCAAGATGTAAATAAGTTACTTTTACAAAGAGAAGCACGCTGGATACTAGCCACTAATGCTCAAGGAGCAAGTGGATTGAATGACAGAATAGATCTCAGTATGTTTCTGTAGCATAGGGTTAATCACATGTTTTTAATTACTTTTGTAACGCCTCCCCATCTACGTCAGCAGGCGTATATTTCACCTGTGTACGTGAATGAGTAGCGACGTCTGATAGAAGCGCCAGCTAGGCGCGAAGCAGCTGTCACGTCTTGAGTGATTTTCAGTGTTTTGGCGTTCTACCACCCGATGTTTTCATGGATGGCTTTTAACCTTTGATGAAAGAATAAAGAAGTGTTCAATTTTATGGGGTGAGTGCGCTCCTTTTCCTCTTTATTTTGGTTGTTATAGCATGGACTTTGGCTATTGTGAGCAGCACCACGACCCCCTGATCCACTACGTGAGTCCTGCCTGCTGTCCGCACTCCTCTTTCACCAGAACGTATCTGTGCAGGCGCTGTGACTGTTTCTTGTCAACTTATGTAATAACCCTTTAAAAGTGACTGTGGTACCGCCCTTTTAAGAGCGACTTTGGTTCTGTACCTTTTTAGAAGTGAATGTGGCCCTGGCACTTTAAGAGCAACTTTGGTACCGCCCCTTTAAAAGCAACTTTGGTACCATCACTTTAAGAGCTAATTTGACTTACCTCTGCTACATCACTGACTTACCTCTGCTACATCACTGCCTTATAATGGTAAAGAACATTGCTTGGTTACCATGAGAAAAAATCGTTAAGGACCTTCTATCTTCTACATGTTCTGTTGGCCAATAGGGGACATGTGACTGCGTGGATGTTTTGAGGCATTGACTGACAAGACCTTAGAATTTCTATTAGCTGCTATTTGCATATGTACTGTGACAGTTTATTCTTTACGGTGTGGCCATTATATCCTATGGGCCATTATTATCTACGGGAAATTAGGTTTCTTTAAACGTAAATTTCTTAAAAACAACAAATCTGATTGAAACCAAAAATACTTAGTAAACCTGTCACAGCCGAGGGCATTGAAATGTCGTTTGACATTTGGCAAATCGGTTCGGGCTGCATTAATTGCAAAAGAATAGCTAGAGGAAGACTAATATGGATTACAATGTAGTGCTTTTTCAAGCACTATAATTATAAGTTGTCTATTCATTGAAATATTTGTTCAACCACCAAGGGTTGCAGTTAAAGCATTGCAATGAATTGTGCATTTCAGCTTTGTTCTTATTTCATCAAAAATTTTGTTCCATACACAAGCTACTCCTCCCCTATCTCTCCAAGGTCCCTTTCGCATCTGGACAAGTTCCCCCTCTTATACACGTCAGTTGTGCTAAGAATTTTATAAATAGAAGACAACCTCTTCTTTAGAGATCTCATTTCTGAGGGTCCTTATACATGAACAAAACACAACAATCACTGAACTCAGGGAGAACAGCGAAAAACTCCAGTGGAGCACCCATTCACGAGTCCCCACCGATTGTCCCACACAAAATCCGAATATGCAAAAAAGGGGTCCGTGGAGTCTCAGTTGCGAGTCTCAAAACACTGGAATAGCCAGATATCCCTCTCTCTAGAGAAGGAAGCCCATTGCCAAGGGGTGCCTCCTAGTGGGGAGAGCACCAAACCAGCCTGATACGTAGTCCCTCAGGTCCTCACTCTGTTGCGAGCTTTGGGACCTAAATAGGGAAACACCAGGGTGGCCCCTGTGAGTCAAAGTCTAACTCTGTGACGAGCATAACGACATAAGACAAGGGTTACCAAGGCTAGGCATCCATCCACAGACTGCAGTTTCGGGTTATTTGCCCCTTATCAGTGTGGAGCAGGATTCTGGCTGCTGGGGCAATGATAAATAGACCAACAAAACACAACAATCACTGAACTCAGGGAGAACAGCGAAAAACTCCAGTGGAGCACCCATTCACGAGTCCCCACCGATGGGCTTCCTTCTATTACCTATTACCATGTTTTGAGACTCGTAACTGAGGCTCCACGGACCCCTTTTTTGCATATTCGGATTTTGTGTGGGACAATCGGTGGGGACTCGTGAATGGGTGCTCCACTGGAGTTTTTCGCTGTTCTCCCTGAGTTCAGTGATTGTTGTGTTTTGTTGGTCTATTTATCATTGCCCCAGTAGCCAGAATCCTGCTCCACACTGACGAGGGGCAAATACCCCGAAACTGCAGTCTGTGGATGGATGCCTAGCCTTGGTAACCCTTGTCTTATGTCGTTATGCTCGTCACAGAGTTAGACTTTGACTCACAGGGGCCACCCTGGTGTTTCCCTATTTAGGTCCCAAAACCTGAGGGACTACGTATCAGGGTGGTTTGGTGCTCTCCCCACTAGGAGGCACCCCTTGGCAATGGGCTTCCTTCTCTGGAGAGAGGGATATCTGGCTATTCCCGTGTTTTGAGACTCGTAACTGAGGCTCCACGGACCCCTTTTTTTTGCAGGTCCTTATACATGCTATGATTTGTCGCGAGGGCCACAAACTAGCACCAATCAGCAAAATTGGTGCTTATTTGCAGTGCCTTTACACGCCATGACAAATCAAGGGGCCCCGAGCTGCATTAATGATTCTTGTATCATTTGTGTAGCCTGGAAAACTGACAGCACAGATACTGTATGTATGTATCTGCGCTGTCAGTTTTCTTTAATTGTTATCGGGCTTTACAGATGACTGTGTGGCAAGCAATGATAAATTTGAAAGCCTGCTCTAAAAACCCGATCAGTTGAGTATCAGGCATTTTCCCCCATCCTCGGCTGATTGGTGTCACTGTTACATGGAGTGATATCGGCCACAGGAATGTTCACACACTGCAAATCAGCGATCGTTCTGTGACACAGCTGTGTCGCAGAATGGCCGCTATCTGAGATGTTCAGACCAGCCGATACTGCAGTAACCGGCTGGGTTAACATCACTTGTTTTTAATTGGAATACAGGCACATTCGGGTGTGCCCGCACTCCAAATAGCCATAGCAGATAATGTAAAGTACTGGAGTCGTACTTTACATTATTTGCACAGCTCACGGAATAGCGGCCGCTCAAAATAGACATGTCTGTTTTCTCTACGGCTGCATGGAATCCTGGCCGTAGCATATACAGTGTGTATACACTTTGTCCGGGATTCCATGGGGGTTAATGCAATCGTCCGCTGTGATTAAAAAACGGCCGTTTTTGCAAACTTGCAACAATGCCCGTTGTTTAATCAAAAAGTTAAAATATCAAGTAATCAAAAAGTTCTTAAAATATCTGTTCCTTAGGTCTAAAAATAAATTCCAATGCACCCACTGTGTATAGATCATAAACTATATCTGTATACGGGATATGGGATGTCTGGCTGCTTTAATATTAGAATTCATCTGCTTTGCTTAGAATTTTCCAGATATTACATTTAATCACATCATCGAATACAGATCTCAACCCTGACAATACCCAGCATCAACCATGCATGTTTCAAGAAAGATATAATCAATGTATTAAGAACAGACTGTCTGGGAGGAGAAGTGACAAGTGATAGGCTCCAAAGTAATAACTCGTTTCACTCTTCTACAGCATACAGTTAAAATTAGCTATAGAGTATAAAGAGCAATTGAAGTTTTATTCAGACACCTAATCAGGTGCTGTAATTTCTATTATAAATGCAAACCACGACACTTATGTGGACAGAGTCCGAATGACAGGGAGGGTTTGCAAATCTTATCCTGAGAATTTAAATTCCTGCCCTTCTGTAGCCATATCATTAGTAACACTATGGAAGGAATTAGCAGATTTTTAGACTGTAAGCGTATGTTCACACTGAGATCCACCGCGGAATTCTGCCGCTTTTACTCAGTGTGGTCATACCCTAAAACTAAAATGTAAGGTAGAGTTAAAATCCACCAATTGGTGGGACCCACCGAGGGCCAGTATAGCAGACACTCCTTATGGTCATACAGACATAGATAAGTAAATACATTAATGTAACACTCCAGGATAGGATGACGCACGGCAACATGAAAGAATAAAGATTGGCAAGTAAGGTGTGAAGCCCAAATATAAATGGTTTTACAGAATGTGATGCTGGGTTTACACCTCATCTGGTATTGTTAAATGCTGGGATTAGAGATGAGCGAACATCGAGCATGCTAGAGTCGATCCGAACCCAAACGATCGGAGTATGATTAGCTGGGGCTGCTGAACTTGGATAAAGCTCTAAGGTTGTCTGGAAAACATGGATACAGCCAATGACTATATCCATGTTTTCCACATAGCCTTAGGGCTTTATCCAAGTTCAGCAGCCACCGCTAATCAAATGCTGAAAGTTCGGGTTCGGATAGACTCGAACATGCTCGAGGTTCGCTCATCTCTAGCTGGGATACCAGTAAAAAGGTGTGCCAACGTATACCACAGCATACACCTTTACTTTAATAAACCATACTTGGTCTACTAGTCCTATAGGTTTGGTCTATTTCCCATACTTTTTTAATTTTAGTTTGTATGACTTTAGTTTGTCTTTTGCAATTTTGAGTCTCACAAAATACATTGGGGGAATGGACAAAATGTAGGCTAAAGTTGAATATTTGTTTTCTGTATAAAATAACAGTTGTTCAGCATCTTCTCTTAAAGAGGTTTTCAAAAAACTGATGGAAAAATGGATGCATTTGTGTGCATCCGTTTTTTGGTTTATTTTTACATACACAAAAAATTTGGTAGTTTATGTTGTTATGCACGTTTGTATTTTCACCCGATATATATATATATATATACTATTGAACGAACAGATTCCAAAAATGTAGAACTTGAATGTAGAACTTGAAACCATGATACCACAATGCCCATATAATAAAACTTATGGTACTGTATACCAGCCACAGTGTCCATGTAATAGCTCTAATACCCATGTAATAGCAGACATAAAGTACAACAAATGCATCTGATCTGTACTCGCATGTAAGTAGTGGATAGACGAATGCGCTCATATAGCCTCCTCTTCTTGCGATTGAGCTTACTGTATCACACTAAAGTACTAGACAGTAAGTCAGCAATCCAACAAAAATAATAGGAGCAGATAAAGAACATAGTTGTATGGATGTTGTGTTTATAATTTTGTTCTCCTTATACCTGTTAGGACCAAGAGGAACAAGCTTACTTTGCTGTGTTTGATGGTCACGGAGGAGTAGACGCTGCCATTTATGCTTCTATCCACCTGCATGTGAATTTGGTCCGTCAAGAAGTGTTCCCGCAGGACCCAGCTGAAGCCCTGTGCAGAGCATTCCGCATCACAGATGAAAGCTTTGTAAAGAAAGCAGCCCGTGAGGTCAGTATGCTGAATTATTACTAGGTTTATTCTGTTGGTCTTGCTCTTGACTGTGAAGGATGAGGGGATGGAGTTGATGGGGAATATATGGGAATGTAAGATTGTATTTCTGGTCCATGTTTAAGACCCATGTCCACAATACTGTAAAAAATTATATTTTATATACTGCGGTGTTGGGCATGTAATGTAATGTTTTTCTATGAGTTTATTCATATGCAAATCTTTCAATAAGTATTATAGAGATAAGGTATAGTAAAGATAGATCACGATCTACAAATAAATAAAAAAAAAAAAAAAATAAATAAATAAATATATATATATATATATATATATATATATATATATATATATACATAAAAGGCCGTTGTGACGGGAATTCCCTCAGTAGTTGAGAGAGGCCATGGTTGTGTTAACATCACCAGAAGACTGGACCACACGCTGTGAGGAACTGTGGGGAGATTTCTAGGAACCAACTAACCAAGGACTGAGACAGTGTGACAGATGAGTTAAGAAACTTATCTCTTCTTATTATTGGCCATAGAGGCAGTTGGATCAACTTCACTCTACTAGGTACTGTTCTTGTTGAGGGAGATAATTGATTTGGGATCCAAAAGTTGTGGCTTACAGCCCGGCCCATATACCCTGTAAGACTCCCATCCCACTGGATTAGCGGTTCACTACCAGCATATATGAAGGGCCACTCCATTTTACCATACAAATTACCATTTTAACATCAGTGACCCATCTCTGGCCATTGGCCATATTAAAAGGTATCACACAGAACGAGACTGTATATGTTATGTACCTCAACTTCAAGTAAACGCAAAAAAGGAGCCCATGGAGCCTCATGTAAAAGTCTCGAAACAAAGGACTAGCCAGATATCTTTCCGGGAAAGACAAAGCCATGGGCTGGTTCCTGTAGTGAAACCACCAAAACTACCATATTAAGTGGCCCTATAAGTCAATGTAATGACAAGGAAAAACCAAGGCCAGGTATCCATCCACCGACAGCTGTTTCAGGATGTTGCCCCCTCATCAGTGTGGAGCAGGATTCTGGCTAGGTGGGAGCAATGCCTAGTAAAGCCAGAAGATAAACAGTTCACTGATCCCTGGAAGACCAGCCAAACTATAACACTGCCAGCTGCCGTTTAAAGCCCTCAAAACAGTGAAATCCAAGTAATCCAAACTTCAAGTAAAGTTACTTTTGCACCTCAAGACCTCGACTCCCTGTTGTCTGCATTACTCTGCACCTGACCAACCTCAAGGGATTCTCCACCAACACCTCTGGCAGCAGTAATAGAGAAGCCCCGGAGGAACTACAAGATTCACCAATGCCTAGTTGCAGTCCCTCTCTTTAACCTCTGTGGTGGTTTTACCTCAGGAAGAGAGAGAGTTGCCTCCACTCGGTCTGTGACAAGGTTATTATTTATTCCGCGATTCTCTCTTCTCCCCAACTTCCCCTTACTCCAGTCTTCTACACACGTTCTACACAGTCTTCCACACACTTCTACAACCCATTTTAATGGTTTTCTCTTAATGAATTGAATAAGGTTATGTCATATAAGCGTGCAAGTCTAGCGGCTCTCACTGACAGCAACAGTGCCATTGAAACCAACTCCATTGACTTCCATAAAATGGTGACTGTGATGAAATCTGCACCACAACCTGTTCATTCTCCACATATTTCAAGGGTGAAATCTCCTGAGGCAATACAAGGATCCCATACAAGTTTATGGGACTCGTGTATGATACTCACTAATAATTCAACAGTTGCCTCAGAACTACCCACTGCATGTGAGACTGGGTGGCAAAGAGACAACTTTTATGACTCTTTCCCCTATACACTGTAGTTAATAGAACCATCCTACTCTCTAAGGTGTATAGGTGCCTCCTGACTCTCCCCTGTCAGATGAGATATCCAAGAACAGAAAGGTCTAGACATGATGGATTACATTAACCCGCCCTTTGGTTGTAAGAGCGTTTACCGCTATTGCAGGTGTATGGCCTTCAGAAAATGACATTGTTTACATCAAGTTTTTATGTTGAACCAATTTTTAAAGAGTTTTTGGGGAATTTAAGTGTCATAATGAATCTCTCTGTGGATACATGGATACAGCCATAGGAGACTTATGACATGTCATCAATCTCTGTTATGGGAAAAATAAGCCTTTAAAGAGGAACTATCAGCAGGTTAGATTCATCTAAACTGCTGATAGTTTCCCTTTAACATACCTTAACTATTTTTTTTACCTTATAATCTACATGTCTAAGAATAACCACCAATCTCCCTATAAATGCTTTGTGGCCAGTTACCATGACAACCTATAGAGTACATTCTGGAATCACCCTTGACCCTGAATGAAAAAATAAATAAAAAAAAACACTTTTTTTTTTAAAGACACCAGCTGCCCACACAAGCCTTCTGTGTTATTTTATGCTTTTGCTATGTCACTTCCCTTCCTGAGGGCACATTTACTATGCTTTGTGCGCAGAGAGATATGCTTTTCTCATCCGATGAGAGTGCTTTGCTAACAGTCCTGTATGGTGAGTGACAGTTTTTGTCCAGAGTGTGAGGCGCTGTACACAGCTGTTTTTGGATAACTTTGCCATAAGAAGTTCAGTATTGAGGTTTGTTTCCTGTCTGTTCCTGACATTTTGTTTGAGGGGATCTCATGTACTAATACTGCACTCTTCTCCATCTGTCATCTGTGAAAATAATGTATGCACTTGTTCTAAAAAAAAAAGAACAGCATGATGTTCTATCTTTTACATCTTCTTTCTATCTTTTATTAGTTAAAAGGGTTTATCCAGCGGTCCAAAATTTTAAACATGTTGCTGACATATTGGTAAACATAACAAATATATGCTTACCTCTCCGTGCTCCCTCTGTGTCCTGATGCAATGACCGGTGTCCCCTGCTGTCTCTAGCCGCTGTTAAGTCAAAGATGAGCCTGTCTCGGGAGTGACAGCCCCATCAGCCAATCACTAGCTGTTGCACTGTCCCGTCTCAGTCAGTGATTGGGTGAGCAGGCTGTCACTCCCAACACTAGCTTGTCTCGGAAGTACCAGCAGCTACAGACACCAGCGGCCACATAGGAACACCGGGGGAGCACGGATAGGTAAGCATAGAATGTTTATGTTTATTAATATGGCAGCCACATGTTAAAATTTTGGACCGCTGGATAACCCCTTAAAGAAAAGAAAACCTATGATGACCACATACCTTGTTCCTTTTAAATTCACAGCCAAGCATAGGTAGCACTAAGATTAATGTTCACACAGGGCACATATGCTGAGGATTCTTTACAGCAGAAGATCCAGAGCAAACCTACAACAAGGATTTTTGCGCGTCAGGAAATTTTACTTGCCGATTTACTGAATGTAAACATGCCCTATAATATATTGGTATACATTACAAACATTGCTCATTTTTACTGCTGCAGAAAATCCACAGCATATCCACCCTTACAGTATGCGGACCCCACCAAACAGCGTTTTGTACCTCATTTTTCTAGACCCCTGTGAGGGTGACATGGAAAACGTTCTCATAGCTAAACATAAATCATCATCATCATCATCATCATGCCTTTAGCTAGTCTGTCATCAAGTTCCAAGTCTTTGCAGAGCTTACAGCAGTGTGGATATTAATAGTGTGTCTGTGTTTTGAGAGTCCACAAACTATTATAGGAGGAAAATAAATTCAGACGGGTCCTAATTCTTTCATTTATCATTTTCTTTAAAGAGCTCTTGGTTGCTCTTTCTATCCTCTGTCTAGCAGTTAATTATATCTCAGATGTCAAGAGTGATTAATATTGTGCAGAATTCAATTCTCCAAGAAGATTACAAACCAGCCCTTCTAATTCACAGACCGGAATTCAGGGCCCATCGTAAGCGGCAACTACTGCAAGTTATGCATTATATACCATATAATAAACTGTCACCTAAATAATGATGTATAATAACTGATATTACTATGTGAATCTCATATGCTTAGTAAAAGGGGACTGCAGAGAATAACGATTTGTGAAAAAAAAAAAAAAACATTCTTAAAATCGCTTTGTAATTGAACTTAATTAAAATAAATGTGTTTTTTCTATTTATATACTACCGTATTATACATTAAATGGCAGCAGTAACCTCTCTGCTGCCACCGATGTTTGTGTTGGAAATTGCAGGCATGTCCAAGACCTGGTCCCTGCTCCAAACAAGCAAAGTTCTGCAGAGGCTGCCACGCACACAGCGCCACTGACAGACAGCCTCTCTTAGGGCCCTATTACACGGGACGATTATCGAGCGAAAAAGCGTTCGTTCGAATTTAAACAATCATTGTTCTGTGTAATTGCAGGCAACGATCTAAAAATCGTTCATATATCGATAGTTGATTTAGATTTGAAACCTAAAATTATCGTTGTTCATTCGCTAATCGTTCGCACATTCCACATTCGTTCGCTCTAGTTCCGCATTTGTTCACTAATCGTTCAGCGTAATTGCACATTGTTCATTTTTCAGGAGTAAACTATCATTCTGTGTAATATGGTGAACGATTTCAGGTTAAGGATGAACGATCTTGTTTGCGATTGTTAGTCGTTAATTGTTAAAAATCACTTTGTGTAATAGGACCCTTATGGTCCTTTTACACGGAACGATTGATCGTTCGAATTTGCACGATAACGATCGAATTCGAACGATAATCGTACGTGTAAATGCAGTGAACGATCAAACGACGAGCGATAAATCGTTCATTTTGATCTTTAAACATGTTCTCAAATCAACATTGATCGTTCGCAAAAAATTCGCAGATCGTTCAGTGTAAACAGTCTTTCAACGATTTCACCTATCTGTGAGATAGGCTTAAACGATCGCATAGCGAATTTTCCGTACGATGTATCGTTCTGTCTAAACGCTGATCGTTATAAAAAAAAAAAAACATCGTTCATTCAAAATCGTTATTCGTGCGACCAGGCGATTTATCGCTCCGTGTAAAAGTACCATGAGTGTAGTCTTGTCATACTTGATCAGAGAAGGGGAGTGGGAACCAGGGTTGGACAGCCCTGCAGTTCCTGACTCAAACATCATCAACAACAGCAGGGAAGGCCCATGTGGCCCCCTACTGCTGCCACTCAACCTATAATAGTTTATACATAAAAAATCATAATGTGTATATAATTTTAATGAAGTTACATTACAAAGTAATACTTAAACAGTTGATATAGGTAGCAGAAAGGAGGTGATTTCTATTAAAAGACATGGGTGTGGTAGCTTGCTAAGAGCTTTTCAGGCAAGGCAAGGAAAAAATCAGCAGGTTAGATGCTGCTTTAAAAAAAAAAAAAAAAAAAGTAATACTCACCTTTAAAGTGTCACAGTCATTACAAAAAAAGTCCATGTCCAAGTGTTCAGACATTATAAGCCTGAGAGTGGACATGCTGTAGCGTGGTCTTCTCCTGGCTCGTTCGCCCGATCAGTACGGGTCTGAACACTCACAACTGGAGCAATCAAAACTTATGACATGTCAAGTTTTTTTTTTTTTTTATAATGACAGGTACACTTTAAGCATTCTCCGTTGATGCTTTCTGGATCCCCCCTATCAGTTGCGGTTAATACAGGTCCAGTGATGACATGTCAACACGTCCAAGCTTTGACTGTCCAGACATGATGGGAATTGTAGTTCTGCAAAAGCTGTAAGGCCGTCAGTTTGGACTAAAAGGAGAGTATTAGGCCAGGGGTATATTTGGAGGCATAATGTTTTTAGGGACAGATCTATAGGTGAAAGGCTTCTTGTGACGCCCACAGATAGAACTATTGGCCATTACATATCCATTACATATCATATTCTGTTAAACCTGTTAAAAAGACAATTTGTTATTCTAATCTATAACGTCACATGACTATTAGCTGCCCATGCGGAAACACAAATCATGAGCTGTACATCTCTGTATAAACTGCCTCATGTTCCCATGTAAACTGTAATGATCTTATGTGGAGATGGATTTTATTTGGCTTCTATAAATGCTGAATAATTTGTCACCTGAACAGTCATACGCAGTAGATCTGTGTATCTTGTAGAAGAGATGTGTCCAGTAGCACAGTATTAAAGAGAATTCTTGTGCACAAGCAGTGAATTGCTTTCCTGAAGCGATATAACTGGCAGGCGATGGGGGTGGGGGGAGGGGTTAGCTGTAAAATTATTCTGTGCACGCGCAATATTCTCTCAGATTGGAGCAGATGTGTGTGTGTG
The DNA here is from genome assembly GCF_027789765.1 of Dendropsophus ebraccatus. NCBI lineage: Eukaryota > Metazoa > Chordata > Amphibia > Anura > Hylidae > Dendropsophus > Dendropsophus ebraccatus. The sequence continues at coordinate 128,757,670 of NC_091458.1, forward strand.
ACACAGTGATATCTATCACAGTGACATGAAGCTCAAGGTGACATTGTACAGAAACAAAACAGCATTGAGCTGTCAGTATACTCGGAGATGATGGGCCTTGCACCTCACCAGCTGTGTCCAAAATACTTGTTATGGGAAAAAAGTCATTCACTTGTGTTATCTGACAACCGAACTTGTTCACTGTGCTTGAAGAATGACAATACCAAATAATATTTCATTCTCCTCTTGGATCATTAGTTGATCTTGGTCAGCTTATGTCTTTATTAACTAAGGTTACACTGTATATACTGTCATCTTTACTTACAAAAAAGGAGCCCATGGAGCCTCATTTAAGAGTTTTTAAAACATGGGACTAGCCAGATATCCCTCCGGGAAGGACCAAGACAAGGGGTGGCCCCTGTAGGGAAACCACCAAATTAAGTGGCCCTATAACTCAATTTAATGACAAGAGGAAAAACCAAGGCCAGGTATCCATCCACAGACAGCTGTTTCAGGGTGTTGCCCCTCATCAGTGTGGATCAGGATTCTGGCTAGGTGGGAGCAATGCCTAGTAAAGATATAAGAGAAACAGATCACTGATCTCAGGGAGACCAGCCAAAGAGAACACTGCCAGCTGCTGGTTATAGCGCTCAATGCAGTGAAAGCCAAGGTGCATTGCTCAGTGATCTGTTTCTCTTATATCCTTACTTACAAAGTGATGAGGCAGCTATTTAGGTCACCCCAGTCCACCTACTTGTAAGTTTGGAGGCTATGCACATTACAGGGCATTACAGGCCCGAAGCACCATGTAGACCCGTAGAGACTACAGGTGTCTTCACATGAGGTATAAAGCCCTTCATGATGTGACTTCTGTAATAAAGATAAGCCACAATGCAGATGTAAACAGAATATAACCATAATAAGTTAGTTACAATAGACTTGGCATATGATTAGATGTCAATGCTATTCGGAACCGATAATAAAATTGATAATAGGGAAAGTGAATACTACTGGATATCTCCTGACACCTGTCCAATGGTGGGATATTTTAGGGAGCAGATTTGTCAAAATTTTAAAATATTATAATAATTACTATATATGATTATTATTTATTATTAATATATTTATTTATTTATTTTTTGCTGGCTATAATAGAAAGCCATTGGAACACAGTGGGAATAATTGGGTCCTGGCATTCATGGGGATGTTACTTTGGCAAATACCACCTATATATTATATATAACATCTAAATATTGTAAAAGAGGAGCCCGTGGAGCCTCATGAAAGAGTCTCGAAACACAGGACTAGCCAGATATCCCCCCCCCTTGGCTGTGTCCTTCCCGGAGGGATATCTGGCTAGTCCTGTGTTTCGAGACTCTTTGATGAGGCTCCACGGGCTCTTCTTTTGCATATTTATGTTTCCCAGGGGCAATGCACCTAGGACTCCACTGCATTGAGCGCTTTCACTAGCAGCCGGCAGTGTTGTCATTTGGCTGGTCTCCCTGAGATCAGCGATGTGTTTCTCATATATCTAAATATTGTGAAGATCATGTACACCCCTTCATAGCAAAACTATCTTCTAAAGGTAGCGTCCCCTTTCAGCAGAATAACACGCCCTGCCACACTGCAGAATTGTCCAGGCATGGTAATGGACAAAGAGTGTGTATCTGGAGGGGTTATCCAGTGTGTGTGTGTGTGTGTGTGTGTGTGTATGTATGTGTGTGTGTGTGTATATATATGTATATATATATATATATATATATATATATATATATATATATATATATATATAAATTTATTTTTTTTACATAATGCTGCTCTGTTGCAAAACGTGATAAACATCTGATGTATACCTTTCCACGCTCCCCCTGTGTCCTGGTGTCGCCGCCACTTCAAAGACCAACTTGTCTCTGGAGTGACTGACTGAGGTGGAACGTGGACAGCGATTGGTGGAACAGACTGTCACTCCTGAGACAAGTTTGTCTTTGAAGTGGCGGCCACAACAGGGCACTGGGGGAGAGTGGAAAGGTATACATATGATAATTGTTTTTTTATTAGATAGATAGATTTATTTTTTCTGATTCATTAATTATGTTTTAAGGGAGGCCTGGATGCTTTTCTTGATAAATATATTACAAGTTATGAACACTAGATTACATGTGATGCTGATCCGGGGATTTATTCTGATTGCCATTGGAGCCAGGAGGGAATTGTCTCCTTGTGATGGGGCAATTGTCATCTGCAGTAAGGTTTCTGTAGGTTGAACCTGATGGACTATTGTTTTTTTTTAACCTTATTAACTGTAACTATGTTAGATAAGATCTGGAGAATTTGAAAGCCATCTAGTCTAATCCTTGGATGTTCCACTTGACACTTAGGATCCTTTTACATTGTCCGATTAAATGTAAGGAGCATTTCTAAAATGTATCATTTATTGACATGCGGCAGATAATAACAGATGTTTAAGAGGTACTCCGGTGAAAATATTTTTTAAATCAACTGGGTCAGAAAGTTAAATAGATTTGTAATTTACTCCTATTTAAAAATATTAAGTCTTCCTGCAAGACATACAGCAGCTAATAAGTACTGAAAGTGGTGTATTCTGCTGTCTACTGCAACCTCTGTCCGTGACAGGAACTGTACAAAGCAGTAGAGGGTTTTCTGTGGATTGCTAGTTCCTGTGGATTGCTAGTTCCTGTGGATTGCTAGTTCCTGTCACGGACAGAGGTGGCAGCTGAGAGCACAATGTCAGACTGGAAAAAAAATACAGGACATACAGCAGCTAATAAGTACTGGAAGACTTTTAAAATAAAAATAATTTACAAATTCATATTACTTTCTGTTACCAATTGATTAGATAAACATAATTTTTCGTCAGAGTACCCTTTTTATTGGCTGCTTGAATGATGCAGCAATTGTTTGTGTCATCTGTGCGATTATTCATGTTTTTAAAGGCAGTGCAAGCGTTTGCGGCCGCATATGGCTGAAAATCGCCAAATGTGAAAGGACCCTTAGAACACTTAAAGTGACACTGTCACCTCCTTTTTGAATTCTGACATCTCTACACAGGTGTAAAGGCTAAATTTAGCAGTTTTCATACCTTATTTTATATCATACGTCATGGTGCTTGTTCAAGTAATCAACTGCAGATTGTGTTAAGTGGCCAGGGCCTCGCGGCATTAGCGCTACTTAGCCCCGCCCACAACGGCACAGTTGGCCCCGCCCCCTCGCCGGCCATTGGAACAGGCTGGCCGAAAGGTATAGACCCCACCCACCCCCTTTACGTCAGCCAACCAATGGGCGTCAAGGGGGTGGGGCCGACGGGCCGTTGTGGGTGGGGCTAAGTGGTGCTAATGACACGAGGCCACGCCCACTTAATACAATCTGCAGTTGATAAAAGGACACTTTTTACTTGAACAAGCACCATGACGTATGATATAAAATAAGGTATGAAAAATGCTAAATTTACTCTTTACACCTGTGTAGAGATGTCAGAATGCAAAAAGGAGGTGACAGTGTCACTTTAAGTCATGGGTCTCCAAACTGCGGCCTTCCAGCTGTTGCAATACTACATTTCCCATTTGTCATGCCTGGACAGCCAAATCCAAAGCTTTAGCTGTCCAGGCATGATGGGAATTGTGGTTTTCCAGCTGGAGCTGGACTAAAAGGATCTGCTGTTGGAGCTGGACACTGGTAGGCATTTTTTTTGTTAGTCATATGGCGTCAGTGCCTAATAGGTCAGACCTGACCTAACACAAAAACCACCAGTAAAATATTGTAACTAGTGTATTTTCTATATTCAGAAATCTATATAATAATTGACAATGTAAGAAAAGTGGACATTTTCCTCAGTGAAGTACAAGTGTGTTTCCTTAACTTTGTGCACTGTTTTTATTGTATAGTATTACACTATATTTTAGTTAAATGTTTACATTTTCAAATTTTTACTCTAGAATCTACGTTGTGGCACAACTGGTGTGGTGACCTTTATCCGCGGCAACATGCTACATGTGGCCTGGTTGGGAGATTCACAGGTGATGCTGGTACGAAGGGGACAAGCTGTGGAACTGATGAAGCCACATAAACCTGACCGAGAGGTGAGGACTATGGACCTCAGGCATCTTTACCTGAAATGTACCGTATATGTGAATAGCTCAGTGGTCTGGAGAATGCCTTCAATAATATAGGAAGAAGTGGATTACTATTGTGGAGCTTTAATCATTGCCTATTTTATACTAGATTTAACTTATGCATAGCTGGAGCTTTTAAAGCCCTTTTGTTCCAGTTCTTTAAGTGGTTCTGTACTTTTTTGCTGCAAAAAGAAGGGAGCAAGTCAGGGGGATGTGGGAAAATAATAAACAACCTTAACCCGCCCTTTCTCGTGCCTCTATTACACTGCTCTCAGGTCCCACTGACTGCCGCAGGATGTAATTTTCAGCTGGAAACTGGTTATGTCACGTACCGGACTCCAGCTGCAACTTCACGGCCAGGCTGAGCAATTTTCCGCTCAGCCAATTAGAAACTAAGGTGGTGTCCTGCCCCAGTCACTGATTGGCTGGGCTGGCAATCACTCATCCGGGTATGTGACATTTCAGCTGGAAGAGCTGCAGGTCACCGGTGGCTGCCAGCGGGACCCAGGAGCAGCACTACCGGACACGAGGACAGGTGAGTTCACTTTATTATTTTCCTGCACCCCCCTGGCTTCCTGCCCTTTTGTTTTTTAAATTTGGTGGGACATTACCTTGTTGGGTGTACAAAATTATTTTTAAAGGAGAAGATTTTTAGATATTTAATGGACAGCAGGGTTTCTCAAACTTTTTTTTTCTTTCGGGCGTCTCCAGCAGTCTAAAAGAATGCCAAATTGGAGCTAGTGGCAGCTTGTTTGTGTCTTCACAACACTTACCTTCTACACACTCCTGTCCAGTTTTAAAGGTCATCTTAGATTAAACAATAAGTGATTGATGGCTTCTTCTGGATTAGTGATATCCTGAATCAGTGGGTTTGTTAGGATTTGAGGCATACTGTCCTCATCAATAGTTGGATTATGCTTGCCCAGTGAGGTCTCCTCAAAGTTTGGGAATAATCTCGATTGCATCTTCTCCGTGCTGCCTATTTTCTAAATCAGAATTTTTTTTACGGCCGTAGTAATCTACTTGGTGCCATTCTTTTCCCGTATCTCAGAATGATCAACACTGGAGATACTGGTTAAATTCCAACGCTAAAATATCTGCTTAACAGGGCAGCACTTGTACAGCATTACTGCTAGTAAATTGAGTGCCCAACATATTATGTTCACTATCTAAGAATTAGTTTAATTGCTTTTTCCAATTCAAACCATTGCTATGGTTTCATCTTTTACGACCCTTAAATCGCTGCTATTTGGGATTAATATAATGAACAACCTTCTGTCATCCAACAAACCTTTTTGTTTCCTTAATTTTTAGGATGAGAAACATCGTATTGAGGCCCTCGGAGGTTGTGTGGTCTGGTTTGGTGCATGGAGAGTTAATGGGAGCCTTTCTGTCTCTAGAGCTATCGGTAGGAGATTGACTTTAATTAATTCTTTCCTCTTTTCTTTTTCCTTATGGTCCTGGTTTTAATTAAGTGTTTGATGATCTCAGACTTCTAGAAAGCTAAAGAAACATGAAACAGAAGAGAATTTATACAGGGAAATCCAAATTCATCTCACCTAGGATGCAATTAAATTGCAAAAGCCCTAGACTCTATTAACTAAGCTGTATAATGTATTTGAGAGCGGTGCTAACATTCTAGGTTGTACCCACTGTATAATAGACCACTCGTTAGAACAGTCGTAATACATTGAATGACCACTCTATTAGAGACACCAACCACAAATCCGTGGATTAATTTCAGTGTCTAGCCACATTAGAATGGAAAAATTGTGTGGCCAAGTAACGTTGAACTTGTCATTTGATGCTAGTCAAACTTGTATACTGAGAACAGGGTCATTGAGGAAGAACATTCAACTAATGGGGCTCTTTTGGATGGAAACAAGTGGTCAACAAAAGAGGTTAGAGGCTGATGTCAAGAATTCTTTGGCAAATCACCATTAATCCATGAACCTTTCTGTCCGGTGTCTACAGTCCTGGTTGGTGGAGGTGGTGTAATGGTGTGAGGAACGTTTTCTTGGCACAGCATGCATTTTCTGATAATTGAGGATGGATATTTGGACAGCGAGGTCTATCAAAGCACAAGACTGATGAAATGAATTGCAATTTACCCTATGGCCAGAGAACACTTTCAGCAGAACAATACCAAACGAGTCTCTAATCAAGTGGTTATTTATTGTATTGAGATATATTGTGCTTGACTAATTGTATGAAGCTTTTAGGGCTATTAGTGTAGAAATTTTTCAACCTACCACATAAATACCAAAATGCCTTATTTTAGTGTTACCATAACAGGCTATGTGCAGCATTTACTTGTTTCATTATACTCTTTGGGGACCTGAAAGTGTACTTGAGGTACAAAATAACATGTCATTACATTCCTCTAAAATATACTATTCAATCATATGTATATGAAAAATAATTTTTGACACTACCCCATTATAGAGAAGTTTCCCCCATCTTTATAGCATCTGTTTGAAATAATTGAATAGATTGGTGGCCACAGATGAGCATGTGGCCGGGCATCCCCAGAACCCTATGGAGAAAATTTATCAAACCAGCATACAAGTAATGCCAGTCTTATAGAAATCCCTGTGCCGGATTTAATTCAAAAGGTTTTCAGGAAATGTAATTTAGAGGTTCCCTTAAAAAGTATAGCTGACTATTTCCAAGAAATTGTTAATTTTTTTTTAGGAATCTATGATTCTGTTTTCTTTGTCATACAGGGGATGCTGAGCATAAGCCATATATTTGCGGTAATGCAGACTCTACCTCCTTGGTCCTTGATGGTTCTGAAGATTATCTCATTTTGGCTTGTGATGGTTTCTATGATACAGTAAATCCAGATGAAGCTGTAAAAGTTGTATCTGACCACTTAAAGGAAAACAATGGAGACAGCAGCATGGTTGCCCATAAACTGGTGGCATCAGCCCGTGATGCTGGCTCCAGTGATAACATCACAGTCATTGTAGTGTTCCTTAAGGACCTTAATCCGACATCCAATTCAAGCCAAGATAATAACCAAGCTGAGAATTCTTTTGACGGAGGACAGGAAGATAATGGAGATGACAAAGAGAATCAAGGAGAGTGCAAAGGATCATGGCCTCTTCATCAGTGTTCAGCCCCGGCTGATCTAGGAGGTTATGATGGCAGAGATTCTTTCACAGACAGAACTAGTTTGAACCTTGGTCCTGAAGCGCAGGTTATAGAAAAACAAGACTATGTAGACCCATTGCACGGAGGAGGTGGCAAACCACATAGTGCCAAATGTTTGCCATGGTCCCGAGTATCCAGAGCTAGCTCACCAAAGAGAGCCAAAGGAAGCAACGAATCTGTGAGAAAGGAGTCTTTAGAATGTCCACCTGCTTGTGGAGAGAAAGAGTGGGATGAAAGTATATCTAGAAATAAAGGCTTGGGATATGTGAATATCTTGATGCCCAGAAAGGAGAGCTTACACTGCCCTCTGGAGTTAAAGGATGAATGTCTGAAAGGAGTCATGAATGGTCCGACACGTGCATCTCCTGTACGTTTCAGAGTGAGGAGAGGTGGGACAAAGGCCAAGCCAAACTTTCCAAAGCTCCTATCTTCCCAAAAGCCTTCTCACAAAGCACGGTCCACTTTATCAGTGCCAGTGCAAAGCATTGGCAAACATAGGATAGCAGTACATTGTCCTGTAGCTTCTAGGAAAAGTCATCTTAGAGGTCATTTGATTAATATAGCATTGTTAAAAGAGAGCAACTGTATAGCATTGGCAGACCTGCGTAGGATCTATCAAATGTAAAAGGAAACCTGATCTCCTCTGTGTGTTATATAACTGTAGTGCTCCAGTGAATTAGGTTAGATAGACCCAAACCTTAATGGCATCATCCTCCTCTTCCTCCTCTCCTAGTGTATTGATATCACCCAAGTAGTGCACAGTGTGGTACTCTATTTACATACAGATAAACATTCCCATAGACACGTCAGCTTGACTTTGTTGATAAAGGAAGACCTAACATTTCCTTTTTCACGTGCAGCAATTTGGGGATGGAAGGACAATGTAGGTCATATAAAACAGGGAGCAATGTCCTTTGCTGTAAGTGAACGAGTAGGAGATGTATGTATCTGGTATACAATCCACAATGTAACCTCTATGAAATGCAGTACAAACGGTCAACTCCATTCAAGGCGTCTTTTGTGCGAGTGTGTGTGTATATGTTTGTGTGTCTCATGAGGTTTTTGTTCAAAATGCATGTGGTTATGTGGTCCTGGCCTTTAGCTGAAAAGGTTGCTATGCCCAATGATGCAGCTTATAGAGGTTTTAACCTTCACTGATAACTACATTGGTTCTAGCAGTCAATAGATCAATATTAAACAAAGGAAGCAGGTAATTGCAAAAAGAGTGTTCTGGCTTCAATGATGAACTGGAACTCTCAGCAACTCTCTACTGGAACCACTATTGCAACTGTATATTTACCTCTTAAGTATTCTTTATACACAAAAAGCTTAGATCTTATTACAACCAGTTATTTTTCTAGTTTTAGATAGATGTCACACTTTATTAAGGCAATAAGGCACTGCTGGAGTACAGTGAGATATAGCCAATTTTGAGCGATTCCTGCGGATAAGCCAACCTCTACAGCATGAGGACACTCAGGTATTAAGTCAATATCAACATTATAGAAACCATCCCATATGTTAAAGTTCACTATCCACTATTCGTTATCCTATTAAAGTGGGTTTAGTTATAAGAAATCCGATCCAAGTTCAGCTTCAGACGTCTCTCATTTCTGAGTACAATAAGAGGACATTCACTCACAGAAGTGTTCGCATCCACCCTATCATATTTAATCAAACAACAAAGAAAGGGGGTTATTACTGTGTTAGCACATCATGTATATTTAATTATACAGCACAGCATGTTCCCTTCCATATGGGTTCATTGACCTTCAGGCAGCCTTAATTTCATGCATCATGTTTCCTTTCAGAAAAGATGGTGTAATATCAGTTTTGCAAAGACTTGTTTTGGATGGCGATGGTTATAAAGCAAGATGGTAGATCTCAATTAAGAGATTTATCAACCAAACCCCATCTTCCTGTTTCATTTATAATTTTGTGCATACATAAGATGGACTTTCATGAATAGTAGAGTTAACAATACTAAATGGATGATAGAGAATACCAGGATTCCACTATACCATTAACTGTTTAACTATGTATTCATAGTACTCTCTGATATTATTGGTACACTCTTTCTTATAGGCAGAAGCAAAGGTTATGTCCCAAGATCATGTCTTTAAAGTGTCACTGTCGTTATAACTTTCAAAATCTAAATAATAGTAGATGTGATATGAAGCAAGTTTGCAATATACATTCAGATTTTTTGTTGTCATCATGCTGTAAAACAAAGCTGAACTTACCAGAAATCCAGGTCCAGTCTCCTGAAGGCAGACTTCTGCTGGTTGAAAAAAAAAACAAGCTAAGGGAGCATTCACACGTTCAGGATCCACAGCAGATTTGAAGTTGTAGATTCAAAACAAATCAAATCTGGGTCATCAAATCTGCTGCAGATCCTGTACATGTGAACACACCCTAAACAGTGTGTTCCGGCCAGTACAGAGAGTCAAGGCTCAACATGTTTGTCAATCACGTGACTGCCTTCTCTCTGTGAGCGTTCAGATGGCCTGGGATACACGGGGCTTCCTGCTTACTGACTGTTTCGTGAGAAAAAAAAAAGTCAGAAAACAGGAAGTGCCATGTTTTCCATGATAACTGGAAAAAAGGATTGTAAATTGCAAACTTGCTTTTGTATCACATCTACTGTTTTAGGTTTTGAAAGTTATTACGACAGTGACACTTTAAATGAGAAGTCTAGGCTCAGACATTTGTTTTTTCTGAACGCAGTTGGGGAGGAGGTGACTGAACATAACAACATGCACTTTCCTCCCTGCCTCCTGCCCTGGGGTCTGCTGTCATCAGCTCCAATTCCTGATTCCTGGCTGCTTTAAGGCCTGAGTGGGGACCTGGGACATGATGTGTCAGGCCTGCTAAGCCAGTCAGCGGCCATCATGGGGTCCCATCTCGGCCATTGCCTGGCTGAGCGGGCCATAAAAATCATTTTCCAGGTCCCCACTCAGACCTAGAAGCGGTCGAGGATTAGGAACTGAAGCGAATGACAGCGGACCCCAGAGCTGGAGCCAGAGAAGTAATTGCATGTTATGTTCACTTCTCCTTTAACATTTATACATCTCCTTAGGCTGAAGTCTAATACATTAAAAACTAAGTCCTATAATGGAATGGATAGGAGAGTGTTTTATAGTGTAGTAGGAGGATCAGTATTTTTATGGGGTATCAGTGATGGCTTGTTTTCTGTGACAAAAAACTAACATTATGGTAGTTCCACAAAATTCAATATGAAAAAAATAATCTTCTCATCTATACTGGTGATCCTTATTAGTGCCGGTATATTCTAACAGTACATACATAGAGTATAGCAAAGACAATTGTCCCTTGGTGATAATAACAATATAATAGTGCCATTTAAAACCCTATGTGCAGCATAGTCAGTTCTGTGATGCTTTCAGTGTACACTATACCCTCACCAGTTTTAAAATGTGATGGCATCATCTAGACACCCCAGTTACATGCTATGTGCCTTGTAGAGTAACCAAACTAATGCAGGACCTCTAAAGTGAAATATGCACCCAAGAATATTTGTTGTTCTTAACAATAAATCTAACTAAGCAATACTTTATTTGCTGTGTCCATCCTACTGTAAAGACTGGCATAACTGTGACAGCAGAAATAATGCCAGATCTTCTCATGGGTTGTGCCTGGTATTGCAGCTCAGTTCCACTGGACAGGTTGTGCTGCTCCGTGTTTTTTTTTTTGTTTGTTTTTTTTCTAAAGAAGAGCCATGTTTTTATAATCCTGGACAACCACTTTAAGGTAGAACAAACAAGAAGTTGCCCAGTGATTAAGATAAAGGAAATTCTATAATATATTTATTTATACCTAAACACTAATAATTCACTTGTATATAGAAGAGTGTCGCACCTTAAAAAAAAAGTGGTACTTAAAACAGTATTGATTTAAAGGGGAAACCTGCTCACAAGTGATCTTCAACTGAGATGTTATTAAATTAAAGTTATCATTTTCATAATGCCTGAACCACAAGTCATCAGGGCGGTCTCTGGCGGCCTCCCCCTGCCTAGTGGCTTTGATTGATAGGTCTCTCCTACACAAACAATAGGCTGGAGAGGAGAAGCCACTGGGGATTGCCCTGATGACTTGTGTTTCAAGCAGTCCAAGTGATGACTGGTTCCATCTAGAGCGGAGCATACACATCAGACTCTCAGCTCAACCTGGGACTGTCCGACCATATAATGTGGATGGTTGTCTCATAACAGACTGTTAGCCATGTCTAAAGATGTCATGTTAGCCATGTCTAAAGATGTCAGTAAATATTAGATGAACTTTAGCTGATACAACAAATTCTGTCAGAATTAGCCAACTGTCTAACTTTTTTTATTCAGATCCCAGTTCTTCACTGATACCAGGTGTCTGAGGACAGAATAATGGGGTATGTTTGGTTATTTCTGGCACTCAATTTGTTTTACTGGGAATGAAGGATTACTTATCCTCCTCTATTCTCATTAAACTAATTTTTAATTCCAAAATTTACAATAAAGTATTAGTGGATGGGATAAAGACTTAAAGGGCTTATCCAGCCTTTGAAAGAAAATGGCCATGTTTTTCTGAGACTGCACCACTTTTGTCTTCAGTTTGAGTGGGGTTTTGCAACTCTAAACTCCATTCACTGCTATGGAACAAAGGGATTTTCCAAGTTATTTGGTCAAAAAAACTTGTCTTGTCATATAACCATGGCTGGCTACTAGAGCCAAAATTGACTATAGAAGCCAATGACACATATTATATGGCAATACAAGTATATTAGAGCCATGATAAAATAAAAAAAACAAACAAACTTTAATTGCAAACCACACCCTAACTGGTTACACGAGTCGTGTTGTCTCTGGAAGACAGTCTCTAACAGAAGCCAGTTAGAGATTAAACTGAAGTTAAAACGAGTTATAGGTCATATGTATACATAAAAAGCCATATGCAAATACTAATGCATAGTTTTCAGAGACTTATTGGTGCATTGGTGATAAGTGTTACAGCTAATCAATATGTTCACATTACAGAAGACCCAGTGTAAAAAGAAATTAACAATACATCCAATCTAGAGGAAAATATCAGCCACTAAACTAAAAGCACTGCACCTTCACCAATTCCAACGCAACACGTTCTACAAAGAGTGGGAAATTAGAATGTTTTGTTGTTGAAAAACTTTCAATAAAATGACACAAATAAGTAGAGATGAGGGAACCTGGAGCATGCTTGAGTTGATCCGAACCCGAACTTTCGGCATTTGATTAGCGGTGGCTGCTGAAGTTGGATAAAGCCCTAAGGCTATGTGGAAAACATGGATATAGTCATTGGCTGTATCCATGTTTTCCAGACAAACTTAGAGCTCTATCCAAGTTCAGCAGCCCCCACTAATCAAATACCGAACGTTCGGGTTCGGATTGACTCGAACCCGGTTCGCTCATCTCTACAAATAAGGTGATTACTACATCTGAGCCAACATGTCATATAGTTGCTATGTTTAGAACAGGAATGGGGAACCTTTGCCCCTCCAGCTGTTGCAAAACTACAATTCCCATCATGCTTGGACAGCCGAAGCTAAAGCTTTAGTTGTCCGGGCATGATGGGAATTTTAGTTTTGCATCCCTCGTTTAGAGGGAAATGTAGAAGACCCCAAACTTTTAAAGAGGTTGTATGTGATAATTAAACATGGCTGATTTTATTTCCAAAACAGGGCTACTAGTGTTGAAGTGAATGGGGCTGAGCAGGAGAAAAACTAGCAATGTTATTGAAAATAATCCAAATTTCAAGCAAAGCCAGTTCAATGTAATATGAGTGGAGAACAGCGCTATTTATCCGTTAACTCAATTGTAAAATTGACGTCCGTTTTTGCGTTTTCATCCATTCATTGTGTAGATTGTTCAATATTTTGGGGTGTACACTAGCCCATTGTCGGGTGCCTTCTGCTTACTAGTCAAATGTTTGTGGCAGTGTACAGCACTGAAATATTCAATGGAGAAATGGGCACTTTAAATGTAGCAATGTGAGACATGTTAGTTAAAATTAGAAACGTGTACAGGGTTAGGTGCCGTTTGGTTTTGTTTCTCCAACCATACGAGGGAGTATGGGAGTATGCAATGGGCTCTTTAGCGAGTGGTTGTTTTTTTTTGTGAAATGGGGCATAGCACAAGAAAAATATTGCAAATACACGAGGGATAACATGGACTTTATTTTCTATTATATATGCATTTTGTCTTTGGCAGATGGGTTGCGCAAATTATCAGAGAAGTGCAAACAGTTTTCTGATAATGTAACGGTGTACTTGTTCCTATGGTGGTGTTTTTTTTTTTTTATTGGTTACATACCATGCAACTGCAGACATATCCACCTAACTGGTAGAGACATTTGTAACTAAAGTAAAAGCATGTACAGTAAGTGGGCTGACTTATCCAGTTACCAGAAATATCATACACATAGCGTCTTAATGTGTCTGTGCTACATGGTGTTGCTCAGATATGTCATTCAGCACATTAGAGATTCTGCCCCCAAGTTATTATAATCTGGATACAGGATGTGTCTGAAGGTGTCAATGAGCAGGAAATATACATATAAAAATTGCATGTTAAAGGGATGTAACAGCCAGGAAACTTTAACCCGCCCCCAAGGTACTGGCCTTAACCTGAAATCTGGACCTTTACCTACAATGTGTATATGTTCAACCCTTTCTACCAACCTTGTAAGGTGTTGGTCATTTACTTCAACGAATCTGCTTTGGTGCTTATTGTGATATTAGATTTAAAGGCGGACAAGCTGGAGGTTGTGCAGAAATTAGCCACAAGATAATGGTATGTAAAGCATATCCAGTTTTCATTATCCTGCAGATTAACTGATATCACTGACTTATGATATTGGGTAAGTAACACATACCCAATTATATGTTTTTACACCAGTTTTAGGGTGTCCATATAGTTTCCCCTAATATTTTTGGCAAGCCATGTTTCGTCAAAATATCAGCTTTTTACCCCACATGTTCACTTTTCTGGAAAAAAAAAAAAAGTAGGTGGGGATTAGCAGGATGGACATAGACTCCCACAGGCCAGCAGATTTTAAAATAGCTTTGAAATCTACTTAAAAGGAATCTGTCTTAAATGAAGTCTGCCTTAAATGTGGGCAGCACAAACTAGTGATATAAATGTTGATCAGATCAGTTTATTATTTAAATCATTTAGTTCAGCCGTTCACCTAATATGCAGGAGAATGGGCTTCATTGTGCGCCACTCCCTCCAGCTGCTGATTTGACTGCCTATACACAGCATGGATAAATAACAGCCAATCAGCAGCTGGGGGTGGAGTTTTCTGCTTCTCATGTATATGCAGGACTACTGGGCTCACGCTCATAATGGAGGACTACTTATTATCCATGTTACTCAGGTGGAGATCTCTGGATCAGCTGCGCAGAGCAATATTAGTGATACATCATTCTGTTCAGCTTCTCTATCACTAATTTATGCTAACCTTAGATAGGACACCATAACCTACTGACAGTCTCTTTAAAGAGAATCTGTCTTCTAGCACTGTCAACAGTTAGGAATGTGAATTGCAGATGGTTGGAAACACATGGTACCTTTATATATATTTATATATATATATATATATATATATATATATACACACACATACACACACATATACAGGCAGTGAGACGGCAATACAGCCTCAGCTATGTCAGTCAGCTAGAAGCTGGGCCAGGTATGGCAATCAAGCAGGGATAGAGATGGGAAGGGGGGTTGAGGAGATATTCCAGCTTGCAGCAGTTCAGGGTCTTGGAAAAGCATCTTTGACACTTTGCTTTTATTCTTGTGTGCATTTTCTACATTCTGGAAGCACAGAATTACATTGTGTCTTTCATATAGCTAATAGAGATCCATCTGAACCCGATCGTTCGGTATTTGATTAGCTGGGGCTGCTGAAGTTGGATAAAGCTCTAAGGTTGTCTGGAAAACATGGATACAGCCAATGACTATATCCATGCTTTCCACATAGCCTTAAGGCTTTATCCAATTTCATCAGCCACCGCTGATCAAATGCCGAACGATCGGGCTCGGATGGACTCGAGCATGCTCCAGGTTCGCTCATCTCTAATAGCTAACAATTTGGAATGTGAATCACAACTGGCAGACCTCCATTAAAGTGATATTCTTGCCCCCCCTCTCTTTCCAATGGATAAATGGTCTGTGCTTCCTAATATATCTGGTACATATTATTATCCCCTCACAATTTTAATCAAAATGGAAAAAGTTGAAAAACCAGAGTGATTAGATATACTGTCCATAAAATGAACTGTTTATTGGACTAAGGGTAGGATACAATGTAATGACATTAAGAGGACATTTTGTGTCGCTACTTCTAAGCACTAGCCTTGTCATATCTTATTAATGTGACAGACATTTCACCATAAAGATACCTATATATAGTAGTGGTTTACTGGTCTGATATATATATACTGCTCTGGAATCTATGCTTTAGGCAAAGCAGTTCTTTGTGAAATACAGTGTTCTCTCTTCATTCCACTGGTGATTAGAAATCTGTGCCCTAACTTGCTGCTTGCTGATGTAAGCAATAACTACCCTTATAACTAATGATATATAACATCGCTGTATATTGTAATTTATGACAGTATAACTTGGTGATAATGTAAAGACAAACTATTAGACCGTTATGAAACTATTATAACATTGTATTTATTTACTTGTTAATGCAGAGGAGTAATCCTCAGGTTCTGTGTTCTGTACTTTTAGCGTGTTCCTGGTAGTGCTGATGTGTTACTATAAAAAAAAAAAATATATATATAAAAAAATATATTTATGTATATAATTCAGCTACACACTGGATTATCCCTGTAACATCTGGTGGAAATGACAATATAAGAGTATAGTGTGTTGGTTATGATCTATAACCCCCAAGTCATCAACCTTACACTTCTCATAACTCGCTTGAAAACTTCACTGTGAGTTGAAAATAAACCACTTGGTTTACCTGTATACATCTTAACGTGGCTTCAAGAAGAGGTATCACACCTGCACCCATTGCTGGGAGCCGCTTTGGGTGGAAGATGCGTTATTATACATATGTAAATATTTGATTTGCCTAGAAGTGCCATCAGTATTCTTACAGCGAATAGACACAAATGATAATGGCAATTTCAATTCTAGTTGTGTTTCCATTTTTTGGTTACTTTTGTTCCCTTCTAATTTCATCACGACTTCACTAACCTGAACCTTCAATTTCATATGTTAAACATGGGACATTATTGGATCTTTTCAGTGTTAACGCATTTATGCGTTTTTACTGGTGTTCTTTATAACCTTCATATTTTTATTTTGTTCTACAATTTTACTAGTACAAAAAAAAATATACCGTGAAAAAAGTAAAATGTAATATTTTACAAAAAAGTTAACGTTATTTGGAATGAAAAGCAATTAAAATACCATGAAGAAGAATTTGTGAATCCAGTTTATTGGCAGGTAAAAACTGAAAGTGTTAAGATATATCATATTCATGTATCATACATAATGTTCATATCACAATTTGCTACTTACACCGTAGCATCTCATTTTGGCAAAATGCAGACATAGACCCATTGACTTTAAAGGCACTAATGTAGGCAGGTTGTGCCTATGCTCAGGTTTTTTTTATCTGAGTGTTTCAGCTCAGACCCAAAAGAGCAGCTAACCATGCCATTGGGTCAGGGCCCAACCACAAACCAGTTTGGATCAGCTGACTACACTTGCCATTTAAGTCAGTGGGACCCAGGAGTGTCTTTGCATTTAGATGTTTGCATCCTATGTTGACATGATGTTACATATGTGCAACATGTCTGTAAATCACAATATGAACAAAGCCTTAGATGTGGAATTCTCCAGACTTTTATTGAGAGTCTGAAACCAGAATATGTTTTCATTCATACCCTGCAGTAATTAAGTTTCAGAGCAAATCTTGAGAACTGTAATGTTTTCATAGTGTCATGCAGCTTGCAAACACCACTAGTATCTCAAGGGCTTAAAGCGTAACTGTCATGTTTTTTTTTTATTGCAGAAATCAGTAGTATAAGCGATTTTAAGAAACTCTGTAATAGGTTTCATCAGCCAAAAAAGCCTCCTTCTGTACTCAAGAAGCAATCTCCCAGCCTCCCCCCCTGACTTCTTATCTGTGCATTATCAGGCAAACACGTCTTCATTACAGAGAAGCCAGTGAAGACGGGCTCTGCTCTCTCCATTGTAAGCCTATGAAGGGGGGAGGGGCCGAGGGAGATGAGGGAGCAGGAAGGTGTGACATGAAGGTCAGCTGTTTGTAGACTCTCTGGGCACCAAAAAAAAACAGGATTCTGGGGTCAGAAAGGTTAGTGCTTATCTATGAACTTACTGAGAGAAGATTGCAGGGTGTTGTGCTGTGCAGGACTGCTCCGTGCTCAGTCACTCCTAACAGCCCCTCCCCTCTCCATAGCCACATAATGGAGACAGAAATCCTGCTTCATCTGCAGTGAGGGGGGAGGCTGGGAGATTGCTTTTTCAGTACAGAAGGAAACTCTTAGTACATAAAACCTATTAGAGTTTCTTAAAATCGCTTGTACTGTTATTTAATGTTTTCAGAAAAATGACCCTGAAATGACAGTTACGCTTTAAGGTAGCCATGCACCATACATCATGTTGGGGCCAGGCTTAGAGATGAGCCAATTTACAGTACAAACAAAGCGCATCTCTTTAGCTCGGCAGTCAGTTTATCAGCCTGCTGCCTTTAAAGTCTGGAGCGCTCTGCCCCAGGTGCCTGGAAAAGCTGGATCCAGTCCTGGGAGAAGTTTCCTAGGACTGGATCCAGCTTTTCAAGGCACCTAGAGTGGAGCGGCAAAGACATTAATGTGCGGTATCAATCTACTCTAGAAGGTCAAGGGATACCCATTCCTTACAAATAGGAGTACTTTTGTGCTGGTTTCAAAAAGCAACACAAGTCCAATAACACCCAAAAAGTCTAACCTTGTATTTTTTATTTTTTTTTACCTTGTGTTTACTCAAGTGGATTGTCTGTTTAACCATAAATGACCAGCATAAAACTAACTTCCCATGTGTTATGTCAAAGCAAAGTGGATTTCTACTAGTGTTGTGTTTCCAGACTAAGTATGTTTAAAACTGATCCTATTTGTCCAATTGCTTATGTTCCTGTTTTTCCTTCTGACCTTATTTTAAGAGGTTAAATATTCATTTCACTTATATTGTTCATAAGACCATAAACCCTGGACTAAATGGATAGTCCATTCTGTGTTAACCTAAGATACAAGATGTTCTATCAAATAAAATATTGTTGGGATTTGACCAGTACAGTAATAAAACAAAAATTGTCAACTAGCTATTTTCTAATGTCTTTATTTTGGGATAAACTAAATGGATGTATGAGACTGAGCTACACAGTGACACACAAGCAAACGGTTCACTATATTTGGACTATTCAAAATTTGCAACTCTTTATAAGGGGCCTCTAGTCACTGCTCTCTGTGAGGATTATTGACAGTCAGTGTCACGGCGGCTTCCCGCTGACATGACTAGTTGCAACCCCCCTCTCATCCTCGCATGCCATAATAATTCTCTTCCCGATGTAAAGCTACTGCTGCAGCCGCGGCTGGTGAGCTGCCCTGTAGCTCTATCGTGCTGATTTGTTCCCTTTAACGCCAAAAGTGGCCGCAGAGGCGAGAGGTTAAAAGGGCCCTATTACACACACACATTATCTGACAGATTTTTTGAAGCCAAAGACAGGAATTAATTTAAAAAGAGGAGACATGTCAATTCTTCCCTTATTACCAGTTTTCAGTTTATAACCTGTTCCTATTTTTGGCTTCAACGATCTGGCAGATAAATCTGTGTGTGTAATAGGGCCTTCATTTTCAACAAACCTCTGACAAGTCATAGCGACATATCTGAAGTATCAGTGGGGGTCAGGGGTGCAGAGACGTTTAGTAGCCCATGTTTTTCTGCTCTAAAACTAATGAGAGTGACCTATGGTTGTAACTAGAGATGAGCGAACCGGGTTCGGGTTCGAGTCCATCCGAGCCCGAACGTTCGGTATTTGATTAGCGGTGGCTGCTGAATTTGGTTAAAGCTCTAAGGTTGTCTGGAAAACATGGATACAGCCAATGACTATATCCATGTTTTCCACATAGCCTTAGGGCTTTATTCAACTTCAGCAGCCACCGCTAATCAAATGCAGAACGATCGGGCTCGGATGGACTCGAGGTTCGCTCATCTCTAATAGCTAACAATTTATTGGAGATCTGCAAGTTGCGATTCACATTCCAAAGTGATATTCTTTCCCCTCCCCCCAATGGGCTAAGTGCTGTGCTGCTAAGTACATCTGCCCCATCGTCCTAGTGATCAGCGGAGTCTCAGCACCTAGACCCCCATCTGATATATTGCTGTCAGAAGTTTGTTTACATGATAGTTACACTTTAAAAGGGGCAGAACAACAACAAAAAACACATTTCACTGACTATAGGGCATCATGCTGTGCTTTTTTGGCCAGAGTTTCCAACAGAATCTGAGACTGGGGCTCCTTTGCTGCAGATTTAAATCCAGCCCAGCCTTAAGGCCCTATTCCACCAACAGATCTGACAACAGATTATCTGCCAAAGATTTGAAGCCAAACCCAGGAGTGGATTTGAAAAGAGGAGAAATCCAGTCTTTCCATTATGACCTGTTCTCTGTTTATAGTCTGTTCCTGGGTTTGGCTTCAAATCTTTGGCAGATAATCTGTCGTCAGATCTGTTGGTGGAATAGGGCCCTTACTTTAACTCACAGATATCTGCATTAGCCCAGCAGAAACACCGCCTCTGTGCAGGTTACCGGACTGTAAATTTAGACAGCAAAATGTTAAAATGTTTAGTTTTATTAGCAAAAAGTGCAACAAAATTCCATTCAGTTCAAAATAAACAGATTAAAACAAAACACAAAAACCACAAATAAAAGGACAGTGGACATGACTAGACAGTTTAAATAGCTGATATTCATATTTAGTTATACAAGTACCAGTTTGTCAGGCAATAGTAACAATGCAAACAGCAGCTTGAATGCTAGAAACAGCAGCAACAGGTTTGGCAATGTCTCCATTGCTCACTTGGTCTATGAGGAACAAACATTTCTACAGCTTAAACAAATTAAAAACAGCTGAAATCATACAGAAGAGATTTGGTCACCACTGACAGTTATATGGTAAAACTCTCCTTAGGATTAGACAAATGTATAAATAATTCAGTGCCCAGGCTGAATGTGTGCTGGCGTAGAGGGATCGGTATCTAACTGGGACACAGATTGTAGTAACCCTTGAAGGTGGACAGTAAGTGTATATACAGTACGTGCGCTCTACATAAACCTAAAGTAGTCAGCTTACACACTATTATAAATACACTGGAAGCCTCACAAGGTGGTGATCTGTGAAATGGAATGACAACAGGTTAATAGTTACAACATAGTATTAGAGCTGAACAATCTAGGATAGATGTAATAATATGTTGGAAGCAGGCATTGTGGTTTCCTTGGATGTTGCAGGCAAATCACATTGATCTATAGCCACATGTGACGTTTAATATGACTGATATGTGCCCAGACAACTGCTGGTCTATAGGGGACAAGGCTGTCAACATAACAAAATTATGTTCCAGATGGACATAATGCAGTCGTAACAATTCACTGCATTAATGTTTCCCAGGTGGAGTGGAATATAGTATCACCAGTAACATAGCTTACAGTTAAAGGGGTACTCCGGGCTAGGGTCATTTTCAGTGTACGGCCAGGGAGGGGGTGGATATAGAAGCAGACTGTCACTTACCTCCCCGGTTTCAGCGCCAGGTCCCGTATCGCGTTGCCCCGTTCTCCCGTCCGGCTGTCGCTTCCTGGTCAGAGCTGCGGCTTGAGACGTGACGTCTCAAGACAGCTCAGCCATTCAGCGGCCGAGGGAGGACTCCGCTACGACCGCTGAATGGCTGAGCTGCCTTAAGTAGTCATGTCTCAAGCCACAGCTCAGACCAGGAAGTGGCAGCCAGACGGGAGAACGGGGCGGCGCGTTCTGGGACCCGGCCCTGGAACCAGGAGGTAAGTGACCGGCGGCTTCTATATCCACCCCCTCCCCGGCCGGAGTACCTCTAAGTATAAATAATGTTAAAGGGGTAACCCCTACTGAACACACTAACAGAAGTTCTGGCTCCCCATTTGCATACAAGCCATTAGCTGAGGGAAAAAGACTGCCCCATAGACTGTAATAAAGAGTCCTGTGTGAACACGAGGCACACTTTAGAAAAATCATTGTTGCCCTGCTACTTATCTGTAAAGAATAGTAAGAATATTGCCAATTTACTCCTGTTTTTGTGATTTTTTTTTTTTTTTTTGGGGGGGGAGGAATCAGGCCTAAACAGTCACACATATTGGGAATGCCTTTTGCAGGCATACCCCAAGAGGAACCCTTGAGGTACAGTAGATCTTCACTGTTATTGGGTTTAAAAAAAAAAAAAAAAAAAAAAAAAAAAAAGGCATATCCAGGGAAGTAAAGCTTCAAGTACTTGATCCCCCCCCCATCCATGGACAAAGTATCTATGGATAAAACTAAGCCTATCCAGTAAACAGTACGCATATAAACAAGAAGTATGTCATTGTAGACAAGGCTCTAAAGAATTACTGCAGAAAATATTCTCATTCTTGTGTTCTGCCATCTTAATTCATACCAACAGGGGAGCTTACTATGAGGACCGGTATACAAGCGGCTATGCACCCTGACGGACTGCGTTTCTCTAGCTCTCCTACTAGGAATGTCTTCATTTTCCAATATTTGCATACATGTGAAGGCACACAGTTGCATATCAGTTCAGAAAAATAGGTTTGTGGTTGAAGGATCTAACACATGTGGACCTGAAGGGTTGTATATACTCAGCTATGTAAATACTATAAATCATGCCAGCTCTACTGTTAGGCTGCAAGTGTATTTATTGCTGGTAGTCTTCTAGAACCTAATAAGAATGCTGCCATATCATTATTGCCTTCCCCATGCCTGAGGACACAGAACATAAAAATGATTTTAATATTACAATACAGTACACATACCTTCTTCTGGTTGCCATGCAGATGATAAAGAGTTGATTTCTTAAGGAATTGTACAGTACTGGGCAGTAACCAATCATTGTAATGGATTGAGGTGTCCCTTATTAAATTTGTTATGAGAAGACTTGTCACCACTTCTGACCCAACCATTCTAGGAAAAGTTATTTCAGAATGTTATGGGAGGTCAAAGGTCAGACCTTTTTGACAAGATAAATAGTAACGCCCAGTTGGTAATTTATTCATAATAATTTAAGGGGAACAACAGAGAACCAGCAAAATGCAGCGTTATCTGAGATACCAATTCTGGAACATTTTTCATGTGTCAGACCCTTTTATAAAAAGAGAAAAGAATATGTCCTCAGCTTAACAAATACGACCTGGTATAGATTGACTGTATTGTCCCTTTTTCCCTGCAGTGAGCTCAGTAGATCTACATAATCCAAACACATTAAAGATGTCAAACCCGTGGCCCTCCGGCTGTTGCAGAATTACGATTCCCATCAGGCCTAAACCGCCAAATTTGTTTTGGCATGATGGGCATTGTAGTTTCGGAGTGCCACAGGTTTCACTCCTAGGATGTAGATGATCTCCTCTTACACTGGTGCAAATCAAAAAAGGTATGTGACAAGTGTTATGGGTAAGAGCCTGGTAAAATATTATATATATATCCGCCACAGTGCAGCTAAGACTTATATACTTTATCTTCTATTCTACTGTTCTCTCCTTTGTGAGCAGGATGTTTTTCACCCTCTTGCGCATACAATGAATGTATTTATTAGCTTACATTACAAGACAGCTTTCCATATCCCTTGGCTTACGATGGATACATGGTACTAACCAGAAGGAGATGCTGTTTAATTCTGCACATTTACTGTACAACCCTCTCTCTTAGGACTTGTTTGTAATGCTGAGCGCCATAATTGGTTATATAAATAAGTACAGCAGTGAATGTGCGCTTTAGATCGGATGTAGTCATAAGTATGCTATTGTTTCGTAGTTTGAGTCTTCACCTCAGTTGAAGAAGTCCTAATCTTCCCACCAATTACCTAGGTAAACATAAAAATACAAACAAATGAAAGGGCCGAATACAGCTGAAAGAAAAAGTAATCAATCTTGAGGATTTACATGGATATCTGCAATAATTACTATTTATAGTATGATTCTTATTTAAGTCTCCGTTACTTTCTTTTTCTCCCTGCTCTGTGGATGTTTGTAAGTCAATGTTACGGATTTCTCAAACAGCCAGTTGGTGTTTAAAGGGATACTCCTGGCAAAAAAACATTTTTCTTTCAAATCAACAGGTTTCAGAAAGTAGTATAGGTTTGTAATTTACTTCTATTTAAAAATTCTCAAGTTTTCCCATACTTATGAGCTGCTGCATGTTCTGCAGGAAACTGTGCTTTCTTTTCAGTCTGACACAATGCTCTCTGCTGACATCTCTGGCCAAGACAGGAACTACCCAGAGGAGCGAAACCCCAGCGAAAAACTTTCCTTCTCTGGACAGTTCCAGTCTTGGCCAGAGAAGGGTTTCTATGGGGATTTCCTACTGCTCTGGAGAGTTCCTGTCTCAGACAGAGATGTAAGCTGAGAGCACTTTGACTGAAAAGTAAACGCCACTTCCTGCAGGGCATACAGCAGCTCAGAAGTACAAGACGACTTGATATTTTTTAAATAGAAGTAAATTACAAATCTATATAAATTTCTGAAACCAGTTGATTTAAAAGAACAAAAATGTTTCTGCTCTGTGGGAATTCATCAAGGCTTGCATGCTCCTTTTCTGGTCACATTTCTATGTACTTTAGCATAAAATTGCAAGCATGTGAGAATTCTACTCCAGTTTTCTCATCTAAGCATTATAATCTCCAGCCAAAGGCGCAATATAACTAAAAGAGAAATTTGAAGCAATTGCAAGAGTCTAGTCTTTTGCCCAAGAAGAGATGGTGAATACATATACATCTACAGATTCTCTCTGACGAACATTTACATTTCCTTCCAATGAAATCTAGCTACATCTGGTATATAGAAATTATGGTAGATTAAATCACTAAACAATATGATAAAGATTGCTCAAGTTTCTATTATTCTATTTCTATTCTAAAACCAAGGCACTGTGCTGTCACCAAAGGCTTGTGTGACAAAGACCCTCTACTAAACGCTCCTGCTGACTTCCATGCTCTTCACTGTTCAGGTAGAATGCCTGCACAATGTATTACAATGGTAAAAGGGTTGGTCAGATTCACAGCTCATGCTACTGTAAAAAGCTACCATTCATATACAAGAAAATATGTCAGAAATAAATGTTACCTCCCACCACTGTCGCCAGCAGCAAAATGAAGGTCTTCTGAGCTTATGTTGTGGTCATCTGGAAAAGGACAACCTTGATCTACATAGGGAAAAATATTATATACTTTACCACAAGTAAGTGTACTAAAAAGGATCCATCTAATCCTAGGACAACCCTTCAAAAAGGTCACTATTTTAGAGGTATTCGTTAACAAAAAGTCTAAATCCGATTATTATTTTGTCAAAGTGACGTAAAAATAATGTTTATCATGGAGAGGCAGTATAGTTTTGTACATGTTGTTATATGTAATAAAATGATGGTCATTTAGGCAGGAAGTCAGGGGTTTGCTTGGCAAACTTGTGAGAAACACAAATCTCGACTTTTTTAATCAGACGTACCCTGTGTAACCTATGGAGAGGGAGGAGGTAGATTAGTCGGCAGCAGAGAACAAAGGATTACACAGCGGGAGCTGTGTGAAAGACGGTATTCAGAGGTCAGAACTGATGTCAGAGCAGATAGCCTGGTGATGTAGCTGTAAATTAACTCTTTGTTGTCCTGTTTTGGAACCTCATCTCCCTCCACCCCTCCCCATAAGAGAACCATGAAGACAGGGAGGAGAGCTTCTAACTGCTTTTTCATTTAAAAAAATTAATTTTTTGGCTAATAAACCCAATTAAAAAGTTTCTTAAAATCAACTGTACTATTGATTTCTGCAAAAAAAAAATTTTTAAATGACTTTTTTTTTTTTAGTGTCAGTCATCAAGAAATCAATAGTACAGGTGATTTTAAGAAACTTTTTAATTGGGTTTATTGGGCAAATATGCCATTATCTGCATTTAAAAAGACTCACCCCCCTCCTCTCCTTTCTGTCATCCACTGCTCAGAATCAGGAAATCTCAATCAGATGCGTCCTGTCTGTTCTATGAAGAGGGAAGGGGGTGGGGGGGGGGGGGGGGGGAGAGAAATGGAGGAGAAATGTTGGTAGCAGAAAACAGAGAACAAAGGATTCCTCAGTGGGGGAGCTATTCAGAGGTCAGAGAGGTCAGTGGTGACATCAGAGGACAGAGTCGGGTAATGTAGCTTTTAATTAACTCTTTGTTGTCCTGTTTTGGTTTCTCTTTTCCCTCTCTCCATAGGAGAACAATGAAGACAGGGGGAGAGTTTCAAACTGCTTTTTCATGATAAAAATTTTCGACGTTTCTTAAAAACACCTGTACTATTGATTTCTGCAAAAAATAAAATGTTCACGACAGTGACTCTAAGTTGTACCCCAGTAGCCAACACAGGACTCTCACACATCCTTATTATTATGTGTAGCACTCCAAAGGACATAACATTTTAGCTACATTCAAAGCATCGAAAGCCGGTATTGCAACGTGTGTTCTTTACAAGCAGTTATTACACTAACACATCTGTTTCTTCTCATCCTAGTAAAAAAACGTAAATAAAAACCCAGAGTAATCTAATAAAATAGAGTCAAGTCAATGATAATCTGGTTTCTGACGTTCTAAATCAGCATGAGGAAAATGACGGTGTTATGGTAACCAACCTCTGAAACCGCATATAGCAGAGAAGGTAATAAAAAAAACATACAAACGTAGTCATTACTGCTGGATGGCTGGGAGGGTTCATCATTACTAAAAAGGAAGAATACCATGGACGACTCCCACAAAATAGAAATGCATATTAACAGTAAACAAACAATTGCAGTACATGACATAACCACAAGGTGGTGTGGTCAGATGCCGTTCAAGCTCAATCATTGCACACTTAACTACACTTTTTTCAGGCATCTATGAGAACTATAAAATGTATGATGTTAGAAGTGAACCTCTGGTAATAAGCCTAGCCCTATCAGGTGCTGAATCCCCCATGCATTCAGGAGTGGAGCATACACAATAGAACCATTCGGAAAACGGGTATTTAGTATATAGTCCCAAGAGAGAGAGGAAAAAAAAAAACCTCACCGTCACCAGAAGGTTGTGCTGTGAAAGTGTCATTGAAGCTGCCACAGGTAATACTTTCTTCTTGTTCTTCATTTTCAGTGTCGCACTCAATGTCACTGTCACTACTCATTCCTGGCAAAATGTGAAGAACGTGCTTGGAGCATAAGCCGGCTAATGGAAAAGGGGGGGGGGATGAAAACAGGATTAGAATGCAGAATTGGATAAAACAAACACTGTTAACAATAAAGAATGAAACAAGACATCAGTACCTTACAGTGACCATTCCCGGGCGAGTGTACACTACATTACAGATGTCACTGCCAGTCCTAGCAGTGAAAATGTTAATCCAGTAATCTTGTAAATGAGACTAAATGGTACAGTAGAACACATCACGCAGCAGTGACTAAGCGTGAAAAACGTCTCTTATACCATGTCATTGAAAGACCTACTCTAAATGCCAACTCCTACACACTTTTCACATGCTGCAGATAGGGATGGATGCTGGCACCTTAATAGAAGATCTGTACTACAAACCATCAGTCATTGAAATTTAAATGAGTGCAGAGGTGGAAGAATGCCAGGATATAGCAAGAAATAAATAAAACACACTATTGTATTCAAGATCACTTACAAAAAAATCAAGACTTTTGTCGCTGAAACAGCCAGCAAACAATAGACGCTGTTAGTAATTGTTTAAAAATGCCTACTGAGAAAGCTTTGTGCATCACGTCGTGCCAGCTACTGTATTCTCCTGCAGGTGGGGATCTACGATAAAGCTACAGTATAAGCATTTAAGATGGTGGGGAAAAAGATAGATCATGAACAATGCTTTGGAAAAATAAAAAAACTACAAGAATTAAATGAGGAACCTTTTGCTGTCATGAAAAAAAAAAAAAGTGTATTTTTGTGCTTCTATAGTGCAGTATAGCTATCCTCCCTGAGGACGCTGCTGCTGCAAAACATGTAGAAGGGGCTATTAGGGTTTTAATCAATGATCACATCGGGCTCTGCTGTGGATAGATTCTACATTGCACCATTTTTTTTTCCGGTCTGTACTATCAACAGTTTGTATCAGAGCATTGTAGATTGCGTTTTTAACTTTATTCTATGTACTCCACAATATATTTCATTTTAATTTATAAATTAAAAGTTATATTTTAGTCAGGTTTCCTAAGGGGCAGCGTTATTCCCCAGGCCTTTTGGCCATTTGTAGACCTCATTACATTCACCAAACTTGTCATAGACGCCCTTCCTAGATGCATACATACAATCATTCCTCTTTGGAACGGTCAGGTCTGCACATTATCTACTTAACACCCCCTATTTGCATTTTGACTGCTCTCCACAGGGTAAATGTTACAGCTTTCATTACTTATCACTTATCACACCTCATGGTGCTTGTCCTGGTAAAAAGTCGTTTTTATCACCTGTGGTTTGGTATATGTGGGCGGAGCCTTGCAGTCTATGTGCTACATCGCTCCGCCCCTAGCGCCACCTAGCCCTGTCCCATCCATGATGTCATTTCCGCATAGGCCCCACCCCCTCTTTGGACACTGGTGTGGGACAATCAAGGGGCCTAGAGCTTTAGGCAGGTCCTTCCAATGACTGCTGAGGGGGCGGGGCCTATGCGGCTATGGCGTCACAGATGGGGGTGGGGCTAAGTGGCACATAGGCCTCGAAGCACTGCCCACATATAACAATCCACAGGTGATAAAAACGACTTTTTACCAGAACAAGCACCATGAGGTAGAATATAAAATAAGTAACGAAAGCTGTAACATTTACCCTTTACACCTGTGGAGAGCAGTCAAAATGCAAAAAAGGGGGTGACAGTGTCACTTTAAATCGATAAAACATACTGATTTTTTTTTTAATTAACAGCAATATTTAACAAAAAAAAAAAAAAAGGGATGTTACTAGCGATGGAAGGTGTGTCAATTCAACACAGTAGAAATAGGGTTCTAGTTATTTTCATTACAACCCCTGTGGATGGCCATGTTACTATTTCCTGTTTGAGCGCAAGTACCACCCATGTGTATTTCCCTATATAAAACAGAGGGTGGCACATAGCACTGCACTGTTTTCACTGCTGCAGATTTACAAATATTAGTGAACTCATAGCTTCTCCAATGTCCTCAATTGACAGTCCTGTACGACATGTACATTGTGCAGCAGTGCATGGCCTCAGTGGTCGCTTACAGCATGCTTTGCATATCAGTGACCATTGAATAGATGCTACAACACATGCATAATTTATGCAATGCTATCATAGCATTTGATGTGTGTTATGGGGGGGTTGAGTAAAGCCTCTGTTATTACTTATGCTGGTTCCAGCATGTTGTAAGTTGTTTTTAAATAAATCTCATAATACTGTATACAGTGGCAGATGTTACCAATCACATCCCCCACATCACTAGTTGGTCACATATTTCAATATTCACTGTTAGAATACAAAGCATATACGAAATTATTAATGGCAAATATTGGCCAAGTAAAGGTGAAGAAAGAGGAGCGCAGGAGATAAAACACATTTCACCTTCATCTGGATAAGATGTAGCTCCGTCTGATATCATGGGGTTAATTTCACCTGCATCCTGATCGCTGTCCAAGCTTCCAGGCTGTACAGTATCTTTTCCGTTCCATCCTTTAGAATTTGACCTTTGTAAGAGGATACAGATTTCATTAGTTATCTATCCAAACTAGTACATTATGAGAAGACCATTTCTCACCATATATGCAATGAAATATTTGCCAATTTCTCTACATAGGGAGACGATACAGCACAGTTGCCTGCACAGACTGGGAACGTCATATTGGAGGGATCACTCTCCCTTCCTTCTGCTTCACTGGTCATTATGTTATGGCATATCCCGGAGTTATTTCATGACATTACGATAAGGGAAGACCCCCTTAAATGCAGTATATACATTTACATGGGTATAATAATAAGTTCTAATGTTATAACATACAGCTAGCGACAAGTGTCATGTGACTAAGGCCCCCTTCACACGGACCCATACACTTTAGTCACGGACACCCTTCCGGATTTTTCCAGAAGGGTGTCCGTTCAGGAAAATAGAAACATGTCCTATTTTTATCCGGAATTCCAGCCCAGACGCCCCCATAGAAGTCTATGGGAAGGCCCGAATCACGGGCACTTTCCTGATGTACATCGGGAAAGTGCCCGTGATTCCGGATAGGTGAGAGCCCGCCAGCCCCCGCAACTACTGGCACCCCCACCTCACCCCCCCCCCCTATCCGCCCGATCCGCAAAACCCATCGCCCACCCCCCTCCCGGACCGCAAAGCAGCCGCCCGATCCGCTCTGCTGGCAGCCGCCGGATCACCCGCACCCCCCACGGAACTCACCACCAGCTGCCGACGACGACGGGTGAGTTAAACATCCCGCCCCCCATCCCCCCAGAACTGAAACTCCCATCACGCAGGCCATGATGCGAGTTGTAGTTCTGCAGCCTGTGGCCATCCAGGTTGCAGAAGTACAACTCCCATCATGCCTTGCTGACAGGTCATGATGGGAGTTGTACTTTTGCCGCCTGTGGCCATCCAGGTTGCTGATGTACAGCTCTCATCATGCCTCAGCTGGCAGTCCATGATGGGAGTTGTAGTTCTGCAGTCTGTGGCCATCCAGGTACACTAGGGGCTGTGTGGGTACCTGTGATGTATGTTAGCATACTAGACCATATTGAGAACCCCTTTTTTCTCATCAGGAAATCCTGAAGGTTTTTCCTGATGGTAAAAACGGATTACTGTCAGGAAATCCTGATACTTTCCTGATGACATTTGAGGTCTCATAATCAGGATTTCCTGACAGTAAAAACTGACACAGACGTGTGAATGGGGCCTAATAGTAGCACATGTAAACAGGGGTCAACTGCAAACTGGCCCTAAACCCAACTAGTATTGGCTGGGTGTCTTTTAGCAAACTAAAGAAGCAAAAAATAAAAAATAAAAATCATAAAGAAAGGGGTTCCACATCCCTGTGTCTTACAAGAGCAAAAAGATGTTGGCTGTACTGTTAAACAATTCAAATAGGCTTCCTACATAGATCATCCATAGAAAGACTAACATACCCCAATGTCACTATTTTCCTGGATTTTTCCAAGCACATGGCTTGGATTTCTGCACTGAGGAGGTCCGGCTGTCTGTCTTCTGCTTTAGAGCTGGATGGTGCCTCAGGGCTTCCGTTACCTAGAGATCTTGGGGATCCATGTCTGCTGCCATTCTTGTTGTTATTGTTACAAGCTGAAAACAGGACAGTTCTGTATTAGTATATTAGAAGCTGGAACCATTTCATTGTAAGGAGTGCAAATATGAGGTAGACAAGAAGCTAAAAATCCCAGAATCCCCTATTTTTCTGGATTTTACACAGTACAGAACCATAGAAGAGATCAGCAGTCTGTCTGCAGCCGCCACTCCTATTGCGAGGTGCGACGGCAGTGGATCGTTGCTCTTTAAGCATGCTAAAGAAGAGCCTGTGGAGCCTCATCGGAGTCTCAAAACACAGGACTAGCCAGATATCCCTCCGGGAAGGACCCAGCCAAGGGGTGGCTCCTGTAAGGAAACCACCATATTAAGTGGCCCTAAAAGATAATGTAATGACAAAGGAAAAAACAAGGCCAGGTATCCATCCACATACAGCTGTTTCGGGGTGTTGCCTTTCATCAGTGTGGAGCAGGATTCTGGCTAGGTGGGAGCAATGCCTAGTAGAGCCATAAGAGAAACAGATCACTGATCTCAGGAAGACCAGCCAAACTATAACACTGCTGGCTGCTAGTGAAAGCGCTCGGTGCTCGATGCAGTGAAATCCTAGGTGCATTGCATTTTGGTGGTTTCCTTACAGGAGCCACTCCTTGGCTGGGTCCTGGCCTTCCCAGAGGGAGGCTCCATGGGCTCTTTTGCATATTCATGCTTTCCAGGGGGCAATGCACCTAGGATTTCACTGCATTGAGCGCTCACTAGCAACCGGCAGTGTTATCGTTTGGCTGGTCTCCCTGAGATCAGCGATCTGTTTCTCTTTAAACATGCTGAAAGACATTAAAAGGTGTAATACAGCCGATAATTGCTTCGTATAATAGGCCTTTACTTCAGGCATCTCCGCTGATCATTGGAACCGGAGGTCTCCTGTCGGCACTGCAATTGTTTCACAGCTTATGTGGTTCGGCCCTGTAGATTTACTAGCGGCTGTACCTGGTATTGCAGCTTTTTCCACTGAGGTAAAAGAGACAAACTGAAATACAGGGTACAGCCGATAGTGAACCTGCAGTGATGTGTCTGGTAAGAGACTGTCAATGAAAACACTTCAGTTAAATTACAAGATAAAACCAAATCTTTCTTTATGCCCTATTTACATTACATCTGTAATTGTGTGTTTAGACAAATATATATATGACAGATTTTTAAAGCCAAAGCCAGGAACAGACTATAAACAGAACAGGTCATAAAGGAAAGACTGAGATTTCTCCTCTTCTCTAATCCATTCCTGGCTTTGTCTTCAAAAATCTGTCAGATAAATCTCTGTGTAAACGGACCAGTAGGATGGAATTAGTATGCACATGTGCAAATATTAATAAGAATACCTTCGGCGGGAGCTTGACATTCTCCTTTGGCACGATGGTTGTTGTCCCCGCCATCTACGGCTCTCCTTAAGGAAAGACTTCCTGCTCGCTCGCTGGTTCGTGAATGTTTGGGGGAATTACATTTCTTGGCGGTTGCTGGAAAGGTGAAATTGTTGGACTTCATTTAATGTTATTGTTGCAATACCAGTTTACATTGAATGTTATCCACTCACACCAGTAACTCTCCCCAGTGGGGTTCCCAGACATCATATAGACAATTACACTAAACAAGCAACCGTTATGGGACTAGATCAATGATAAAGAATGTGGCAGCACCAGGGATATAGGTAAAACATGTAGAATACAGGCATCCTTGACAAATTCTGTACCTCAAGGTTACGTTCATACGTTAGGATCAATTCTAAAACAAAAATCCAAGGCTGACAATCTAATAATCATGAGGAGCTGCTGCACATATGTGGTAGATTCTACTAAAGACATGTATGCCCTTTGGACAGGATAGTGCCTGACCGTGAAGGGGTCCAACCACTCTGCAATCTTTAAAATTGGACCCAGGAAGACCCTGGTCTGCAATGGAGCAATGGACAGCCTATCAAGCTGTCTGTAAAAGTAACACATTTACACTGGTGAACACTAAAACTCTAAAAATAAATAGATAAAAATAGCTGTATCCTTCTTATCATAACAGACAGGATTATGGTAAAAAATGACACCAGTGTATAGATAAGAAAAACACCATTCACAAGAAGTCAGAGCTCAGCCTCACCCTCCCTGCACAGGTCACAGAGGACCCCTAGAAAAATCTCCTATAAAAGTGAATGGCGTCCTCTTCAATGTACTGTGCTTATGTCCATGTGGCTTGCTGTAAAGCATCTCTAAATGCTGTTAAGGTAGCTTCACACGTACCAGATTCGCAGCGGCAGCACTGATGGGGACTGACACACACAGTTGAGGCGCCGACCAGGTAATGTATGCACCAGGCCAGGGGCCTCGGGGGGGGGGGGGGGGGGGGTTGGATGGTTAAAGGGGCCGGGTTACATAAGTTCCGCTGTGGATATGTAACCCCAGAGAAATTCACACTACATGGATTCGCAGCAAGTTTCGCTAAAAATCCGGTATGTGTGAAGGTACCCTTAAATTAGTTCAGGCAATATGGCTGCCCCAAAAATGACTACTGCTAAAACGTGCAAATCAGAAAATGTTTCAGTATCTGTATTAAAAAAAAACAAAAAAAAAAAAAAAAACACAAACTTGGCAACACATCAATTTTAAAGAGGCTACAAAAACATGGCTGAAGATCGGGTGGGGGTTTGCAGCTGTTTAGTTGACGTGAACGGAGCTGAATTGAAATACCACATACAACCTGGGGAGAGTGGTGCTGTTTTTGCAAGAAAGTAGCCATGTTTTTTTATAATGCTGCATAACCCCCTTAAAGGGGATACATTTATATACTAGAATCTTGTATGGTAATTTGTAAGACCTATAGAAAAATCACAGCACAAGCAGCTATTAAATACAATACAAAAAAATCAAGCAATTTCAGACTTACTGTTTCTCACATAACAGCTTGCAAGAGAAGATTTCCTAAGCAACTCCATTCCGAGTTCGTGTAACTTGCTACATCCTTCCCCACTTCCTGTGGCTAAAGTGTCCAGCTCTCCGCTGCCATTTGTTTGGCTTTCATTAGGCCCAGCACTACTGCTCCTGACTTCACAGATCTGGCTCTTCACAGCAGAAAGCTTGCTGCGCACCTCAAGGACCTGAGATTTGTACCTTTTCAACATCTTCAGATCTGGAGACACGCGCCAGGATGTCTGTTGTGAGCGGGAGTCTCTGTCTTTGCGAGAACAGGATGCTGAAAGCATAAGAGGATATAAGTGCTTTAGTATGGAGTCTTGAAAATCACCCCTATTTTTCCCTCCTCCTGATGTTCAGTTTGCGGTTTTAAAATAAATATTGTTTACGTCACAGCTTGATCTCTTGTCTTGTGAATGGGTCTCACTTATGTATGCTCGTGCAAACTAATCTGCTGATATCCCCCTGCAGCTTTGTACCGCTGTGCTTCTTGTCTCTGTCGGTCCCACCATTTTCTTCTGTCTGATTAAGATCAAATATGCAAAATTTGGTAGGAAGCGCACCAAAGACTGGCATGATTATGCATACATGAAAATGCATAAAGGTGGTGTCACTAAAGGGGGCCAAGAAATTCCCCCAGAGCTCCTAACAAGCATATTTGATTTTAATCAAACACAACAAAAACGGTGGGACCGACAGAGACAAGAAGCACAGCAGTGCAAACATCAGGTACAAAGCTGCAGGGGGATTTCAGCAGGTTCGTTTGCACAAACTTGCTGATAGTTCCCCTTTTAGAGACATCCAAGGTTTAACCCCTTAAGGACCAAACAAATTTCAGTTTTTGCAATTTTGTGTTTTAAAGACCTATAGGAACGGGACATCAGCGGATGTTGTGAAAACACTGACAATGATGCAGAGCAGGAGGCAGAGCAGTGGTGGGGGAGCAGGACAGGTAAGTATACATTACTGACAGGTCACCCCAATTCGGCAGATTATCGCTCTGTGTAATACAGACAATGATTAGCCGAAGAAATGGTTTCTTTAGGCCCCGACCTAAAATCATCGGGGCACCCACCGCGCATCGCTACGCGTAATAGCGATGCACGGCCAGCGGCTGACAATTCAACAGTTTACATTACCTATTCACATCCCTGGTCTCCTCCTTCGCTCTGCTTGCTTCCTCCCCAGTCCTGCACGCTGCAGCTTCAGAGCGGCCTGTCAGTTGCGGTGGTCCCGGCCAGTGACTGGCTGAGCAGCCTGTCAGCTGTGACTAGCTGCCCTGAAGCTGCAGCGCGCAGGACTGGGGAGGGAGGAAGCAAGCAGAGTGAAGGAGGAGACCGGGAACATGGATAGTTAGTGTAAAAACTGTTTAGGCAAAGACTGCACGGACATCGCTACCAATGTCCGTGCAGCCCTTCCTAAATGATTATCGGGCTGTGTAATAGGCTCAGTAAACGAGCGCCAATCTAGCAGATTGACGCTTGTTTACAGTATTGATTGGGCTGCCATAATCCTGTGTAATAGCACCCTTAGTTGGAATTTATTCCAGATAAACCCCCTTTACGTAAATTGGGAAAAAAAAGCCTGCTCAGCCACAGACGGAGGAGGCCGAGAAGCCCTCTTTGCCTACGCTATGGATAGTTCAATTATTACCAGTTGGTTTCTTAAAAAGTGAAAGGTGCCAGATAAAAAAAAATATTAATCGAAAACAGTAAAAGTAGAGAGAGCACAAAAGTACAGAATATGAAGAGGTGAACACAAAGCACTAAAATGCTGGTTTAAATCAAATCAATAGGCCTGAAAAAATATAAGAAAACTTGTAAGGATTCTTACTGGCCAGGTCTTCAGTCTTACTGGCATTTGTTTTGGCACTTACAAAATAAGTTATGTAGTTCAAGCACCTTTGGCTGATTTAAGCAATCAGCGGTGTCAAGAAAGAGGTAAAGAAAATGGTTCATCAAATGTTCTATTGTTTTAATCTCTGCCACAGTAAATGCTATGAAGTGACCTGGCAAGGCTGGCAGTTCAGGCCTGATTATCTGCAAAACAAGAACATTCTGGAGATAAGCAATCATTTCACTTGCAGCTGCATGGCATCTAAATAAGCAGAATCACAGTGCAAAGCCGACACTGCACTAGATGGTATAAGCGGCTGCTGGAAGAGTGGGTGCAACTGAAATCAGTCATTAGCTGTACAGTCATCTCTGCTAGAAGATAGGCCATGTTGCTTGTCCATAGATTTGCTTTTTGGCAAGTAAAGGGCACTGGGATAATAAAATGTCATAATTCTATTAAAAATAATTTAAAGTAAGCTTATGCAGAAGAGCTGACATAAGGGAGGAAATAGGATATAGCAGTACCCCGCTGTCAGAAGGGGTGTTAGTAGAGAAGTTAGGCTCACTCACTCCACCACCCATAAAACAGAGCTACTGCTGTCAGCCACCATTTTTTACTATTCTCCCACTGTCCGCTCCATCATCAGTTGGACTGTAGGTCCCCTACAGTGATGTGTGTTCCAATTCAAATACAGACAAGGTGTCTCCCCCCGCCTCCTCCCCCAGACCCCATAACACCGGCCCTCCTGCCCATGCCCTGCCCCTTTCCACCCATATCCTGCATCCTCAGTCTGAGCTCAGCAAACAAACTGAATATGTGACAATGGTCACAAGATCTGTGTCTCCTGAGGAAGGGGCAGCAGACTGAGAAGGAGACAGTGTGGACTGCAGGGAGGCCAGTTTTCTTCACCTCCTGGAAGTCCGTCAACTACCAATGCGACAGAACCGCGCATACATCATAATACAGAGACATCTATATACCTTTTAATAGATTTTTTTTAACCCCTTAGGACCAGGCCAATTTCGTTTTTTCCTCCTTGTGCTTAAAAGGCCATAGCAGTTGCAATTTTTTACCTAGAAACCCTCATGAGCCCTTATTTTTGTGCCACTAATTGTACTTTGCAATGACTGGCTGAATTTTTTCATAAAATACACTGCGAAACCAGAAAAAAAAAATAAATGTGTGGTGAAATTAAAAAAAACAAACAAACAAAAAAAAACACAATTTTGTTTATTTAGGGGATATTTGTTTTTGCGCCGCTCTCCCTGGGGTAAAACTGACTTGTTATAAATGTACGTCAAGTCGTTAATCGCCCTATTCCCAGGCTCATAGCGCTTTTATCCTTTGGTCTATGGGGCTGTGTGAGGTGTCATTTTTTGCGCCATGATCTGTTCTTTCTATCGGTACCTAGATTGCGCATAGGCAACTTTTTGATCGCTTTTTATTACAATTTTCCTGGATTTGATGCGACCAAAAATGCGCAATTTTGCACTTTGGTTTTTTTTGCGCTTATGCCGTTTACCGTGCGAGATCGGGAATGTGATAAATTAATAGTTTGGGCGATTACGGATGCGGCGATAACAAACATGTTTATTTATTTATTTTTATTTATAACATTGGAAAAGGAGGGTGATTCTGACTTATTAGGGGAGGGACTTCTAGTATAAGCACACTGATCTCTCATTGATATCTATGCTGCATAGATATACAGCATAGATCAATGAGACAGGCACACGATTGCTTCCGGCTGCCGCAGCCGGAAGCAGCCGAATGCCAAGCCGGGATCAGCACCATTACGGCACAGACTCCGGCCGGGTGAGGATGTGTGGATCCCTCCTCCGGGACGTTGCGATCCACCCCACTAGACACCAGGGATCGGCTGCAGCTGTCAACTTTGGTCCGATCGCAGTGCCCGCTAATAGCCACGGTCCCGGGCTACATGCGGCACCCGGGACCGCGGCGATTCAGAGCGGGGTCGCCGCGCAGCCCCGCTCTAAACTCCCTTACAGAACGCAGGGCGTAAATATACGCCCGTGGCTCTTATGGGGTTAAGAGAAAGTTTTCCCTATCCAGAGTTCTCCTTTAAAAACGTGCACAGCCTAATGTATCACAACTATGCGGCTGTTCTTCCACAGTGCTGTTTGGGATAGTCATATACGCTGCACACTCAGTCAGGTATCCCACCTTAGCCTCTAATTAGTGCACGAGCAAACGTTAATCATACAGAGTGCTCAGGATAGGGACCAGCTCCAGGAGAACTGTGGCACTGACAGGAGCGAGGAAGGTAAGTATAAATATGCACCAGGCTGAACACAACTTAAAATTTCCTCTCTTTATGTTTCTAAAGCAGTACAGATAAAAGGAGTCATTACAGGGAGGGAGGGAGGGAGGGAGGGAGGGAGGAAGGAAGGAAGAAAAAAAACATATATGATCAATCGGCTGGCTACAGAAAAAGTTTTGTTTTATGCTACAGGATCTATAAGAGGCAAGCTATAAGCACAAAATGATCTACTGTTTAAATCAAAATGATTCAAAACATACTTTATCAATTTTAGTGTTTTTTCCCCTAAATTACGATTTCCCAGCCAACCAGTTTTCAGGGTCAGGAATCTCCTCAAGGCAGGCAGACCTATGATCATCTCCCCTTCCAGTCTGTCCACTCAGAGAAGGACACTGGAGTCACCTCCTCCATCACATCCCTGGAGTGACACCCCCACCCTATCCTCACTTGCACTTCTCTCTTCTTTCTCTACTCTCCCGCCCATCTTTGGCTCCTTGTGGTCACCTCTGATCACTGATTGATTGATTGGTTGCTTGTAGTGGTGTGTTACATGCCCATTTATTTCCTGTTGCAACTTGTGACGGGATCTTTGTGTTGCCTCCTATGTGTTTTTGTTGTAGTTGAGGTTTTCTTATAGCTAAAATGGTTATCCAGGATTAGAAAACATGGCTGATTTTTTCCAGAAACAGCCCCACTCTTGACCGCAGTGTATGTGGTAGTGCAGCACAGTTCTATTGTAGTGAACTGAGCAGAGATGTAGACCCACACACAACCTGGACAGGTGTGATGCTGTTTCTAGGGGGGGGGGGGGGGAGGCAGGTAAGGGTGCCTTTACACAAAGCTTTATCTGACAGATTCAAAGCCAAGGCCAGAAATGGATTTGAAGAGCGCAGAAATCTCAGTCTTTCCTTTATGCCCTGTTCTTTGTTTAAAGGCACCCAAGTCTCTCTAATCCTGGATTACTCAATTAAATAAAAATTAGAAGAAAACATGTTTCAGGCTCTGGCTCGGTAAAAATAAATACATAAAAATATAGGCGATTAAAAGAGAAGAAAAAAAAAACAATTTTCAATAGTCCACAGGGGGCACATAGAAGATAGATATTTCAAGATTTAAAAAAAAAACAAAAAAAATTGCTCTATACCACATTACCATTAAATAAACTTGCTCTGTCCTCTTGTTTGTTTGGAACTGCAGACAATAGGATCATAAATTAGCTCTTCAGAATTTGTCCTCTGAAGGGTTCTGACCAAATTCTTTGCAAACAAGAAGAGATGAGAGGCTGGAAGTCCTAAAGGCCCATCAGCAGCAAAGAGCTTCCTAGAAATGCTCAATTAGCTTAAAATGGGCCGGTGTTAGGGTCCATTGACACAGAAAGATTATCTGACAGATTATCTGCCAAAGATTTGAAGCCAAAGACAGAAACTGACAATAAACAGAGATCAGGTGCTAAAGGAAGCCCTGAGATTTCTTCTCTTTTCAAATCCATTTTTGGCTTTGGCTTCAAATCTTTGGCAGATAATCTGTCAGATAATTTTCTGTGTAAATGAACCCAAAAAGTGCCAGCGATCAGCGGCAAATTGTCAGCTCATCGTCTGATTTGAGGATTATGTGCAGTGTTAAAATTAAACTTTATTGGCTGCACATCTGTCTTTGTAAAACAGGAGACATGCAACCCATAACAAAGAATGTTAATTGGCGCATGAACATCACAGTGATCGTTCGTGCAGACATATGATTTATCATGCCTTGTAAAGGCACTGCAAATGAGCACCGATCTTGTTTGTGTCTGCACACGACACCGTATCAGTCCGTTTAAAAGGACCCCAAGTGCAAAATAATAAATTACCTGAAGACTGGAAGATTGATGTAGGAGGCCTAGGCTGCAGACTCCAAAGATTTTCCACACTATTTCTATCTTTAAGGTCCAGTAAATGAATAAGAATAAGAGGATCCAGGTCCAATAAGCTACTACTGCTGGAGGAACTCAAGTTGTTTCCAGTGCGTCTTGAGGTTCTGCTGCTACCATAGTTGTGGTTGCTCGCTGAAGTACAACATATAAAGAAAGGGTTAACAGAGAAGACATTATCCAAGCAATTCAACATGGCTTCATGGTTTTAAACCATAACATATGTAAGACACTAACTATCCCTTCAGGATACTGATCTGAAGGTTGATTCTGGCAAGGACCGATGGATCATTTTACCCCCTATATGGAGGCATTCGTCCATAAAGGTGGTTGAAAGGTCCATCAGTCTTTGCAAGGATAAAGCTTCAGATTGTGTCTTACCACTGGTTCCACAGCGGTGTCCCTGGAGGAACGGCGTTAACATCCATAT
This sequence comes from Dendropsophus ebraccatus, assembly GCF_027789765.1. Taxonomy (NCBI): domain Eukaryota; kingdom Metazoa; phylum Chordata; class Amphibia; order Anura; family Hylidae; genus Dendropsophus; species Dendropsophus ebraccatus. The sequence continues at coordinate 128,797,896 of NC_091458.1, forward strand.
ACAAGTGTTCTACAGAGTTGTGCCTATACTGTACCACAACCTACTCAGGTAAGTGGGATACCCCCCACAGGATGTGCCCTCTATAAAAACTTGCAGGGCCGGTGTCAGCACAGGGCTTACCTGGGCAAGTGGCGGGGCCCACAGCGCCTCTAAAGGCCTAGAGAGGGAGAAGGGCTGGTGTTCTAATATTCAGCCTGCTCACTGGAGTGCAGGGTGAGCAGCCTGAGCATCAGAAGACACAGGAAAGGGAGCAGGTCCTGCACAGAGAGGGGAATAGGTAAAGGAACTGTTCACGTGACCCAAAGGTCCTTAACCTTACAGTGTGGTGTGCAGCCTGACAGAGAGGAAGAGGGAGAAGACTGAGCTGTAAGTGCTGTGTGTCAGTCAGTCTCTGTTCATAAGTCATTGTGTCAGTAATGTGTGTTTGTGTATGTTAGTGGTGTCTCAAGTGCTTAGTGTGTGGATGATGGGTGCATAGTGGATGGATGCAGGGCCCTCTGAGGCTCTGTTGCCAGAGGGCCCACAAAAACCTGGATACGGCCCTGCTGAGATGGATGTTAAACATGCACAAAAGAAACATGTTGTAGTGCAATGGAGACAGAATGCACACAAGTCGATCATTTTATTTACTACGCTAGTCACCGGCCAAATCCCTATTTATATTAGTGTAAAGAGCTCATACTTCAAAGATTAGAAGGCCGTTCTCATCACACTGGAGAGCATGTTAAGACATTTCAGTGCTCCTGCTGTAAAATGCCTACATCTTAAACCTCAAGTATATGAATACAGAGAGATTATGCAGCTTTAAAAAAAAAATTAAATATATATAACAACAACATTCTAGAATATGTAAGCAAAGAGGAAGCCAAGAATTGGCTGCCTACTGGTTTATTCTTTTGTTTGACAAACAATACCCAGAAAAGGGGCAGACATGTCCTGAGGTCCTATTTATAGTCGGCTAACTATACAATACGAAAAATACAAAGCACTGGGAGAAACAGTGTACAGAAGTGGCAGCTCTGTGTGGATCCAATTGATCGGTACTGTACTCTCAGGTGATGAAAAGGCACATGCTGGTCTCTTTGAAAGGCTGAAATTGGAACAGACTGTAATGCGCGTTGGCAGAGGGACTCCTCTTAAGACTTTTAATAACGTTACATGTTTGGCTTGATTCAAGTCTTACCAGAGGCGCCAGCAGCAGCTGCATCCTCCATCAATTCCCCTTCTTCCAAATCCATATTGTTACCATACTCCACATCATTTTCACCCGACCTAAAAAAAAAGGAAACAGTGTATATCACAAAAGGAAATGCAGAAGTAAATATCTGCTTGCTATCCCTGTTGACATACTTACATGGTCTCTTCATCAATATCATTTTCTTCTGTGTTACTGGTGGCAGTAGAGCTGGCAGAGGAACAGCTCCCCTCCAAATGGTTTACTTCATCATCCCCAACCAGATCTACATCCAAATCCCCATCAGAGAGCTCTTGCTGCTAACACAAACACCATGTTAATGGGCTGTTACCTCCTAGGCAATGAATACAACTAAAAACAGGTATAGCTAAGCTCACTAAATTTGAAAAACAAGTGATGGTGTCTTTGCAGTATTTTTCCATCATTCAACATCTTGTCCTGGGGTCCGTTCTGTTGCTGATGCTGCCATTTTCTTTAAAAACATCTAATCTGGCAACGAAGTGTCAAAGGGTTGTCGTGCCCCCCACATGTGGTGTAGGCAGCATACGCTCATTTGAGACAACACCGAAGATGATAATTCTCAACAGGGGCCGTTGCTGGAGAAGGGGAAGGAGTGGAGGGAGACTGGAGAGGCGCTGCAGGCCTAGAACATAGACACTATAGGCCCCACCCCTTTGACACTGTGCTGCTGGATTAAAAGAGGTTTTAGAAGAAAATAGCTGCACAGGATAGGATGGAATGATGGCAGCTGTTTGGAGTGGTTGGTGGGTGCTTACAGATTAGCATCAATGGCATAGCTGATGTAAGTCATTAGCAGCGCATGTATCCTGCAGATTGCTCTCCCCTTCCCCTGCTGTCACCTCCTTTCCATACATGGAGTTCTAATCATCATTCTGAAGCTTAAATTCTGCAAACCTCATATCTACCTGTATACACCATCTCTCTAAAGTCAAAAATGCATTTTATCATTGGTGGACAGAGCCATCTTGGCACGGCTTCATGGGCATCATGCCCCATCTACCCACCTACATTGCCGCCATAGTCCTTGCCCCCCTCTGTGATATCAGAATGGGCCGCTCTGGAGGCCAGGATTCATCCCATCTGCTCTTCTTGTGCCTGTGGCACAGAGGATGCATCCCAGCCTCCAGAGTGACCTATTCCAATTAAGTCACGGAGGGAGTGGGGACTACGGCACTGAAGTAGGCAGGGAGACGGCGGCATGACGGTTGTGAGGCCCCACCCAGATGGCACTGTCTGACATTGATAAAATGCATTTTTACCGGAGAGGGAACAAAGACATGGTTTATACAGGTAGATAGGAGGTTTGCAGAATGTAAGCTTTAGAATGGTGCCAAGACCTACATATATAGAATGGGGGGACAATATGACTTCAATTTACATGGGCCACTCAGGAAGGGGTTAACTGACAATGATAGAAGAGGCACTTACATTAAATACATCATGAAGAATTTTATCCTCATCCTCTTCAGCCTCTCTTGGAGTTGGTAAAGAATTAATGTTCTCTAGATTTGCTTCAGTCTTTTTGGATCTACCTTCTGAGCTTTCATCGGTCTGGGGGCTGAGATGAGAGTCTGGTGGAGATATACCTCTAGATTTCTGGTTTCTTGACAGTTCAATAGCAAGTCTCTACAACAGAAAACACACACACAAAAAAAAACTTAAAACATTTTTGTCACTGTTAAAGTGTACTTGTCAACAGGGCTGTGGAGTTGGAGTCTGAGCTAGTTTTGGCTGGAGTCGGAAAAAATGTACCGACTCCAGCTTTAAAAAAAAAATCTTAGAACAATTTAGAATTGAGTTTTGACATAAATTTTATAGGTTTTGCTCATCAATATATATTATGAGCAACATTCTAATAGGACACTGACCCTATTACATAAGGGTGGTCGGGGAAAAGTTGTCGGTCACTATTTGGCAGTTTGTTTCTGAGCTGGAAGAGTCCATTGTGTGGGGGGAGATCTGTGCTGTTCTCTTCCTGTATGCTGGATGACTGTATATGAGCAGCAGTGTAATATGGAGACATCCTGTGTAATATAGAGGAGGAGGAGGAGAAGACATAAGTAGTGTAGCAGTAACCGCTGTCCTCAATGTGGCGTTTTTCTTCAGTGTTTATTGGCTGCAGCAGGCTGTGTGTGTGTGTGTGTGTATGCTATGGCTGCAACAGGCTGTGTGTGTGCGCTATGGCTGCAACAGGCTGTGTGTGTGTGTGTGTGCGCGCTAAGGCTGCAGCAGGCTGTGTGTGTGTGCGCTAAGGCTGCAGCAGGCTGTGTGTGTGTGTGTGTGTGCGTGCTATGGCTGCAGCAGGCTGTGTGTATGTGTGTGCGCTATGGCTGCAGCAGGCTGTGTGTGTGCGCGCACGCTATGGCTGCAGCACGCTGTGTGTGTGTGTGTGTGTGTGTGTGTGTGTTATGGCTGCAGCAGGCTGTGTGAGTGTGTGCTATGGCTGCAGCAGGCTGTGTGTGTAGGCTATGGCTGCAGCAGGCTGTGTGTGTGCGCTATGGCTATGTGACCCCTCTATATCACTATGTGTGACCCCTCTATATCACTATATGTGACCCCCCCTCTATATAACTATGGCTGACCTCTATATTACAGGTATCTGGCATTGTTAGCAGTGTTTGTGTGTATGGTGAATATTTAGTTAGAAACTAAAAGACCACCTGGTCCTTCTAGTCTAGTTGTGAGTTGTTCAGGACATGGAGGCTGGAGACTGACTGCATCCACCACACACACAGGAGAATCTGCTTTATCTCTTTCCTTATTCCCTCAAAAGTTGCCCCAGGATCATGTAGGACATTAGGGAGAAGCTGCTGAGCCAGTGTGATAAATAACTCCCCTGGTATATGACTGGCCATTTATGAAGGAGCGGGAGTCGTTCCTGATAAAATTCAGGAGTCGAAGTTGGAGCTTCGGCTTACCGACTCCACAGCCCTGCCTATCAATGTAACTTTCAAAATCTAAATCAACAGTAGATGTGATATAAAGCAAGTTTGCAATATATATATGGTCATTATTTATTTATTTTTATTCTCTTTGAAGAAAAAAAAAAAAAAAAAAGTAGAAGGCAGTCTGCCTTCAGGAGACTGAACCTGGATACAAGTATGTATAGCTTTGTTTTACAGAATAACAAAAAAAAATATGATTGAATAAATGAATGTTAAAAATGAATGTAAATTGCAAACTTGCTTTATATCACATCTACTGTTGATTTAGTTTTTGAAAATTATAACAAAAGGTACACTTCAAAAAGCTATATCAATCACTGCCTCACCAGTGCTACCTAACTCACCACGTACGACCTATGGTCCACGCTCACAAAAAAACATTCGTATACTGAGCAAAGTTCGAATTGTGATGTAACTTCAGGGTAAATTTTTGTTAGAATACTTAACATTTCGACTTCACAAGTGTTTGAACACTGAGGTATTAGGATACTTCAAGACTGGGTGCCGGAAAAGTGTTTGAGAACCGAGGTACCACTGTGCTAAACTTTGGGTAGCGTGAATAGTTCTGCACACCGAAGTTTCGTGTACTTTTGTACTATTTGTTGTTTGCATCACATTAAAAAGAAAATAAAAATGTTCAAAGTTGTCGGCATATTCTGTACATAAAATGATGCAAACCTTCAAAAAAATCCATTTTAATTTCAGGTCGTGGGGTAGCAAAACACGAACAATGCCAAAGGGGGCAAACACTTTCACAAGCCACTCTAAGGGCCCTAATACATGGGATGGTTATCGTGCGGAAAATCGCTAGAATAGTAGAATTTAAACGATTATCGCTCTGTGTAATTGCAGGCAACAATCGAAAAAAATTGTCAGTAAGTCGTTGATTTACTGTAGATCTGACCCTAAAAACATAGTTAATCGCTATTTGTTCGATGTAATTACACAATCATTCACTAATAGTTCAGTGTAATTCCAAATTGTTCCTAGAAGGAACAAGTGACCGTACTAATGATCGTAACTAACGACTATCATTCCGTGTAATATGGTGAACGATTTCAGGTTAACGATAAACAATCTAATTTCCGATGGTTTATTGTTAGAAATCTCTATCCAGCTGTGGACTTATTTACATTCGTTTTCCTGCTAATAAGTCTACTTTAAACGTTATGTGGCGTTTCCCCGCCATTTTGACAGCACACACAACTGCACTGCTGTCCAATACTAAACCACAACTGGGAAACCCATATTACCATATTAATGGGGTTGTCATATTTTTGTTACTTTAAAGTAGCATTATTCATACCATATGTGTACTGTATAACCCATGTACACTGTAAAGTGACATTAACTCACTTTATAATGGAGACACTGGCCTTAGCCTGGGTCCACACTATGTTTTTGCAATCCGTTTTTGCAAAATGGATGGAAAAAAACATGCATTTGTGTACATCCGTTTTGATCCGTTTTTCCGTTGACTTCCATTATTTTAAAAAAAAAGTAAAAATCAAAAACTCATTTTTTTTTTTTTTTTTTTAAACATACACAAAAGTAAGGTCAGCTACTGGATCCACGATGAAATATAAAAGCATAGTAGAGAGCCAACACTGCTTACTTCTTTCAGGTTGTTTATCTGTTGCACGTAACTAGTCTGTGCGGCCTCCAGCTGAGAGATGTACCAGTGCTGGTCCCGACTCTTCTGGAAAAAGGTAGGAGAGCGAACCTGGAATCTAGATAAATAATGAACACTGTAAATCTACTGCTCTTTTATGTCACACAAAATGACAGTTTTCTGTTGCAGAGTTATGTTCTTTTAGATGATACAAAATGACTATTATTTGTTCTGCTGACCCTGAAGCAGCAGTTAATGTGACCCAGGTATGCAATACAGATAACAACCGGGACAAGGAAATACAACATCTATCCGCAAGGGATTGAGAAAGAATACATACTGAAAATATAAAAGCAGATTTACCAGAAAACCCCTTTAACCACTAAATGACCACAAGAAGTCTTTTGTTGTTGGGGCATAAGAAGCCTGGACTGGTCTCCTGTGCCGGATATCACAGGAACTTGACGCATGACAGCAGGTCCCCTGCTCTAACTATCTAGAGCAGAAGAACCTTCAATCCTTGTAGTTTGCACAAACACACTGAAGGACTGAAGCCAATGTCCTCAGTTGGGAAACTTAGCACATACGTGCTGCTCCTCCTGTGCCTGCGCACTATACGAAGTTAGGAGCATGTGGCCTAGGAGATCAGGGGTGCATGAGCACAAAGATGGTGGCTGGCCAGCAGTAAATATGCATGAAAAAGAGAAGGGAAGAGGAAGGAGTGGTGAGGTATGCCAAAGCGCAGCAAAAAGTAAGCCACTACGCCTCTTAACTCTTGATTACAGTAGGAGACCCAAGATTGTTCAGAATCTACTGCACGGATGCATTGACTAAAGGTACCATGCTCGCAAGGGGCCAGCCACCTACACTACACTGTCAGCGCCTGGGGCCTGGTCCGGGTGCTGACAGATTCCCTTTTAGTGCAAATGTCCTTAAAGAGAATCTGTCACCACTTTCATGCTTGAACCTTCTCCCCAAATATCCAAATTTTCTGCCACTATATACTTCCACTTTTCCTTCAATATTCAAATTCCAGTCGCAAATATTTGTCTGCTGATTTAGAGGGAACCTGTGTTTGCTTTCATGCTGCCTGAACCATGAGCCACTTGGGAGCGATCCCTGATGGCTTCTTTTTATCCTACCAGCCTTCACCGATAAAGTTTTCCTTATACTCAAACAGGGGGACAATCAATCAAGGTTCATGAAATGGGAAAAGCCACAGGGCAGGCCCCGACGACTTATGATTAAGGTGGCACTAAAGTAATGACTCTATAAACCAGCAGAAAAATATTTGCAACAGGGATTTAAATGTCAAAGGAAAGGTGGAATTATCTAAAGGGTTACTCTTATTTTAAAAAGAAAGTCATTAGGGCCACATCTACCATCTGTCTAATTCTAAACGGAAGAGACCCTGGTAGTGATTAGTGTTGCGTTAACCTGGCAAAGTGTTTGGGTTTGGCAACGTTCTCTGAACCAGAATGCTCTGCGTTTGATTCCCCGCTGCTGCAGAAGTTGGATGCCGCCCAAGGGAGTCCTGGAAAACATGGATACAGCTACAGGCTGTATCCATGTTTTCCCGACACGTTGCCCAACCTGACAGTAGTGACAGTAGGTGACTCTGTAAGCAAGAGAAATACATGTTTGAGTCTTAAAAGGTGTCATTCCAGGATCGGAACAACATAGCGACTTTCTTCCAGAAACAGCACCACCCTCAGGTTGTATGTGGTATTGTAGCTCAGTTCTATTGAAGTGAATGAAGCAGAGACAACCTGAGGAAAGGTGTAACTATGTTTTCCCTATCCTGGATAACACCCTTTGAAAAACCCAGACGTAAATGCAAGTTTCAAACATACCTTAAAATCACAGTGTCATTTGCACGGTTCAAATAGCCCTCATTGGCTAGTAAGTCCAGACGAAAGAAGCGGTTGTATCCCCAGCACTCGCCTACTTCAAAATCTGATGCAAATTCTCTTATAATATTTTTAGCAGGATCATTGGAAGACTGATGTACCATTTCCACACGATACTCATACCTGCCAGAGACAATTGTCTTAGATGACCAATGGCCCAGTATGACAAAATGAACAGCATCATAAAAACAAAAATACCCAATCACAGTAAAATTAAGCATTTTTGTCTGATAAGATATATTACAACTATTTTTTTTTTTTATTATAATTTGCTTGTATTAGGCAAAGTTTGTTGTAACAAGGATAACCATTTAACCATTTTTGAACATAAATTATATATGGATTTAAACTACCCCTAAAGTGTTTACATACAGATATCTGCCATCACTTTTGCCTAACATATTTGTTTCAGGGTTTCATATACAAAAAGGTAACAAAATATTGAAGACAAAAATAATGTGATCAAAAAACAAACACATCAGTGTGGATATATCAAATGGTACATATTTTAATCACACAAAGGGGATACATACTTGGATGTTTCTGGAAGGCCAGCAGAAAGTTCAAGGAAGACAGATAGATAGTAGCCCCTGACAACACCATTTCCATCCTTTAAATGAAACAAGCAACTTTTAAAAATTCAGTATATTCAGTAAATACACATGTATGAGATATAGCTAGTAAACTTCAAGCTGGCAGGTTTAGCTGACAGTATAAAATGTATGGGGGGACTCCTAGGGCTGGGCGGTATACCGCAAAAATACCGATACCGTCTCTGGCGTCGGCTAACCGACCTCAACTCTGCCAGGACGGTATCTGCGGTATTTCCCCCCTCCCTCCTCCTCCTCACCGGCGGCCGCATGCTCTGCTCCACTCCGTTTAATCTTCCTGAGGAGGAAGACTGGAGATGTGACAGGCTGCGCACAGGAGTGCTGTGTGCTCAGCGCTGTCGCTGCTTCCGGGCGGCTCTGGAAGCTGCACGGTGTGCCCTGCCTCCCCTCTCCCGTACATAAAGTGGCTGCTGGGGTCAGGTATGGGTCGGCACATCCTCCCCCCACCAGGCACCGCACTCTGTCCCGCACAGGAATCCTCGGCGTCCCGTTATCTTTTGGCAGTGCTGGAAGCAGCCGTGTGTGACGCTCTGCCGGTGACGCTGCCGGCAGATATATGTGCTACAACACTGAGGTACGGGGGCAGAGGATTCCTGTGCAGGAGAGAAGAAAGGATATGCAAAGTAGCCGTGCAGGAGAGAGAGAGAGTGCGGTGCCCGGTGGAGCATGGAGGTGCCGACCTATACCTGACCCCAAGTGTATGTGCGGGAGAGGGGGGGGGGGGGGTCCAGAACAGCTTGTGACTGGGGGCAGATATTGGGTAGAAAGAGATAGATAGACAGATAGATAGGAGTCCTATCTCTCTATCTCTCTATCTATCTATCTCCTACACAAACAACAAAAGTCCACGGCACCCGGGCAGTAAATAAGGAGAGTGGGTGCCACCCCTGCACTGTGGATCCTCGAGTGCAGAATATACACGTCCAAAATTAGGGTACCGGCACTCCAAATGAAGAATAAGTGTTTTATTTCAGCTCACAGGAACAAACTAGCCTTGGCTAGTTTGTTCCTGTGAGCTGAAATAAAACACTTATTCTTCATTTGGAGTGCCGGTACCCTAATTTTGGACGTGTGTGTATATATATATTATATTATATTATATTATATTATATTATATTATATTATATATGTCCAGTTTGAAGTGCACTCCGTTCAGAATGGTGTAAGGGTGCCAGCAGCTGGAGACCGAATCCACGTCTCCCCGTAAATAATCAAAGAATTCCGCAGCACAACCATGTGGTGAAAAAAATCCAAAATTGTGTTTATTCCATATCAGTAGAAAATTCCATGCAACGTTTCTGTCTCTTCTCGAGACCTTTCTCAAGCATGCTTGAGAAAGGTCTCGAGAAGAGACAGAAACGTTGCATGGAATTTTCTACTGATATGGAATAAACACAATTTTGGATTTTTTTCACCACATGGCTGTGCTGCGGAATTCTTTGATTATATATATATATATATATATATATATATATATATATATATATATATATATATATATATATATATATATATATATATATATATATATATATATATATATATATATATATATTACACACAGACACACACACACAGACACAGTCACAGTTGCCCCCGGCAACCAATCTGATTGGTTGCTAGGGGCAACAGCCAGTTTCACTTTACACCATGTTTGATAAATCTCCCCACAGTATAAAGATAGATATAGCAAAAAATATAGGCAGCACAATAAACAAACTGTGGGTGCCAGCAGACGAATCCCAGACCTTGGATCAAGTCAGCTAGTAAAAAATACTCCGATGGTAATACAAACGTGAAAACGTGAATTTACTCCATATAACAATGTGCAGCAAACTTCACAAGTAATATACAATGTTTTGGCATCTCCTATGCCATTTTCAAATGCCACTTGAAAATGGTGTAGGAGGTGCCAAAATATTGTGTATTACTTGTGAAGTTTGCTGCACATTGTTCTATGGAGTAAATTCACGTTTGTATTACCATCGGAAAATGGGGTTTTCAAAGGGGTGTGGCTTTTAAAGGGGGCGTGTCATAATTATCGTTCAATTTATCGTTACCGCGGCTACATGTACGATAAACCGCGATATTGATTTAGGCCATTATCGCCCAGCCCTAGGGACTCCCGACTCTGAAAGGTCAGGCTTGATGGATGTTTAAAGCACGACCCCATCGTTCTGGGAGGGATAAGCTAGTACCAGAGCAGTCCATCTCCAGCTTACCCCTCCCTATAGGAACACATAAACGTTTGCCATGCTGAATGTTCGTGCATATGGGGAGACAGGAAGAGATAATGACAGTTATTGAACATATACGGGAAGTTACTTAAAAAAAAAGTTTAGCAGCTAAACAGCGGTAAAAATAAGCCCATGGCTAGATTATAGACATACTTTGTTTTTTTTAATAGTTCTTTGCATCACCGAAATGTCATAACGGATATCAAAAGTTTTAATCGGTCTGAGTGTTCAAACCCTAACAAATTGGGAGAACAAGCAAGGAGAAACACACACACACACACACACACACACACACACACACACACTTATTGAATTCTCTCCCATCTCCTACCTCCATGTTACATGATCAAAATGGCAGTATAATGTACGTCTATGGGGCCTTCTCGCACTGCTGTGCGCCTGTCTCCTTGCTCTGTCTAATGGTGTGTTTACACAGACAGATTTATCTGACAGATTTTTGAAGCAAAAGCCAGGAACACACTATAGACTTAACATGGCATAAAGAAAAGATTGAGAATTCTTCTTTTTTCAAAATCATTCCTGGCTTTGGCTTCAAAAATCTGTCAGATGAACCTTTGGGTAAGCACACCATAAGGTCCCTATTATACAGAGTGATAATCTGCCAAATTGGACCAGTTCAGCAGATTATTGCTCTGTGTAATAAAGACCATTCTGATCGTTGTTGTTTATTCTAGCCTAAAAATCATTACTGTGTAAAGGGAAAAAACTAAATCTTATATATACCCCTCTGCACTCCATGTTGTCCTTCTCGTTCCTGCCCCCAGCCAACACTGGAACTTCTAAGCCTTCTAAGTCTCTGAAATGACAGAACGCACAGCCAGTCACTGGCCATAGCACTGCCCCATCTCGGTCAATGATTGCCTGAGCGGTCTGTCACTTCAGAGACAGTTTCAGAACTTCCAGTGGTGGCTGTGGGCTGAAGCTAGAAGAACACCAGGGAGAGCAGAGAAATATGTATAAAGTTTATTATTTTACACTAGGGAAAGGGCTGCACGGACATCACTAAAAATGTCTGAGCGTCCCTTGCAGCGCGATTATCAAGCAGTGTAATAGGCAGATTAGTGGTTCTTAAAAAAAAATAGCGCAAGTTGTGTTAACTCACCGGATAAACCTTTAGTCTCCAACAAAGGCCTGACACTTGTAAAGGAGGACTGTATACCGGGTCAGCACGTTGGCGTAGAGTACTGCAAAAAAAGAACAGAAGGGTTAAGTATAACATTTTTACAAAAGCTTCACTGAATTATTTGGAACTAAATTGAAAAGTAACATTTTTTTCTGTCTATTATTCAGATCATCATCTTTAGATACTAATGGTCTATTACTCTAATGCACATACTTTATACTTTCGGCCAAGCAAGTTTAGATGCCAGATTTTTGTAAAAGGTTTCTGACTGAATTGGCTTTTCTAGTAGCCAGGGGAAATCAATTACCAAAGTGAAGCAGCATGAAACTCTTAAGACATATTAAGGCAATGCTGCCCTTACAAATTTAGGCTAAAAAAAATAAAAATCTAATGCTATAAAAAAATAAAATTGCCTGTGATGATAGGATCCAAGCCCAATCATCCTTCCACCAGGACCCCATAAATCTAAACTTGATAGTACTGGTATGATTTTCCTTCATGGTATGAGGAGATCTAACCTGTGCCTGGTTCTGCCTACAATTTGCGTCATTGGCCCCTGCATACATTAATAGGCTAAGAGAAGCTATGTCTTTTTTTCTCTTTTTAAATGTATTCATTTTTTTAAAAATGTAAATAAATAGTCTTCAGTCATTTTTATTTAATTTTACACATTGTGCCCCTCAAGTCATGAAAGATTTTTTTTTCTTATTGCAGACATATCTTAACTAGAGCTAACTATAATCCCTAATGACAGGGGAAGTGCAGCCACTAGAGATGAGCGAACCGGGTTCGGGTCCATCCGAACCCGATCGTTCGGCATTTAATTAGCGGTGGCTGCTGAACTTAAATAAAGCTCTAAGGTTGTCTGGAAAACATGGATACAGCCAATGACTATATCCATGTTTTCCACATAGCCTTAGGGCTTTATCCAAACTCAGCAGCCACCGCTTATCAAATGCCGAAAGTTCGGGTTCGGATCGACTCGAGCATGCTCCAGGTTTGCTCATCTCTAACAGCCACCTTTCTGCAAGATCGATATACAGGTATGCTGGTCTTGATAAATCTCCCCTAATATGTTTGTATGAAACTGAAAATAACTAGAGATGAGCGAACCTGGAGCATGCTCGAGTCCATCCGAACCTGAACTTTCAGCATTTGATTAGCGGTGGCTGCTGAAGTTGGATAAAGCCCTAAGGCTATGTGGAAAACATGGATATAGTCATTGGCTGTATCCATGTTTCCCAGACAACCTTAGAGCTTTATCCAAGTTCAGCAGCCACAGCTAATCAAATACCGAACGTTCAGGTCCGGATCGACTTGAACCCGAACCCGGTTCGCTCATCTCTAAAAATAACAGGTTAAAAGACTCTGCGACTAGCTAAACCTTCACTTTAATCAATATGTAAATTAGGCACTTTAGTGAACCTCCTCATGAATATTCATCATTCAGGGGTGGCATTACCAGAGCACCACCTCTATATTCATTGGAGGGGGGGTAGCTGGCAGGGTGGATAAGTGCACGATAGGTGGTAGTCCTGCCTCCTAGTGCACCAAACCGATGCATCTGCATAGAGAATAAGGTGAAGATTTTAGTGTTAAAGGGACTCTCACCTACCAACCCACCCACCCACCTCAAAACCCTAAACTAAAGTCATCTGTAAGTAGGATAAGGATGCCCACTCCAAATCTGTCATTTGTAGCTTTCTATCTGCAATTCAAATCTGTAACTTCAAGTCTGCTGCAGATCCTGTACATGTGAACGCACCCTTAGGGATGTGCACTGGAGGCTGCTTTGTCAGTTTTACGTCAAAAACTTTGCAACATGGTCTCAATATCCATGCCAGCTTCATGCCGGCCTATGTGTGACCTGTTCTGGCTATGAAGACCAATAATTGCTATTAGGCCATTAATCTGACAACAAACAGATAGCAACAAGAGCTTACCATCCTCTTGTCACGCCTCACCAGCTTTAGTTTATTGACCGGTTGTAAATAGCAGACCCTGTGTATATTGCATTTTGCTATTAACGTTTCTAAAATCCTTTGATGATCTCTGTCTAGTGTGTATACAAGTCTGTGATTTTTTTCAGTTTTGTATAACATCTTGTCTGACGAAGGGAGCTAGACTCTTGAAAGCTTACAATCAAATACAGTGGTACCTCGGTTTTCGAACATAATTGGTTCTGGAAGGCTGTTCCATAACCGAGCAGTTCGAAAACCGAGCTGTTAATTCCTATAGGGAACAATGTAAATGTGATTAATTGGTTTTTACACTCCGTGGGTCAGGGGCAGAGCACCCGGCCCACAGAGTGCAAAAACACTCCACACCCCCCGCAACAGTGAGAGGCGGGAGCGGGCGGCTATTTAAACTTGCCGCCGTGCTCCTGCTCCAATCAGCTGCGGGGGACACCCTGTAAAGAAGTGGGGAATCCCATCATTCTGATGGGATTCCCCACTTCTTTACAGGGTGTCCCCGGCAGCGGAGAGGAGCAGGAGCACGGCGGCAAGTTTAAATAGCCGCCCGCTCCTGCCTCTCACTGCGGGGACAGGCTGTAAAGAAGCCGTCTCCCAGCGCTGTCCTCCTGTCTCTCCCCACCAGCCCCTCCGCCCCCCCCCCGCCGGCCCGGAGCGCTGTACACCCCTATAGACTGCGGCGCGCCCGCAGCCCTGCTCACCAGCTTCTTGCTTCGCTGCTCCCCGCCGTCTCTGCAGGGTAAGAGAGAGTCTGCAGAGGCGGCGGGGAGCAGCGGGAGCAAGAAGCTGGTGAGCGGGGCTGCGGGCGCGCCGCAGTCTATAGGGGTGTACAGCGCTCCGGGCCGGCGGGGGGGGCGGAGGGGCTGGTCGGGAGAGACAGGAGGACAGCGCTGGGAGACGGCTTCTTTACAGCCTGTCCCCGCAGTAAGAGGCAGGAGCGGGCGGCTATTTAAACTTGCCGCCGTGCTCCTGCTCCTCTCCGCTGCCGGGGACACCCTGTAAAGAAGTGGGGAATCCCATCATTATGATGGGATTCCCCACTTCTTTACAGGGTGTCCCCGGCAGCTGATTGGAGCAGGAGCACGGCGGCAAGTTTAAATAGCCGCCCGCTCCCGCCTCTCAGTGTTCCGAACACCTCTGTCAGCTGAACATCAGTTCAGCTGACAGTTATCCCCCTGGTTTTGTTCGGATACCGAGCAATGTTCGGATACCGAGCAAAACTTCAGGGGGAAATTTAGTTCGAAAACCGAATTGTTCGAACTCCGAGGTGTTCGGAAACCAAGGTTTTACTGTATACTCAGTTACCTTTTGGAGGCTATCGCCTGATTTCTTCTCTATTCTACTTACTTCAAAAAATAATGCAATCACCTACCATGCATTTTATATACTAGGATTTTAAAGGTTTTGGAACCTGGTTTATTTCTAAGTTTTGCCTCAAGCACTAATTGTGCATCAAAATCAGTTACAAGAAGATATATATCCAGCGAGTCATCAGCTGCTCAGCCGCGATTGGCCGAGCATAACAGAGCTCAGCCAATCGCGTCTGAGCAGCTGATGACGCGCTGGGGGGGGGGGGGGGGGGGGGCGGTAAGAGAGGGCTGGAACGGTCAAGGCCAGCCTCCTGAAGATGACGGCAGAGGTTGACAGTCATTCTGCAAGTATACTCATCACACTTCCGGGTCCACGGCCAGGGGGAAGGGGGCCATTAGCTTAAATAACACATTACAATGTTGTATAAAACTTTGTAGTGTGTTATTTTGTGAAAAAAATGTCTTACACTGCACTACTTTAACAAATGGAAAATCTAGGGACTCTGTAAAAACCTAATCACAGCAAGGTAGACCAACAAAAAGTTTGCCAACAGCTGCCAGGAAAATTGTTCGCGATGGAAACAAAAACCCACACACCAGCTGATATACAGGACTCAGTTTGGCTGATTCAAGATGCACAATAAGGAGGCACTTGAGGAAAAATGGGCTGCATGGTCAAGTTGCCAGAAGAAAGCCATTACTGAGAAAATGCCACA
Organism: Dendropsophus ebraccatus; assembly: GCF_027789765.1. Lineage (NCBI taxonomy): Eukaryota > Metazoa > Chordata > Amphibia > Anura > Hylidae > Dendropsophus > Dendropsophus ebraccatus. The sequence continues at coordinate 128,813,570 of NC_091458.1, forward strand.
AAGTTTCTCACCGACAATACGACAAACAGCACCGACACAAGCCTTAAAACCTCTGGAACAAGGTAATTTGGAGCGATATGACCAAAATCAAATTTTTGGGCCACAACCATAAACATTACATTTGGAGAGGTGTCAACAAGGGCTATGATAAAAGAAACACCATTCCTACTATAAAGCATGGAGGTGAATTGCTTATGTTTTGGGAATGTGTGAGAGAAAAAGGCACAGGAAACTTGGTCAAAGTTGAAGGAAAGGTAAATGCAGCCTTTTATCAGCAAATACTGGAGGCAAATCTGCAATCATCATCCCGGAAACTGCGCACGGGACGTACTTGGACATTCAGACATGTCTATCAAAAACACAAGGACAAGTCAACCGGTCATTAGCTACAGCAGAACAAAGTGAAGGTTTTGGAGTGGCCATCTCAGTCTCCTGGCCTCAATATCATTGAGCCACTCTGGGGAGATCTCAAGAACGCATTTCTTGCAAGACAGCCCAGGAATATACAGGAACTGGAGGCTTTTTACCAAGAAGAATGGGCAGCGTTACCATCTGACAAGAGCTTTATCCACAACTACCACAAAAATCTTCAAGTTGTTGATGTTAGAGGGGGCAAAACACGGTACGGAATTAATGTCATTTGGATGTTTTTGGTTGTCATTATGATTTAAAAAAGTGAAAACAGTAGTTTGACAAATTGTTTTACTTAACCACTAACCATGAGTGAAAAAAAAATGTTAGTATTTACATTCTCTGAAAGAAAGTAAAAATTCTTTAAAGAAAATGAAAATATAAGTTAAAAAAAAAAATATATATATATATATATATATATATATATATATATATATATATATATATATATATACATACACACACACACACACACACTAAAGCAGGCAGGCTGCATAGTACCACAACTCTTGGGAAAATCCTGTATACCAACAAAATACATATCTGAGCTTATGATATATGACACAGAAATAACATCCATTTTTCACATTGGTCTTTGTGATGAGAGAATATTGCAGCCTGACTGTACAGACTGCGGTGGGCAGCCCTGCATCTCTAATAATAAAGGTTCATTTAGCCATGACAGATGATCAGTTCTAACCAATATTTTCCATGAGAATCTCGACTTCAGGATGCCAAGTGTTCAGAATTTAATAATGATGATTGCTCTACTTTGGAGATGAAGCAATAGAGCTATAAATGTTTGCAGCAAAGCTATGAGGTCTCTTTCTATGATGCAAATGGAATTTGTCATTGCCATCAGGGTTTACAGCATATCAACATTGTGATGCATCACTATACTGCTTTCAAAATTGTAGAATTGTAAAATGTATATAAACAAAGACCAAAACATAAGGGAGGGAAATTCATTTGTATTCTCTCGTATTTAAACTTAAAAAAATAAAAGGAAGGGAAAATTTGTGAGATTTACTAATGTGTCTGCATTAAGGCCTTCTAATGCAGCACAGGACGGTGTATTTTGCTGCACCTTGTTTTGTACAGCTTATGCATTTGGTCACATTTATACAACCAATAAGGCTCATGGCTCAAAATGCAACAAAATCCCCCACAATGTTGGTGTAGATAAGTGCAAGGTAACCAAGAGCTGGTATAAAATGTTAGACACATCTAAAAGGTACGCTAAATTATACAGCACGAGCCATTGTGAAAATCTGGAGCATCTTTAGACTGCGTGGTCTTAAAAATACCACTGCAACGTCACTACTGGTAAATGAATTTATATGATATTAACCCTTTGAGGACCAGGCCCAAAATGACCCAGTGGACCGCGCAAATTTTGATCTTAGTGTTTTCGTTTTTCCCTCCTCCCCTTCTAAGAGCTCTAGCACTCTCAGTTTTTTATCTACAAGCCATGTAAGTGCTTGTTTTTTACAGGAATAGTTGTACTTTGTAATGGCGTCATTCATTTTACCATAACATGTATGATGGAATTCCAAATATATTATTTATGAAGATATAAATAGGTGAAATCGTAAGAAAGAATGCAATATGGTAACGTTTGGGGGGTTCCTGTGTCTACGCAATGAACTATATGGTAACAGCGACATGACACTATTATTCTATAGGTCAGTCCGAACACAACCATATGCAGGTTACACAGATTCTCTAATGTTATATATATTTTTTTTTATGAAATCCTTTTTTTTGGCAATTAAATATTAATAAAATGGGCCTATTGTGACGCTTATAACGGTTTTATTTTTTCACCTATGGGGCTGTATGGGGTGTCATTTTTTCCGCCATGATCTCTAGTTTTTATTAATACCATATTTGTGAAGATCGGACGTTTTGATCACTTTTTATTGATTTTTTTTTAATATATAATGTAACATAAAATCGGTAATCTGCGCACTTTTTCCCCTCTTTTCGTGTACGCCGTTTACCGGTCGCAATGACGCTTGTTATATTTTAATAGATCGGACAATTACGCACGCTATGGTATATTATATGTTTATCTATTTATTCATTTTTATATGTTTTATTTATATAATGGGAAAGGGGGGTGATTTAGACTTTTATTGGGGGAGGGGTTTTGGGGTAGTGTGTTAGTGTTTTGAACTTTTTTTTTTTTTACACTTTTGAAGTCCCTTTGGGGGACTTGTACATACATTACTTTGATTTATACACTGATGAATGCTATGCCATAGGCATAGCATTGATCAGTGTTATCGGCGCTCTGCTCATTGAGCCTGCCTGTGCAGGCTTAGTGTAGCAGATCGCCGATCGGACCGCATGGAGGCAGGTAAGAGACCTCCAGCAGTCCGTTTCAACGATCGGGACCCCCGCAGTCACACTGCGGGGGTCCCGATCGGTAAGTGACAGGGGACTCCCCCTGTCACTTACACTCAAACGCTGCGGTCGCGCCGCGATCGCGGCGTTTAAGGGGTTAATGACACGCGGCAGCGTGATCGCTGCAGCGTGTCATTACCGGTGAGGTCCCGGCTGCTCACTGCAGCCGGCCCCCACCTCCTATGAAGCGCGCTCCGCTCCGGAGCGCGCTTCATAGCGGGAATAACACCCATGACGTAAGGTTACGTCATGGGTCGTCTGGGGACAGACTTCCATGACGTAACCCTACGTCCAGGGTCGTCTAGGGGTTAAAGGGGCTATCCGGTGTTAGAAAACATTAGATATATACCTGCGGCTACATAGAAAATAAAAGAGCCAATCACTGGCCGCAGCACTGTCCAGTCTTAGGGTCCTAATGTTGTTAGTTACTATCGTAATTACGATCAGATAATCTAGTATACCAACAATCATAATAACGACTAAATGATGTGTATATACAACAAAAGATTTTTTGTAGGATTAACAATAGTTTTATGGTCAGCTGAAAAGATGAGATCAATGATAAACTAACAAGTTTTTGTTAGCAGTTAGATCATTGCCTGCATACACACGGAAAAAGTATTGCTTAAATTCTAAAGACATAATTTTTTGCATGATAATCTTTCTGTGTAATAGGACCCTTAGTGAATGATTGGCCAAGAGGACTGAGACGTCACAGACTGGTTAGGCTCGACTGCAACCAGTGGCTGCAGTCAGCAGGGGACCTGGAGACACCACAGGACAACTTTGGGAGGGCCAAGAGAGGTAAGCATAGGCTCTCCATTATTTCTATATAACTTCAGGTATATAGTTGAAGTTTTTAAATGCTGGATAACCCCTATAAAATCAACACACATTACACATAAAACAGCACGTACATACAAAATAAAGGTAAAGTTACTAACACAACACCAGATGCTGCTCAAGGTCAACGTATAGTTTTTTAGCAATGCAAACAGGGTTTTCCTACTGTGGAAATGTAAAGATACAGTATAAACTACGATAACTATACCAACTAATCTAAAAAAAGAATACCTGAAGTTTTCCAGAACAAAAGTAGTTGAATCATAGGAAGGAACAAGTTCACTGCAATAAAGAAAAAGCAGGTAGGCAAGTTAGACACAGGATTTACAATATATTTATACATACAAAATGTGGTTACTGAAAAGAGAGAGGCCTGTTACAGATTTTGCACTGATATATAGAGATAGAAAGATAAATGTATCTATTTAACACCCCTTCAGAGAACAATATAATTTAGATTTACAGTTCCAGTGTAGATAAAAGCAGCGGCCACTCACCAATACGATAAAAGACGCTTTATTTAGTATGGCAGGTCACAGACAGTGCAATTCCACAGGAAAGGAGCTACGATCGTTTCACGCTATCGCACTTCAACAGGCTCATTGAGCCTGTTGAAGCGCGATAGCGTGAAACGATCATAGCTCCTTTCCTGTGGAATTGCACTGTCTGTGACCTGCCATACTAAATAAAGCGTCTTATCGTATTGGTGAGTGGCCGCTGCTTTTATCTACACTGGAACTGCATTGCATATATCTTCAGCTGAGCACCACCTGTGATGGGATGGACTGTCGGTTCTAATCTCCTATCCTGCTGTTGTTTTCAATGTGATCAGAGTGCCCGCTACCTTTCTACCTACGAGTTGGTCATAATTTTGATTTAGGTCTTTAACACCCAGGGCCTCAGCAGCCCAATCCCCTAACGCATGGGTCTCCAAACCGTGGCCCTCCATGATGATCATGGAGGGCCATCATGGATCTCTCACTTGGTCTTCATTGGTATTGGGATTTCTTCAATCAATATCTGCTCTGAGAGTTAGATTGAGTAGAATGGGTTTACATGGTCGGAGGATCTTGGTGGTATGGCCTTACCTAATTTTAGGTTTTATTTCTACATATATAAACTTTTGCAGATTAAACAATATAATAGATCACCTTTTTTAGTTTATTTGTACAATAGAGCACATTAAGTATACATCACTAATAGAATTTTTAGAGTATGGTAGATGGGCGATGGCTCAATATAACACATTGGTCACAGTTAAAAATGTGGGGGAAAATATGGAATAAAGTTAAAGAGATGTTGGGGATTGTGGAGAGTTTGAATGGTGCACCCCTGTGGGGGAATATACAACAAATTGAATTATTGATACATATCCTACAACAAAAAAGATGCTAGACAGTATACTCAAATCATCAAATCAATACTTTATTATATATAGAAAAAATATTATTATATTTAAAAACATGTTAAAAACAAGGAGGCACGAAAATAATACAGTACATACATAGGATGGCTTACATGGCAGATGGAAGTGTGTATGTTCTGTATACACAAATAAATTGATGATTCTCACTCAATCCCAAGAGGTGCAAAGGTACATATTTTTGTGCCTCATTGTTTTTAAATAATAATTTTTTCTATATATAATAAAGTATTTATTTGATGATTTAAGTATACTGTCTAGCATCTTTTTGTTGTAGGATATGTGTAGTGTCTGATGCATATGGGCATTGGTGATAAGTAGTCCATTTTAGGTTACTAAATTGAATTATTGGAGAATAGACACTTTTGGACTGGAAAAGGGGTTACACATATAGATCATTTGTTTTGTGAGGGAAAAATGAAATCATTTAGAGAATTAGGTTTGGAATTTGGTCTCCAACCTTCACATTGGTTGACATATAGGCAATTAGCACATGAAATACGCAAGGAAAAGAATAAGCAATTTATTTTAGTTCATAAGTGTGAGTTTTTTCAGAAATTAGAAGGAATGGATGAGAATAAAAAGGGAGAGCTGAGGAAATTATACACGATGTATATGGATAATATTCACAAGGAGACGGTGGGTACTATGGATAAGAAGAGGAGATGTGAGGAGGATTAAGGGTGGGACAACATTTTATGTAATATAAAAAAAGCATCTTTAAGTAAAAACCACCAACTTGTGCAATTTAAGATTGTTAATAGGCTACATTATCATCTGACATGGTTGTACCGGGGGGGCCAAGGGGGGATGACAAATGTCTGAAATGTGGGCAACCGCAAACAGATTACGTTGTGAATATGTGCAGTCTTATTGGCGAAAGGTTGTGGGGTATATTTCAGAGACTGTGTGTTTTCATCCCCTATTGCGCTAAAACTATGATATTGGGTTGCTCAACTTTTATTCTCAGCGGAATATATTGAGAATTTTGTTACTGGCGAAGGTAATTGTTTTGAAAGGGTGGCTGGACGCAGAGGGACCAGAACTTGACAACTGGAAAAACCTAGTGGAAAATGGTTGGTGGGTACGAAAAAATGTATTACACAAGGAAGAAAAGCGGGGAATGGAAATATAGGAAAATATGGGGAAAGTGGAAGGCCCCTGCTTAAAAATAGTTGTAAGTCTTGATCTCTGGTGATTTCCTTTATTTTTTTGTACTTCCCCGCGGCGTCCATGGGGGTGGGAGTGATATTGTATTATGTTATGTTGATATTATGTTATGTTTCTATTATGGAAGTATTTGTACTAATATACGAGAAAATGAAAATAAAAAGGATTATAAAAAATATATATCTGCTCTCTGAGCGCAGACATTACATTTTATAGGAATTTTATGGTTAAAAAAAAAAAAAAAAAAGATTGTTTTCAGAGTCCCCTATTTCTCCTCATCAATATGCTGGTGGTAGGGAGGAATTTGTCAGGCATGATGATCAAGCTTGTTCATACAAGTGAGCTTACTGGGGAAAAGAAAAAAAGGGACAAGTACTTTTTTTGGTACCTTGTGAAATCTGGTGGTACTGGAGTGGTGACAAAGGAAGCCATAGGCTTTCTGTGAACTTGCTGGAACATCATTAGAATCTCTGGACTCTTTGAGATCAGTTCACTTTTACTGCAAGACCGAAGCTGCAGAAAAGAGAAAGAAATAACATATAGAAAGTTTAGTGAGAAGCTACAACATCTCTACATAAAATTTCATTGTTCCTTTCAGACAGAAGACAACCACAGAAAAAAGAGCAGTAGTGATAAATGTGCAACATTACGGAGCATACTCTTTGACCTTTGAAGGGGTCATTTACTGGTGTCACATGACACGGCAAAGCCGTACAGATCACTTTACAGCAGCCTCCTTATCACTACAGGAAGTCTCAGCTTAGTTTTACCCCTAATGGTGAGAATGAAAACTAATATTTTAGAATTGCTTTACAATATGGATAGAAAAATGGAAAACTAGTAAAAAAAAAAAAAATTTAACCCAAATTTTTTTAAAAAAATATATGTCTAACATAAAAACATTATATAAATGTCATTTTCGGATGACACATTCCCTTTAACACCTTAAACTATGACATATCTCATACGTCATGGCGCCGTTAGGGGATTACAGAGAGGGGTCGCGCCGCGAACCCTCTCTGTACCGCCGCGATCCCGGCTGCTTTCTGCATTTAGCAGGCGTGGCTGATCGTGTGCAGCGGGGAATTCGTATGCGGGCGCACACTGATGCGGCAGTGAAGATCATCCGGCTGGTACTGCAGTATGGATGCAGTAAGGATGCTCCAGATTTTTACAGTGGCTCGTGCTGTATGATAAATTTAGCGCACCTTTTAGACATGTGTAACATTTCATACCAGCGGTTGGTTACTTTGCACTAATCTACACCAACATTGTGGTGGATTTTGTTGGATTTTAAGCCATGGGGGGGGGGGGAATCCTTTTTCCTTACACGGCCGGGCCTTAGTGTTGGAATGACACTGATACCATATCGGTATACTATGAATCTGGTCTGCAGCAGACCAGAGTAATAGAGCACTGATCCAATGGATCAGTGCTCTATTATATACACAGCATTGATCTCAATGGGAGATCAGTGCTGTGTATATAGAAGGCTTCTAATTAATGTGAAAGTTTTTTTTTAAGTTTTAATTAAAAAAATCCCCTCTCCTAATAAAAGTGCAAATCTCCCCCCTTTTCCCATTTAATAAATAAAAATAAATAAAACAAACATGTTTCGTATCGCCTGAACTATTAAATTATCCTATCCCTGATCTTGCACGGTAAACACCATAAGCACAAAAAAATTCCAAAAGGGCAAAATTGCACATTTTTGGTCGCATCAAATCCAGAAAAAATGTAATAAAAAGGTCAAGTAGAGAGATCAAAATGTCGTAATGCTTTTGGAAAGTACAGATCATGGCGCAACAAATGACACCTCACATAGCTCCATAGACCAAAGGATAACAGCGCTATTATGATGGAGCAATTTTAAGGAATATTTAGGTTTTTTTTCTTTTTAAGATTTACATTTTTTAAAAGCCGTCAAACACAATTACAACGATATGTAACTTGCATAACTTTAACAACTTGAGGAACATAGATAACATCTCAGTTTTACCATAGGGTGAATGGCGTAAACACGAAACCCCGCAAAAAATAAGGGCCGATGTGGGTCTGTAGGTGAAAAAAATACAAGTGCTATGGCCTTTTAAACATGAGGAGGAAAAAACAAAAGTGCAAAAATGAAAATTGGCTCAGACCTTAAGGGGTAAAGGAGGTACTCTCAACACAGGAGTCTCTTTTAATGCATGCTTAGCGGCTGATTGCCGCACTCCATCCCCTATGGCCTTCGTATACTCTAACAGAATACAGACATGGAGTTGCCGTAATGAAGCAATCCCTCTAATTGTGTATATAAACTCTTACTATTCACCTGATGCTCTACTTCTTGCAAAAGTGATTCCAGGAGTTCAGTTTCTTGTGTCAGAGACGTCTTTTGACCTGAAATCACAGAAGTAAAAATATATTGTAAAGTCTACTCGTAACCTCTAAAGAGGAAACCTTTACTACTGCTACACAAATGGAAGGACGAGAATCATTCTAAATAGGAGGAGACATCTGCTCATCAAGGGAAACCAGTTTCCGATCCATGATTGGTAGTTATTGGCAAAAAACGAGCTCTGACTGAATATTCATGTTGTTATCTAATAAAAGTAAGGTTTAGCTCACATATTAGAGAAGAGAAAAAAAAATGCGAACGGAGACCAAAAGGCTTTTTAAATGGGACTATGATCAGCAAATAACAGTTCCTGATCATGACAAAGTGTAAACATGCTAAGCGATTAGACAAACTTATGTGTGCATACAAGTTGTTTATTGGTAGTATAGCACCCATGTATACATGACTTGTTGTCGACAATGTAATAAAAAGTAAAAGTCACCAGTTCATTGCTATACTGTCAATCTGCTTTTTTTAGGCTACGAAGTGATTTCTGTTTGCGACAAGGCCAAAATCATTGATGGTGGCACACTTTATTGCCATGCGATCATAGCGGCATTACAATGACTTTTGGCTATGAACAGGGCCGTATTAATAGCTGCTGCTACACCACCATGCCCGCCCCCTTCCCCCTTGGAAAGATGCCAGATTTACTGGCAAGTCTGAAAGGAAGGTGGGAGACAAAGGAATTTTTTTTTTATTTTTATTTATTTATTTATTTTTTAGTTTTCCTTCCCCTGCAAGGTGCTGCCCTAGGCCTGGCTGTGACCCGTGTCAAGGACACAAATCATACTGCAGACCTACGGGCTCCGTCATTCTCTATGAGCGTTGGACTCATCTCTCAGCGCACGTGCCGGGCTGCAGCGCCTGAGATCTCTGTGACCCGACCGGATCCAGAAGCCAGACCCGGCGGGATCAGGTGAGTATAGGGGGCTGTAGCGGGGGGTCGGGAACCTGTAACCCCGGCACGGGGGGGGTTGACAGGTTCCCTTTAAATAAGTGTCGTGTACTGGGCTGCTAATGTTGTGTGCAGCACAGATATTTTATACAGAATAAAGAAAACTGTAACCAGGGGCTAGAAATAGAAAGCGATTAATTGCATTTGGGTGCACCTTCTCTATAAATTTACTATCTATAGATCTCTATCAAGTCTGGTGTAAAAATTCCAGTATTATTAAGTCTGCCTCAACCTGTTGCAATTCTACCTTCAAGCATCGATTATGACTATATTAAACAATCTCATATGAAACCAGACAATAATCAAGTTTTAGCAGGCAAAAAACAACTTCTCTGGTGAGCTCATATTGTTTACGTCACTTTAATAACCTACCCATAAGTGTGATGAGCTTATTTTTCAGCTGAGTGTCAAGTCTGGCAATCATCATTTCTACTGCGTTGCGGATCTCTCTAACCCGTTCGTCCTTAGCGCTCCGTACGGCCTCCACATTACGCTCCTACAACAAAACAATTATTTTTAACTGCAGTATTGTGCTCAGATTAAACCAGATACAAGGTGCAAGCTTTAACATTTAGTTCTGGCAAATTATTTCCTAGATCAACTAGGAATTGAATACACAGCATATAGAACACAATGTACACAGAGATTACATAGTGACTATTGTCCTAGGCTGTGCAAAATCATCATTTTCCTTCATAATCACAGCACTTTATCATCAGCATTTACCAGCCACTCACTGACTTGCTCTTTGTGGAACTTTGGTGTCTAGAGCCCACTAGTACAACTGACTCTGGGGGTTCACCTTATAATATATATCGTATAGGAGGCAGCTCAGAGGCAAGTCTACATCCACACTGCAGCCAAGCATATGAAAAGCAGACAGAGAAATAAGGGGAAAATGGCATATGCTAGCTACTGAACAGCTGGAAATAGTGCTAGATTATCAAATAAAAGATTCAGAACTGTAGGAAAATAGCTTATCTGTTACAGGACTACAAATCCCCACCACATGTGTACATGTTAGGAGTTTTAGTCCTGGATGACATATACACTAGAGTAGCCATCCTACAGGTGGGGGGTGGGGTTTCTGTGAGTTAGGATTCTGTTACCTCAGCAATAAATAGATGAAACGGTGGCTGACATAAGGTGAAGTAGCATCTCTCCTCTCCAAATTACACTACCCTAACACTGTACATCTTTCAAGGACAATAACAGTATTGTTCCTTTATTTATAGAGCTCCAACTTATTCTGCAGCTCTGTACAGAGATTGTAGTCACTTGAATTAGTTCCTGTCCCCAATAGGACTCACAATGTATTGGAGGGTGTGATAAAATCCATTTAGACATTGGGGAGCATAAATGAAGCCTAAATGGAGCGGTTATCCTTGGTGGCATTTAATCCCAGGACTCAAACACTACAAAGCAACATGGCTGTAACCTCTGTGCCACCCACAACATGGCTAACCACTGTACCTGCCACCCACAACACGGCTAACCTCTAACACTGGAATAACATTTCTAAAACACTTAAGAATCTCTCTATCCATCTTATGTGCCATTATTTAATATAAAACAAAGCAGTTACTTACCACTTCTTGAACAAGACTAATCAATTCCATCAGGCGTCGCCGAAGCTTGGCCACCTCTTCATTTACTTTTGTTACATGCTGCTCATAAATCTCCGCCAGTGGCTTGAAAGTGTGTCCGCCATGCTAGAAGGAAACCAATGACAATATAACATTTATATTAGTATGGTCCTGAGGGCCACACAATAACATTGCGGTTGGTTGAATTTGGCAGCTTTCCTCCACAACTTCAGTAACAAGCAATAGTACATGGACATTTTTCAGTTCTAAGGAGTGGTACAGGTCACATAGGTAGCACCCACACCTATTCAAATACTTTTAGGCCATGTTCACACAATTTATTTTTTCAATAAATAACATCCGTTGTTGCAGTTTGCAACACAGTCCGCAATTTTTATTTTAAAATGTTTAGTGACATTGTGTTCTATGGAATCCCGGCCAGAGTGTGAAGTTCGTCCCGGCTGGTACTGCAGAGTGTATACAGACAGCCGCGGTGTCACAGAATGGCCGCTGTTATACAGTGCGTAAACCCGGCCTCAAAGGCAATTTTCTTACATTTTTCATTACCGGCAGCCATTACAGGGCTTTTATTTTGTAGGGCACATTTTATTTTTTATTGGCACTATTTTGGGATTCATGTAGCTTATCAAAAAAATCCTGTTTTTTTTGTATATTAAACTGGGGCTATTCAGCATGCAGTAAAACAAATATACTCTATAGGTCAAATTTGTATAGTTTTTTTTTTTTTACTTTTGCACAATAGAAAGTATTATCCTGAAAAAGAAACTATAAAAACTGTTGCCATATTTCAAGATCCATAGCGTTCTTATTTGTCTTGTGACGGAGCTGATTGTGGACTCATTTTGCAGGAAGATGTAACTTTTTATTGATACCAAATGTTACACATATATGACATTGTTGATCTCATGTATGTTGTTTTACTGAGGCAGATACAGAAATATTGCAATTAGTGCCTTTTTTTAAAAAAAAAAGATATCTTTTACAGTTTGCACTACGCTGTACTATAGTTTTATAGCTTGACCGTTACGGACGTGGCAATACCAAACATGTATAGTTTTGTTTTTTATTTTGATGTATTATGTTACAATTCATTTTGTATGACAAAATGTCATTTTATTATTGGGAAGGGTGTTTTTTAAATTTTACTTTAAACCAGTGATCTGCTGGTCACTGTTACAATACACTGCAGTGGTAGTGCAGTCTATTGTTATTGTAATGTACATCTAAAAAAAAAAAAAAAAAAATCTAAAAAACCAAGCCATAGAGGCATATCCAAGGCAGGTCCGGCACTTATTCTTGAACACCAACTCATCCAGCGGTTTGGCTGTATTAGCCTCTCAAGCACGCGCACACACATATACACACACACACACACACACACACACACACACAATTGGTCAATTAAACCAAGTGCTGATCATGCTCAGGTGTACAAAATATTGCAATACCATGTATAAATAATATAAATATTGAACACTGTGAATTCAATTCTAAATTCTATGATTTATACACTGTCACAAGGGCATGCATAAACGCAATATACAATTCTGTATCAGAAAACCATTCCGATCAGATTTAAATATATAATAAAGTTAACAATCCCCATGAGTACTAGTGGCATCTCAGTCAGTGCACATGTGTACAGTGTAT